>NC_090265.1:1297467565-1297777860 GCF_040414725.1 Anabrus simplex
CATCCGTATAAACTTGTTCAGTCTCAGGCCAAAATTAGAAACAGCAATATTTATCCACCTTACTACAAAATTCAAAACTTAAAAAAATAAAATAAAAATGTATTATCCGTCTACAGAAGCAATTGCAGTGCAACAAAGAAATTTCATAGTCCCTGGTGTTTTGTAGCAATGACTGCACGTTCCTTCTTTCGCTTCTAGTACTATTATCACTAAATGATTTCCTAGGATGTCCCCTTCTACCCATACTCCGCCCAGGTACAACTCCCCTTGAAGGTTTAACCTCAAAGTTACATGTTTATTCCAGCAAAATTAAATTTCCACCCAGCCATTCAGTAATTCTTTCTAAGAATCTGTCATAGTACCTGTGACTTTTTGTCCATCGCAAGAGAACTTTCGCCGAAAACACCCTGACTGTTTCTTTAAGTTTCCGCTCCAGATCATCTGAAATACCTTGTGGTCTGAATTGACGTAATATTTTACGGTATATCTGAACATTTCATCTTTCCTTGACTCCGCGATGATCCCGTACTACTTCTTGAAAAAGGATGCAGCCTGGATAGCCTATGTGGTGCCAGTGAAATAAATTTCTTTCTCTTATTGGCGCAAATAAGCGAAAGAAATTAATGCATAATTCCAAATTTCAGAAGTTCACGGACAGATATATATGGATTTAATATGGTCGAATGGAGTCAGTTTTTTAATAATTCTATTTGAAGTTAGCGTTACGGAAAGAATACTCTTACGTTTACATCTTAAAATGTAATCTCTTTTACGGAGGCCAAACTACGGTCCACAACATTGATTTTTACCTCTTGCAAATCAGCTGTATTATCTATTTCCATGCCTTCCAAACACATACAATTATTATCACTTGCAAATCTTTTAACAAGGCCAACTTCACTGAGTGGTGGTGGTGATTAATGTTTTATAAGAGGAAGTACAACTAGGCAACCATCCTCTATTAACACTAATCAGAGGGAATAAATGAAAGAGGTCCGACACTTGGAAAAATGAAGGTATCGGCCAAAGAAAGACAGGGGCCACGAAGGGCGTGAAAATGAAAGACTCGGCTAGGCCTCAAATGCTCTAATACCGCCGAGGCCGGAAAAAACAAGAGTTGACCTAAGGAGGTCGGATAGGATAGATGAAAGAGAGGAGCCTGGCACAAGAAAGTGGAAGCAATGCCAGGAATCAGCTGAGGGTCCCGTCATCGCCAACCCACGCTCCAAAGTACAGAGCCCCTGGGGCCCTTTTAGTCGCCTCTTACAACAGGCAGAGGATACCGTGGGTGTTCTTCTACCGCCCCCATCCACAGGGGGAGAACTATAGAACAGAAAGTATACAAGAACATTCCATGTACTCTTGAAGCCCTGGAGAATTAATCAGATGACTGATAATATGTGAAATTTCAGAGGCTGAGATATAACTAGTGTTTCGGAATGTTGTACGCAGATACGTTTGTATCGAGAAAGATGGGCTTCATTTTCAACAGCTGCTTTGATTTTTAAGAACTCTCGACATATTCTGTTCAGTCCTGTTTGAAATAATGCAACTTTATATTTATTTCCTTAATTTTATTATGAGCAACAACCTTCATAACACTCAGACACAATAGTCGTGCTCCGAACGTCATTACTCGGCACTCCATACTGTCACAGCCATGGAGGGGACTGGGACTACGATGGAAGCTACCCTTTGCTCTGGCTGTGCCAAGAGATGGATGCAGTACGGCATCCATAAAGAAATGGCAACAGACGAAACGTGTCTACCGAGGAAGATATCTGTAATGTTTGAGGTTAGGTTTAAGAAAGAAGTGGGTGTGATCCTGTTATTTTACGAGTCTCGGGTCTTGAGTACATCTCATGACTTGATTCGATGTGATGTCTTCACATGTATATGTACGTAGTCTATGGTACGTATCATCTTAGCAACTGCTGGTACTTAATGTAAAAAAAAAAAAGGACAATTATTTGTAGAATGACCAAGAAAACTGCAATAGTTAATTTTCTCAGGTGCAGGGGCGTAACGTTAGGGCCTGCAATGCAGGCGGACCTAGGTCTTTAAGGGTGCCCGCAGATTCCTGGGGGGGGGGGGGGGGAGGGACCCAAACTTTACATATATAGCCTAATGTCACTCTGCACAGAAATGATCGGAGTCGAAATAGTTGTCTTTCCTTCTTCTCTTTTTTTGCAATTTGTACGTAGAAGAATTGCATCTTATTGCAGTTTATTGTAATGAGTGTAATACAGCACAGCTGTGAATAATGCTTGCCTTGCCGTCTCTCGCAATACCGCGACACGCTCCTCACAAAAGACCTGCACCAAATTATAGAAAAATAATTAAAACAAAATCACATTTTAGTCAGAAAATGATACTTTGATCAGCAGCAGGACCGTCTCGTTGGTGCAGGCGGGGCCTACACCGTGAGAATTTTAGCCTATGTCCTGTTAAAGGCTTTGAGCGCTATTTCAGAAGGCTCTTCATTCCTGGGCTTGATTACTTGTTTTGTGGCCAGTTGTTGCTGTTGATCATGACTGGTCAGAATATGACCTGCGCCCTTTTCGGGGCGACTAAGCGGAGATGACCTTGAATCTTCTCTGACGAGTCCAAGGATGTCTTGAAGCGGTGATGAGTGAAACAGTGTCAGGCGAAGGGTCACGCATCCAATTAGTGACCACGCCCGATGTTGCTTAACTATCATGACGCTTTTGTACTAGTTACAAGGCTTCGGACGAGGTAGGTTGGGATGTGAAGGGAGCGAAAGTTGGCATGAAGCGTGCTGATGAGGGCTTGTATGGTTGAGAAGATGAGTTGATTTTCTTGCCGGGTTGTTGCTTGATGGGGCGGGTTAGTGCATGATAAGCTACCTCTTTGGCTTGGTGGGTGTTTGGAATGGGAGGTGAGGTGAAAGTATGCTTAACAGCGCGAGGAGAAGAGTGAAGGTGTCTTGACTGGGCTGGGGGGGGGGAGTGTTTGGGGGTGGGATTTTAAGGTTTAAGAGTGGGGGAAAGGCTTATCAATTCTGTGGTTTGATATTTTTCAAACTTTATTTGAACAGTTTTTTATTTGTGTTCTTTATTTTTCTTTTGTAATCAAATAAATTATTATAACCGAGATTTCGGTATCGGTTACAGAGTTGACCCTATAGTTCTGTAATTACTGAAAAATGAAACCAATTAAAGTTAAGTACAAACTTCTTTAAGTGGTTCACGGTTGGCAGTTCAGCAGCTTAGCCGTCAAATAAATCCTATTAAACATTATGTTTTAATGAAATGGCGTATGGCTTTTAATGCTGGGAGTGTCCCGAGGACAAGTTCGGCTCGCCAGATGCAGGTCTTTAGGTTTGACTCCCGTAGGCGACCTGCGCGACTTGATGAGTATTAAATGATGAAGACGACACATACACCCAGCCCCCGTGCCAGCGGAATTAACCAATTATGGTTAAAATTCCCGATCCAGCCAGGAATCGAACCCGGGACTCCTGTGACCAGAGGCCAGCAGCTAACCATTTAGCCATGGAGCTAGACTATCTTAATAATTTTACGATAACGAATACTGCCTTTATTTATATATCCTGACAGTACATTGCATTACTTCTACCTGCTGTAAATGCATTTTTATTAGTTATTCATAAGTTTTACGTTTTATTTAAGGGGGCCCGAATTTTTATTTTAGCAGGCGGGCCCTACCGCATTTGCTCAGGTGTTCCTGTGAGGCTGAATGCAAACTTTTACAACCTTCATACAATGACTTACTCCTCTACGATCTGAAAATGAGCCGACTGGCGGGAAGCTCCTATTCCCCTGTGGGTGGGAGCGGTAGAATACCTACGGTATACCCTGCCTGTCGTAAGAAGTGACTAAAAGGGGCCCCAGGGGCTGTCACTTAGGAGTGTGGGTTGGCGACCTCGGGGCCCTTAGATGAGCCCTGGCATTGTTTCCACTTTCTTGTGCCCGGCTCCTCACTTTCATCTATCCTACCCGACCTCCCTTGATCAACTCTTGTTCTTTTTCGATCCCGACGATATTACAACACTCGAGGCCTAGACAGTCTTTCATTTTCACGCCCTTCGTGGCCCTTGTCTTTCTTTGACCGATACCTTCATTTTTCGAAGTGTCGGATCCCTTCTATCTTTTCTCTCTGATAAGTGATGGCAACCTAGTTGTACTTTCTCTTAAAACAATTATCACTGAGCGAGTTGGCCGTGCGATTAGGGGCGCGCGGCTGTAAGCTTGCATCCGGGAGATAGTGAGTTCGAATCCCACTGTCGGCAGCCCTGAAGATGGTTAGGCCTTTCCTATCCCATCGCCGCCATAAGACCTATTTCTGTCGGTGCGACGTAAAGCCACTGGCAAGAAAAAATCACAACCACCACCTGGGAAGCTCCTAGATGATAAGACGTGTTTTATCAGTTTAAGTATCGTGTAAAAACAAATAATTTGACAGTAAAATATTGAATAATAATTTTCTACTTCTCTCTGTTTAAAATTACGTAGATGCCAATAAATACGGTATCGGATATAATATAACCTTCTGACTCAGGCTTAGATTCAGCGGGCCTCAGGGTTCGATTCCCGGCCTGGTCGGTGACTTCAGCAGCGTCTATTTAATACCTCGGGCTCGGGGACTCTCTTTTAGTCTTCATAGAAACGACACTACCAACCACCATAAAAGCACGCATCAGTTAATAATTAAATCCACGTAGGGTTGGCGTAAGGAAAGGCATAACTTACGACCCAAGTAATTGGGAAAAGGCCAGAAAGAAGAAGAAATATATTTAAATCTGCACATCACATTCAGGTAACCGTGCTTAATAATAATAATAATAATAATAATAATAATAATAATAATGTTATTGATTTTTCGTCCCACTAACTGCTTTGACGGTTTTCAGAGACGCCGAGATGCCGGAATATTGTCCCGTAGGAGTTTTCTAACGTGTCAGTAAATTTACCAACACGAAGTTGACATTTTTTTGCTATTAGCTTTACGTCGCACCGACGCAGATAAGTCTTATGGCGACAATGGGATAGGAAAGGCCTAGGAATGGGAAGGAAGCGGCCGTGGCCTTAATTAAGGTACAGCCCCAGCATTTGCCTGGTGTGAAAATGGGAAACCACGGAAAACTATCTTCAGGGCTGCCGACAGTGGAATTCGAACCCACTATCTCCCGGATGCAAGCTCACAGCTGCGCGCCCATAACCGCACGGCCAACTCGACCGGTAGTTGACATATCTGAGCACCTTCAAATACCATCGGACTGAGCCGGGATCGAACCCGCCAACGTGAGCTCAGAAGGCCAGCGTTCTACGTCTCAGCTACCCAGCCTGGCAAACCGTGCTTACGTTATGTCAATAAAAATAAGTCCGCATAACGACATTTTAAAAAAGAATCACAAGAGCAAATGTAAGAGCATAAATCAGTAGTATATCAAGGTTACGACAGTCATTTGCACCTACCTGCACTTCCATTCGACACCATATTCACAGCACTGGAGAGAAAGCTTGCTCACGCCTCAGACGATAGCACACTGAACTGGTTACAAATGAAGTCAAGATTATCGTTCGTTGCCTAACGGTACGGATCTAAGGTCAGTTTATACTCAGCGCAAGTAGCTCCATTGTTTCTCTCGCATCTTTCAAGAGAACTTTAATTAAGGAGAATTCGGTCCGAATATATTTCGAAGTTAAAAATGCTGTGATACTTCAACGGGAAGTAATGGCTTCCTTGAGTCTCGTGGCCATGAGCTAATCAATCTACTGTCCTGGCAGTAATTAGCGGATCACGTACGTTCCTTTATTTTTTATTTATCGTGTGGCTTTCAGTGCCGGGAGTGTCCGAGAACATGTTCAGCTGTTGCCGAGCTGTTAAACGTTAAACACCAGCTCTATCAGCGGCTATCGTAAGAGCTAGTATTCCATACAATTAGACAGGTTACCAAAAAGTTTTCCATTCCCACAAGTAAGTGGTGGTGTACAGACGTGCACATTAATGGTGTCCCAACATAAACAATCAACACTGCCCCACTCCAGTACTGAAAAGGAGGGGAGGGAGAGAAGGGGTAGTGCCGAAGGCACAATTACCCACCTTCTCGTTTAACGCATTGCTGCATGCAGGCCCGCTACTAGACTTTGTTGTGATTGAAATGGGCACAGTGGCGGATGAATTGAAGTACACCATTAGGTAACCTACTATGATAATTACAGTATCAAGAGGTAAAACAGGTTTTTAACGGAAAATTATTTTATACTAGTTAGGAATATTTTGTAGCTGCGTTATGTCGGGTCGTAATTTGAAAATACCTTTTACTGGTTTGTAACTTTGTTCTGGATTTTACTGAAGTTATATCATCGTAATTTACCACCTCGGATATAGAATTACGATAAATACTATAAACAGAAAATTAATATGCTAAAATAAGATATTGATGCATAACTGTGTACACATTTCTTTATAAAAAATAACTGAAGACACATTTTACTTCTTGACCAATAAGAAAATACATCTGGAAATAATTTAATTCAAATTCAATTTCCATAAAACAGAAAGTTGTGTCTTAAAATATACAACAAAAATACTATTATTGCAACATCTCAACATAACTAATTATTATAAAATTAACACATTTTTTACAGAAATGTCTTATCAAAAATATGAACGTATCGCATCTTCCTCGAAAACATATAAATAAAATAAACGTACGGTAAAATAATAAACATAATGCACTGTCTATAGATACAAAGCAGTGGCTCAGACGGTTGAGGCGCTGGCCTTCTGACCCCAACTTGACAGGTTCGATCCTGCCTCAGTTCGGTGGTATTTGAAGGTGCTCAAATACGTCAGCCTCGTGTCTGTAGATTTACTGGCACATAAAAGAACTTCTGTGGGACTAAATTGCGGCACCCCGGCGTCTCCGAAAACCGATAAAGTAGTTAGTGGGACGTAAAGCAAATAACAGTATTATTATAGATACATAATTTCAAGAAAAGAAAAATGTAAATTTACTCAAAACTAATTGTGAAATGGGTATTAAATAACTAAGAGTTGTGTCAAATACTGTGTAAGTGACAGGTTCCTCCTCCCTCTCAGAGTGCAGTGTGAACAGGGCTGTTATCCTGCACAAACCTGATAACGGGAACTTTTCTATGGGGTAAATAGCTCGAACACTAGAAAGAACGGCACCTTCTAAAACGTCCACATATTCAGTGCAGTCCTATGTGGAGTGACCTTTATCAACTCTCCTGGACCAGACCACTTATCCACCCCAATACGCCACATGTGACGCGACGCGACTGATTAGTTACCTGGACAAAGGGCTTTTCATAACGCTTTCCAGCTGGACGCCAGCACTTCAGCTGTTTACCAGGATCGGAGCAAAATACCTTTTCATTCAACCAAATTGTAATTTCCTATTCCTGTCGCGGAGTAACACTTTCTTGTAGTGCAAAGCCTACGCGAAGTTCTCTGTGAATAGGAAGAAGTCGCCCCTTGTTCGGAGCTCGGCGATTGTAAATACCTGTCGCGTGGAGTCGGCGACTCACGGTAGTCCGGCTTACTGGCAATTTCAATGCGGCAATCGCATTATCGATAGTTGCAAACGGAGAATTGTCCATAATTTGAACGATTCCAGCATCCTGTTCGGAAGTAGTTCTTTTTTTTTGTTTTTTTGATACTGGCTTTACGTCGCACCGACAGAGATACGCCTTAAGGTGACGACGGGACAGGAAAGGGCTGGAAGTGGGAAAGAAGCGGCTGTGGCCTTAATTAAGGTACAGCCCCAGCATTTTCCTGGTGCGAAAATGGGAAACCACGGAAAGCCATCTTCAGGGCTGCCGACAGTGGGGTTCGAACCTACTCTCTCCCGAAAACTGGATATTGGCCGCACTTAAGCGACTGCAGCTTTCAAGCTCGGTAGTAGTTCTTCTAGGAGCCTTGTTATGTGTCCTATGATCTACCAATCCTTCTTCACCTCGTTCTTGCCATATTTCTACCCATCTCCAAACTGTCTTAAGACTGCATGGTATTGCTTGAGCTACTGCTTGGGGGACCATGTGAGCCTCCCACATGCCAATAATACGGCCTCGATTCATCTGTGATAAGATAGGAGCCATCTTACAATGTGTATAATAGCGCTGTGAAGAGGAGGCGGACCTCCTGTTGATTGAATCGGATAATACGATTACAGCGCTCCTCCGGAGACCTCCGGTAGTCCTCCGATTGAATTCACTGGCGGAAAATTCAAATGCTTAGATGTGGGCAATGTTGCAACGGTGATCTTAGGAGGAATTACAATTTAGATTTTAGTACTAATTCCACATATGCATGTGTTCCCCTACGTTTGTCATTCAAATGATGTAGTCGTTTCAAGATCGCCGCATTATTTGTTACGTTATGAATAACAGATTTTGATCTGCTGACGTTCAGTTTGCAATAGGTGCAGGTGGATAGAATACTGTAGATTGAATATTGGCATATATTATACTGTTGCAAATGCGTTAACAATATTATTAATACTAGTAGTAAAATAGTTTAAGTGGTAATTATATTCCATTGCATGTAAACATGTATTATATACGATGTTCTTACATTAATTATACTCGTAGCTCATTTATTACGGAACAGTACATCCGGCTAAATGGTTAACGTGCTGGCCTTTGGTCACAGGGGTCCCGAGTTCGATTCCCGGCAGGTTCGGGAATTTTGACCTTAATTGGCTAATTTCACTGGCGCTGGAACTGGGTGTATGTGTCGTCTTTATCATCATTTCATCCACATCACAACGCGCAGATCGCCGAAAGACGTCAAATCAAAGGACCTGCATCTAGTGAGCCGAACTTGTCCTCAGACACTCTCGGCACTAAAAGTCATACGCCATTTCAGTTTTTACTGCAAAGTACGAACTGATTGAAACTGGTTATATGCTGTACCGGGCTGAGTAGTTCAGACGGTAAAGCGCTGGCCTTCTGAGCTCAAGCTTGCGGTTTCAATTCCGACTTTGCTCGGCGGTACCTGAAGGTGGTCAGGTGTACCGGCAGTAGCGGCGATTGGGAATTAGAAGTAGGGGGGAAAATGTAAAGACAACAAAGTACCCTAGTTTGTGGGATATAGCGGGGGGAGGGGGTATATACGTTATACATTAAAACTTAAAAAAAAGCTACTAAATGGAATTTCGACAGAGAGGTAAGGATTCTCAGCCTACCAACTTACCTGTGTTGATAATATTTATTTGAGATTTTGATTCAATACTATACAATAAAACTTTCACAAGAGGAACAATATTACACATGTATTACAATTAAATAGACGTACGGCGTGATTATATAATTAAAATCATTTAGTATTTGACTACAAACTAAAAAAAACTGACACTAAATAGACTGCCAGACTAACGAATGCACGCGTACCCTTCCTCACAGCACATACAAAGTCCCCACTACAGTACTCGCTGTGGCGCTATAAAAAAATCGGTTAACCGCATGAACGACTTTGTTGCGTATTTCCGCTAATAATTTCGTTATTAATTAAAGCAAATAATTAGCTGATAAGACAACAGGGCTTGTACAAATTGCTTGTTTTAATAATTCCTATAATACCTGGTTTCATCCAGCTAAAATGGAATACAAATGCAAAGTTTTCTCCACAAAGTAGGGGGGCGATTGTCCCCTCTCGCCCCCCCTAATCGCCACTACTGTACCGGCACATGAAAGAACTCCTGTGGGACAAAGTGTCGGCACCTTAACGTCACAGAAAACCACAGAAGTGGTTATGGGAGTACAATAATAATAATAATAATAATAATAATAATAATAATAATAATAATAATAATAATAATAATAATAATCCTTCCATCAATTTACCCTCCCGGGTTGGGTGTTCCTTCGGACCTATACCGCCTCAAGGACAGTGTCCTGGAGCGTGAGACTTTGGGTTTTGTTTTATGTCGCACCGACACAGATAAGTCTTATGGAGACGATGGGATAGGGAAGGTTTGGGAGTGGGAACGAAGCGGCCGTGGCCTTCAGTTAGGTACCATCCCGGCATTTTCCTGGAGGGGAAGTGGGAAACCACGGAAAACCATCTTCAAGGCTGCCGACAGTGGGATTCGATCCCACTATCTTCCGGGTGAAAATGGGTTCGAACCCCACTGTCGGCAGCTCTGAAGATGGTTTTACGTCGTTTTCCATTTTCACGCCTAGAAATTACTCTCCTTAGCCGTTCCTATCACATCGTCGTCATAAGACGGCATGACGTAAAGCAAATTTTTACAAAAGTAATCGACAAATGAAACACGAACGATAAATGAGAATGTATATATTTCCTATATTCTCCTTCGTCATACTTATAAAGCAGTATTTACTATGTCGCTAGCACATCCGTTGCGCACCACGGATGGAACGGCAAGCGAGGCACACATTCAGTACTGTTGCTCCGTCCTCCGCTCGCCCTCCGCTCGCGTGCCGAAGCACCGATTGGTTTCCCAGCAACAGTTTACTACCGGAGAATACCGGAGGGAGCGCTCACTCGCACTACCGATTGCAATCATAGGAGCAACTGCTCCGTTCCCAGCTCTATTCGCAACAGTAGCTCCGAGTGTAAGGACTTAGTGGGCTGTAATTTCAAACTTACGTCCATGAATGTAGGCACCCTATAAAAATCGTTACCTACATAAACAAAAATTGATCTATATCACCGATATTTCATACAATACCCCTTAACAAAGAACGTATAGTCATTCAGAATAATTAATGCATCCTCTCATTTGTTATCAAGAAAATGCAATTATATCGACATATAATACATACCCCATATACCTGTAGGTATAAACCCTGTAGATACAACAAACAATATATCTTAATAGGTTCAGTTGTTCCTCAGAAAAGTACAGGCCCCACCTGTGCAGAACTTACACAGTGGTTCGTTCATTATTATTATCATTATTATGGAAATATGGAAATATGGAAGAATTTAATAAAAATTGGTGTGTAAAGTCTGAAAATGAGGTATTGCAGTCTAGGCTATAACGCTAGAATACAGTAATTTCAAGTTAAATTTGAATTCGTTTTTAATTTCTGGACATATGTAAAACACGTGAAAGACGTCGCAGAAGTAAGGGATGATTATTTACAAGCGGAGGGAGGAGTTCAAGTGGTTCAAATCTGTAAATGCTGCTGTGTAAAACATGGCACAAACGACTGCTAACCATTGGTCTTGCGGTGTAGGTGGAAACGCGTACGCCTGTCACCCGGCGGCCCCGGGCTCGATTCCCGGCCAGGTCAGTTTTTTAACTGTAAATTATTAATATCCCTGGCCTGGGGACTGGGTGTTTGTGTCATCCTTAACGTTCCTTTCCTCGCATTCAACACTTTACCCTACCGCCATTTACATAATACACGCAGGTTTCCTCATATATGGTGCAAATAGGGGCAAAGGATCTTCATAGGTCGACGCCCCGAACAAATAGCATTTAAAAAAAGTTAAAGAAGGAGTGTAGTTTCGCGCAAAAACAGCGACGTCATGAATTCCTGTGAAAATGCTCGTTCATTCCTCCCGTATGAAGTTCACACTACGCGCTTGTCATTCAATGTTTTTTTCTTTGCTAGTTGTTTTACGTCGCACCGACACAGATAGGTCTTATGCGACGATGGGATAGGAAAGGTCTAGGAAGTGGAAGGAAGCGGCCGTGGCTTTAATTAAGGTACAGTCGCGGCATTTGCCTGGTGCGAAAATGGGAAACCACGGAGAACCATTGTCAGGGCTGCCGACAGTGGGGCTCGAACCCATCATCTCCCGAATACCATCTTCAGGGTTGCAGGCAGTGGGGTTCGAATTCACTATCTCCCGGATGCAATCTCACAGCTGCGCGCCGCTAACCACACGGCCAACTCGCTTGGTCGTACCGACTATAACAGCCTGCTTGTATATTGGTGGGAAGTAGCTGGGGTGTAAGATAACTTTCTTCTTTAGCATGCCATTCCTCTGGTTCATACATTTTCTGATATATCTGGTACGTAACACACTGGTTCATCATTGTATTCGAGCTATAAAATCCCTACTCTGAGCCACTGATTGGAATGAGTAGTGTGCATATTTAACGAAATAATGACAGAGGAGTGGTCACGGCAGTCTGCGACCTGGTTATTCCAGTTCTGGAACTTTGGACTCTTAGATCGGCACCGTAGTACTGTTCGTTGAAAGTGAGAAAGTTTGCGGTTTTTCATTTGATCGAGTTTTTTATATGATAACATTGCTTTCAATCGCTACATTCCTACTGACGTTTTTGTAATGACCTATGTTGAATTCAGTTAGGAAAACCACCAAGTCAGTCTTTCTGAGAATCCCGTAGCGAAGCACGGGTACAGCAGCTAATAATAATAATAATAATAATAATAATAATAATAATAATAATAATAATAATAATAATAATATTGGCTTTACGTCCCACTAACTACTTATAAGGTTTTCGGGGACGCCGTGATGCCAGAATTTGGTTACGCAGGAGTTCTTTTACGTGTAATTAAATCTACCAACACGAGGCAGACGAATTTGAGCATCTTCAAATATCACCGGACTGAGCCAGAATCGAACCTGCGAAGTTGGGGTCAGAAAGCCAATGCCTCAAACGTCCGAGCCACTCAGCCCGGCATGCAATGATAATAGTATTAATTATTTCATAACGAAGTAATTTACAGTCACGGACAAGGCCTAAATTATAACATGTTTATATTTAAGAAAATACATAATTATCATTGTACGTAAGAATGCTATGTGTAATATCGATAAATAGTTAAGGTATTAACTGAGGGGCCTAGTTTCGCACAATAGTAGCGACAAGTTTTAAATTCCTGAGAAAATGCTCTTCCATTTCTCCCGTACCAAGTTCACACTACGCGCTTGTCATTCAATCGGAGGTTCTGTTACATAATTATTATGTCTGTACGTAAGAATGCTAGGCCTATTTGTAATATCGCCAAATAACTGAAGTATTAACGGAGGGGCGTAGTTTTTCACATTAATAGCGACAAGTTATAAATTCCTGTACAAATGCTCGTTCATTTCTCCCGTGCCAAGTTCAAACTACGCGCTTGCAATTCAATCGGAGGTTCTCCGGAGGCAAACGATTGAAAGCGCCCGGAGCCTCCGCTCCGTAAACAACCGCTCCGTTAACAGCGCTAGTGTATAACGAAATGTAGGCCGGAATACACACACTGTGTATTCAGCACTACCTGTTCACTCCCCTCCCCTTCTCGGTACTGGAGTGGCCTTCAACACTATCCCTTCACTCTCTCCCCTCCTTTTCAGTACTGGAGTGGGGCAGTGTTGATTGTTTATATCGGGACACCATTAATGTGCGTCCGTTGTACGCTAGCAAGAAAAAAGTGCACTTTGTTGGGATCTCCCACAATTTTGAAACAAGAAATACACCAAGTTCGATGCGCAGAGGGTTGTGTCCCATTTGTGATCACTGTAAAATTATCAGCAGCCTATCAGGGTTTTCCGACGTTCATACAGCAGGGGGACTACTAATTACGGCATACTCCAGATAACCGTGTGATAAGATTAGGCTCAGGGATTCTCTTAACCCGTCCCCTCTCTCTTGAACTTTTGAGGCAATATTAGTCTCTACTGTAGTTTTCAACATACTTCTTCCAGCTGTAAACATTCACCGTTTATGTAGCTTCTGTTATCTGCTTGCTTACTTACGAGATGTAGTTCACTGAGCCGAATAGAGGGAAGCCTTGTGCTTTATATAATGATTGATTGATTGCTTGACTGATGATTTATTTATCCTGGCAAGATTAGGGCCTGGTGGCCTTCTCTTACATCTAACCAGTTTAATGCACTATTTACATTAAGTTCTTCAAGACTATATACAGTGAGTCAAAGTGAAACTCATACACCACTGTAACTAGTATGGTGTTTATGAATAGAAATGAGGACAATAATTTATGTTCGCATTTTGTGTGTGGAACAATAAAGGTATGTCTTGAATTATAAAGTCACCACAGGTTAGTTAGCGTATCCCTTAACTCAGCAAGATATAACAGATTCTTTGTCTCTATGTTGCTGGGGCACGTCAAAATGTAACGCATACAGTCCTACATGGGCAGATTAAAGGGCAGTATAAATGCTGCATGTTTGTGTTTCGACACCATATTCAGTAGAGGTGTGACAAACGGTTATTTTTGTGTAACTGCTACATCTGTCACTGCTACAATAAAGTAATTGTGAAAAGTATCAGTGAAAAATAACGTCCACCGTTACTCACCTTTTACCGGTCACACACTGGTGTTCTGTGCGGTCACAGCCTGGTCACGGCTTCAAGCTTGTCCCCGTTTAACGTCCAACGTTACTCACCTTTTACTGGTCACAGCCTGGTCACGGCTTCAAGCTTGTCCCCTTACAGCTGTGTTGCAAATTGCCATTCATTCACTCACACATGCGCGCACGCATCACTACACACACTGTTGAACAGCAAAACACGCATTCCAATTTGCTATAAAGTTATCAAGAGGCAGACAGGGGATGAAATGAGAAGACAACATAGCATCTTTTTCTGAAATCTAGAGGAGTGAGTTTGACAATGCCCTAGTTAAGGATGGAAGACAAGAAAACATGATGATCTGTCTGCCAAACCTTGCACAAACCGGTACAAGAGGATCGTTTAAGTAAAATGAAGAACCGATAATGTGTTATTTTGTTATAATGGATTGTGTGAAATGAATTAATAAAAACTTAGTGGGTCTGACGTTATCACGTTCGTTTCATTCATGACAATCTGAAATGTTTATTGTACTTGTTATGAATATTCAAACAATTGTGCTCATTGTGCTCCACGGTGTAGGGGGCAACGCGCCCGCCTGTCACCTGGCGGTCCCGGGCTCGATTCCCGGCGGGGTCAGGTTTATTCAATTATAATGTCAAAGTGAAATAGTATTACAAAATGCATTTTATCTACGTTCATTCTATAATATCAGTTCAGTATGGAAAGTTAGCATAATAATTTATTTATGGTACAAGAAAAATTATACGGGTGAAACTTATAATATTATAATGTAGGTAGCCTTGCACGAACAGTTGAATGTGTGATAACAGTTTACACTTTAGTTACCACTACCAGATGACAGCAGGAACTTAAAGCAATCTCCTACGAAACCGCTCTCACTTGGAAGACATGCGTACTATCTGAAGGTCACATTCTGTGTCTGTAAGGTGCTACTAGATTTGCTACTAGTGTGCAAGCTGCTACTAGTGACTGGTCCCCACTTCCCAGTTACTGTTTTCACTAGTATGTTTTTCTGTTGTCGTTACTCGATAACCTGTTATTTCTCGTCCTCGTTACATTTGTAACAGTGACAGATATGTAACTGGGACAAAGTAACTGCTACGTTATTTTTCAGCCATCTCTAATATTCAGTTTGTTGTGGAGAGTTGTAAAAGTACAGACACGTTCCGGTGCTATCATGGGGCGTCATAGAGAACAAATTTTCGAAAGAAGAGTGCCGGGCTGAGTGGCTCAGTCGGTTAAGGCGCTGACCTTCTAACCCCAACTTGGCAGATTCGATCCTGGCTCAGTCCGGTGGTATTTGAAGGTGCTCAAATACGACAGCCCCGTGTCGGTAGATTTACTGGCACGTAAAAGAACTCCTGCGGGACTAAATTCCGGCACCTCGGCGTCTCCGAAGACCTTAAAAAGTAGTTAGTGGGACGTAAAGCAAATAACATTATTATTATTATTATTATTATTATTATTATTATTATTATTATTATTATTTTCGAAAGAAGAGAGAGAACTGAAGATTTTTCACCACAACAGAGGAAAATCACTCCGAGAAATTGGTAAACTTGTAAACAGGAATCATGTAACTGTAGAATAGATATAAAAGTACACGCAGCATTGAAAATAAAGATAAAGTGAGTGGGAGAAGAATTTTCAACCTCAGGGAGGAACGTTGGATGGTAAGACAAGTGAAGAAAAATCCAGCGATTAGTGCTCCGTAACTGGCTGTGATGGCTGAGGAACATACCAACAAGAGAGCACACCCAGAAACTAGTCGACTTATCTTAAGGAAAAGTAACAGGCATGGACGAATAGCTAGGGGAAGAAAAACATTTGTTAGCAAGATTAATAGGAAGAAAAGGTTGAGCTTAGTTAAGGAGTATACAGAAAAATATTTTGGCTTCTGGAAGACCGTTATTTTTGCAGATGAAAGCATTTATACCATCTCTTCGGATCAGATGGAAAGGTTGATGTCTGGAAGAAACCAAACAAGGAGTTGAAACCTAGCAATCTACGTCGAAGTGTCGAGCATGGTGGAGGTGGTGTAACTGTCTGGGGCTGCATGTCAGCTAGTGGACCAGGAAAGTTGAATTTTACTGATGAGACCATGGAACAACATGTATATCTAAATATAGCCTACTAAAAGAACATTTACGACTTAGTGCTCAAAAGCTTGGAATACTTGATGAATTTAAGTATTACCAAGATAACGATACGACGCACAAAGCTCGAAGTACGGATGTGGCTGCTATATAATTGCTCTACAGTACTCGAGACACCACCACAATCACCAGACTTAAATGCGATCGAAAATCTATGGCATTGCCATTGATGTCTTCCGGCCCGTACTTATAGACATGATATCGGCTTTTGGGCTTATGCCGTGTCAAGAAAATAAGGTGGAATTCTTTACGTTTCGCAGAGAACTGTACTCTGCGTCATCAGGAGAAAATCTCGACTGTTCTCTGCGAAACGTAAAGAATTTCACCTTATGTTCTTGACACGGCATAAGCCCAAAAGCCCATATGTCAATCTATGGCATTACTTGGAAGTAGCGATAAGAAAACAGATTTCTAACAAAGATGATCTGAAAATGGCTTTAAGTGAAGAATGGAAGAAAATAGATCCATCTTATTGCGAAAAGTTGGTACAATCTATGCCCAACCGTTTAAGAGCAGTGAAAAGTGCTGAAGGGCAGGTATCCTACAAAGTACTGACTGTTGAAAACATTGTGTTATTAGAGATCGCTGAGGAACTATAAAAAGTACGCGAACCTTTTCTTGAGCCCTAGTGTCCATTCAGCACTATGGAGCTTAGGGCTCAAGAAAAGGTTCGCGTATTATACTTGAAGGTGTATGTGTTTTACTTTGACCTGTTTTATTTAGTTATTTATTTATTTATTTATTTATTTATTATGGTTTCTTTCATGTGGCGAAGTTAGGGCACACGGCCCTCTCTTACACTTAACAACAATGCAACAAATAATATTAAGGCTACCTATTACTAATTATACTAATGTTGCATGCATGTTTAAGAGTAATGCATTAATTTTCTTTGTAAGTATAAGAAATAGGAGTTGATTTACTTTGTACCTTAGTAGAGAAATGTGTATTTATTAAATCAGAACCAAGACTAAAATAAAGTAATAGTTTCTTGCTGAATCCAAATAAACAAGGTTTCCTCTAGTGTATGGGTTTCATTTTGACTCACGTATGTACATGCATACATTCAAATTTAACGTTAACTGAAATTATTAAAATAACATATATAAATAGACATGAATATGGTATCTTACCTACGAAACAATTTAAACGATTATGCATAAAATGTAATTAATAATATAAACTAAGTAATTATTCAGTAAGTAATTGAGTGCCTGATTAAGTGAAGGGGCTAACCCACAAAAATCGTGGTTTTTGCATAGTGCTGGTATCTCTTATCATCCTGTGCACTACTTGTGGCTGAGGGATAGTTCCTCGTCTTCTGTCCAAATAAACACGGACATCTGAGGAGCTTGGGAATCAGCTGTATAGTTGGTAAAAGAAAGGGCTAACTCACATGCCTCAGTCAACTGGAGCGGAGGGGCGAGAGTGACATGTAGTTACTTTTCTAACGAGAAAATGTTTGTGATGGTGCAAATAGTAGTGTCAGTGTGAGAAAAATGTCTTGTGGTGGCACAAACAGTGGATTTAATGTGAGAAAATTTAAAAAACGTAAACGAAACGAAGATACCTGGAAGAGGTCCGCAGCTAAGAGATTGATAGTGGTGAAGCTTATGTACCGTGACAAAACTAAGAAACTTATGCCAGCTTTTTTTTTTTTTTTTTTTTACGTGTGGCCTCCGAAAAGGCTTGTTGCAGGTCTTTCGAGTTGACGCCGTATAGGCGACCTGCGAGTCTATGAGGATGGGCACCTACCTATGATGATTCTAATGATGAAGACGTCACACACACCCAGCCTCCGAGCCATCGGAAATAAACAATTAAGGTTAAAATCCCCGACCCAACAGGGAATCGAACCCGAGGTCCCTTGGATCAAAAGCCAGCACACTAATCATTTAGCCATGGAGCCGGACTTGTGTCAGGGTAGATTATGTAAGTACGCAGTGAAGAATGAAAAGACTAATGTTAAGTGGTGTGAGTATTAAAAACTATCTGATATTGAAAAAGAAAACAGTGTAAGAATTTACGAACTTGCAAATTATAGCTTTCAAAATGCTTTTGTGTTCGGTCTGTTTGAACAGAAGGCATGTAAGAGAGCCTATGGAAAAAGTGAGCATAAGAGAAAGGTGACATATTTCTATTAACAAAAAAATGAAAACTGTAAAGATATTAGAGTGTGTTTAAAAGCTGTCTGTGGCACTTTTTTCTGTATTTAGAAAGGGAGTTTCAGTTGTTAGATGTGGGATGAAAGAACAGTCATGCGGAAGAGTTGACGATGATTTTAGTGGTAGTGATGAAAGTCTGAATGGAAATACTTCATTTTCTGGGTCATCTTCCGGGCCATTAGTACCATGTGAGGACAACAGAGGATGACATGGAAAGTGTTGAAAAAAACTGTCAATTTAAATGTTTCCTAGGTAGGTTAACCACTATAGTAGAAAGAAAACCCACACAAGAGCTATATAAGGTCAGTGGCATGAGTTTCTGAAATGCACAGACTCCATCACAAACAACACGAGGAACAGAGTGACGTAGGCCCTCCCCTTTCATATGAGATACACCTACATGTTTTTAATGAAAACTTTAACATTGGATTTACGCCACCTTTAAGTGACACGTATGCAGTATGCGATGAATGGAGGGCCACGGATGACGATGATGCCCCTTATGCAGTTAGGCGTCATCAAATAAAAGCAGAACAAGGATACAAAACTCTAACTGATGCCAGAAAGGACTCAAGAGATGCTGCTTATGAATACTTAGTTATTACGTACGACTAACAGCAATACCTACGGAAAAAGTGTTCTATCTCAGGCAGCTGTGGATGTATAACCTACTTGTTTATGTCTGCAGTGACGAATCTGGTATCATGTGTATGTAGACAGAAAATATTGCTTCTTGGGGATCCTGTGAAATAGGTTCACGCCTACTAAAAATTTCGGCTGACAACCGGTTAACACAAAACAGAACAAAACAAAACTCTGGTTCTTGTCATATTCTGTATTACATTTTGGTACATACTGGGAAATATGATGGAATAAAACATTCATTTCTGTTGCCTGGCTACACATTTTTGCCAAATGATAGTGATTTTGGAATGATAAGAGGTGTCGGAAAGTTGATTACGTTTACAATCCCGAACAATGGAGAAACATTGTCAAAAGGGCCCGAGTCAAAAAACATACAGTAGTGGACATGGGCACACTTAAACACTGTAGTGAAGGACAAGCTAAGTGTTGAGGGTAGAAAAAGTACTCAGTAGAGAAATAAAAACAATAAAAGTAACAAAAGACACGCCAGGTTTCGTGTTCCTTGAATTCTCATACTCACATTGAGAGTCGTGGACAAAAGTTGGTATTTTCCGAAAACAACCTGGGAGGCCAAAAAAGAACAAAGATGAAAGTGTTGCTTATAAACGAAGTGTTGAAACAAGTACTGGGAATGCTGACTACCCTGCACCTACAGGCATATAGAAGTAGACTGGCAATGAACAGCAGGATTCTGAAGCCAGAAGCGTGCGGCGCGGCCATCTTACGTCACTACACTGCACCGATGCATTAATGTAAAATAGCAGCCGAAACTGGAATGCTGGAGAAGAGATAATTAAAATCACATCGAAATAAGAACAACAACACTGATTAATTAGACCTATTAGGTCCTTCATTTTACTGTTAGAAAAAGAAACATTGGTATATCAATTTACGAATGCTTAAAAATAGCCAAGCTGTTTTCGACCGATATACGGTCAAAAATGTTTCCATTCAACTCTCTTACAGCACGATTTACACGTGTTTTCTGGTTTGTTTGTTTGTTTGTTTGTCCGACCCTTGTCCCGTTTCTGTACAGGGACGGGTATGAGGTGAGATGAATCTGTCGTGGCGAGTTTTTATGACAGGATGACCTTCCTGACGTTAACCTTAACAGAGGAGTTAATGAGATGAAATTAATGACGTGATATATAATAGCAGGAAGGGGAAGGGTGAAATCCGATGCCAGCACATAGCCTTCTCCTGTCGGATAGCACCAACAGGTCTGCTTCAGGCTTATCCTCGCCATCCGACGGACCAATCACCAACAGCGTCATATGCCCTCACTCCATTTGAGCACTGCGGAATGGTTTGAAATTTAATCCAGGCTTTTGGCACGCAATCTAATGATTAGATATTGTATACCACCACCTCCCATACCTTGCCGGCCAACATTCTGATAGTGAAACCTTTTTCGACCAATGGGACTCGAACCGGGTAACCACGGTGTCAGACTGTTTAGACTTCAACGCCACCAGGCGGGCTCTCACACGTATTTTCAGGTACCGTAATGAAGTTACACTAATAAGGCGATAAACGTGCGCGTCCTTTGAGTTTTGATCTAAAGCATGAGAGCTTAAAATCGAAAAAAAGAAAAAAAAACAAGAACAATGTTTTATACAGCTTAGCTTTCATGACTGAGCTTAAACGATTGCATGTATTCTCTCCGAAATACATGCACACACGCAATCCAATCGAGGTCTGAACGAGCTCTGATTGTTGGTATCGGAGTGTCCAGAGAGTAGCTGCATTGAAGACGGCGTGCGGAACGGAAGGCTGTGTACTACCTGAGAGTACTGTGTGTTTGTGTATTTCTGTGGACTGAGGATCGCCATGAGTCAGTGTGGGAAGCAGCTATCGTGAGTGTAATTGGATCTGTGTTAATATTCGCTGTTGTGAGTATCGTCCTGCTGTTGAATACTGCTGAGCTGTTGCCGTTTAGTTGTTCATGTGACTGTGTGAATTACTGGACTGTCTCTGGAGTCGAACAAAGGAATAGCCATCGTGTGTTGTGTAACCAGTAGCACTGTGTTCAAATCCAGCGGTCGACACATAGTTGCTACGAGGTGACTGGGCTTGGGGAAGTGAACGTAAGGATTAGCCGTCCCAAGGTAATTTCAACAGGCCGGGAAGCCCTGGCGTGTGTATATGTAGTGTTGGCTACCGAATACATGATTCGAAGCAGTGTATCGATTCATTCAAGTGTCCGAGTGAATCGATTCACAGGAACGGCGAGCTCACGGCACACGATTCAGCTTACTCCCAGCGGACAGCACTGAGTGGCGCACTCACTGGACGTTGACGGGAAGCCAAGCTTCCGCTGCAGCGAGACAGTGAATCATGGCACATCGAAACACTCGTGAACGAGCGCGGCTCAGTGAGACACAGGATACACACGGATCCTTACCGGCTTACTGGACACTGGCGGAGAGCCGAGCTTCCGCTGCAGCGAGACAAACACTGAGCCATAGCACACCGAAAGAATCGTGAACGAGCACGGCTCAGTGAGACACAAGATATACACGGCTCCTTATCGGCTCACTGGACAATGGCGGAGAGCCGAGCTTCCGCTGCAGCGAGACATACAGTGAGCCATAGTACACTGAAAGAATCGTATGCTATAATGGACTCTCGAGCTCAGCTCATTTGAAAATAATACCCATTTGCGTTCACTGTCTTCTTACAGGGAGGTTTAAATGATAGATGGATTTATTTGCAATGTTAAAAAGGTAGTCAAAACATAATTTTACAGTAGCTAGTAAGTAGGCAGGCTATTAGGTCATACTATTTATTAGTTTAATGAATCTTAGTATTATAACTTAGTTGACATTTGACAATTAAACTCGACTCTAGCCTGCCCTATGACTATGAGGCATGCCCATAACCACTCTAAAATACCTGTTTTATATTGGGAAGAACGGCTCAGTACTCTCTCAGTTCATATGTCACATCGTTGCACAAGATTTCAATCATATGTGAACAGACGCAATAACTTAACCAACAGTATGTTGAATCAGAAAACCAGCGGGCTATTGTATATCTCGGGTAGCCTATACAAAATAAGACGATTTAAAAAAATCCTCTGCTGATAGAAAAATACATATTTTCAAAAATGACTGAGTGAGTTGCCGTGCGGTTAGTATCGCGTAGCTATGTGCTTGCATTCGGGGGATGGTGGGTTCGAATCCCACCGTCGGCAGCCGTTAAGATGGTTTTCCGTAGTTTCCCCATTTTCACACCAGGAAATGCTGGGGCTGTACCTTAATTCAGGCCATGGGTGCTACCTTCCTAATCCTAACCTTTCCCACCCTGCGTCGCCGGAAACCTTCGATGTATTAGAGTGACGTATTTTTTTTCTAAGAAAGGAGTTCATAGTATGAAGATCAGATGGCAGCTACGAGCACTGAATGCTGTTGCTGCTGTCTTACCAGCACATACTACACAGATGCAGTAGGAGCGGTGACTAATGTGCCGTGAATCGGATCACTGTATCGATTCAGTAACGTGAACGGAATCAAATGAATAGATTAAGTAAAATTAATCGAATGTCCCATCACTAGTGTACAGAAGAGACACTTGTAAATCGACAGCAATTAGTAGGTATGACCATTCACAGCTGGACAGAATTGTGTGTGCGTACATTTATTGCACCATCCTAAAGTAAATTATAGCAATAAAACAGGCGGAGGTTTATTCGTAACAAGC
The DNA here is from genome assembly GCF_040414725.1 of Anabrus simplex. NCBI lineage: Eukaryota > Metazoa > Arthropoda > Insecta > Orthoptera > Tettigoniidae > Anabrus > Anabrus simplex. The sequence continues at coordinate 1,297,490,518 of NC_090265.1, forward strand.
CTATGTGTTAACCAAAGGTTCCAGTCGATGCTTACCAAATTTCAGCACGATCCATCAAGTAGATTTTACATGAAAGAAATCAAGACAAAGAGACCAAGGATAAAGCATGCGCCAGAACACAGCAAAAGATTTTTTGAAAACTATTAGAAATACGAAAAAATCATATGAACTTTTTTCTGGGAAATGGAATTTCAGGTACGCTTGGTGCGCTTCATTGTTCAATAGGACTAACCGTTTAGGCGCGTATTCAATTTTAAAGGTTCTAAGCGTACGTTTCCCTCTGACTTGCTTCACATTTTCTTTCGCTACATAACCCACTTAAAATATAGCATGTGTCCAAAGGTATCAGCTATTAGCTTGCTGAATTTGGGCTCCACCACTCAAATAGTTTTTACGTGAAAAAGCACAGGCAGGCAAGCACGAAAACCTTAAATCATGGTTCTCGCTGGAACCCTTTGATATTCCAGGAAGATACATAGCCTATGTCACCCGGAATGCTATTTTCTTTCAAGTGGCGAAAGGAATTTAAAATCGGTCCGGTATGGTACTTTGCGACTACTCGCTGCAATATAAACAAACTCAGTCTCTCTTTATACATACTAGTATAGAAGTATAGATAACAAAGGAGATATTCCCGATTATTAAATTTTTCACAAATTTCCAAATATCTCCAGAAATATTAGTTCTACCCAAAAAGTGTACGTAACGTATAGAAACCTGTATGTCCGGTACTTCAAAAAAACTGTTTAACGTCGCACCGACACAGATAGGTCTTATGGCGACGATGGAATACGAATGGGGTACGAGTGGGAAGGAAGCGCCAGTGTCCTTAAATGAGGTACAGCCCCAGCATTTTCCTGGTGTGAAAATGGGAAACCATGGGAAATCACCTTCGGGGCTTCCGGCAGTGGGGTTCGAACGCACTATCTCCCGAATTGCGTAGTCACGTGCTCGGCCCGATACATTTTTACCGTGCGAGCTATTATTGTGATATTCATGAATTTCGATTTTCATTACCAATCCATCAACGTTGAATGTTGGTGACGGGAAAATATTGTTCAGTAGTCATAACTAACGAGCTGGCGATAGTGGTGGCTGTTATGACTGACCCCTATTGATCAGAAGGGTAATAAAGACTATCGAAATGAAATGAGAAATATAAAGGAACGACCATTTGAAGAATGAGGGATGGGGTAGGAATGAATCATGAAGCCTGGGCGTTGAATTCTTTAATATCACTGAGCCTGAAGAAAACACAATGTGATGACTTACAATGTCCGAAGTCCCTAAAACTTATCAACAATAACATTACAATTACCGACTGTTGTTGTTGGTTGAAGTATGTTTTGTCTCTTCTGCTGACACTCATCTCCGGTAGATGGCATTACTCTTACAAGTATACAAAAACTACCCTATCAACGACGGGTAAGACAGTTACCTATAAAGAACAACTAACGATTATTTTCACATCAGGCGCTATTCTTCCGGTCACTAATCTTTTCTACCGGGAAATTCAAAATCAGGACTTTCATAATTCGTTTTACAGAATGGAATCGCTTTTCTTCAGTTTTATGAACAGTATAATAATAATAATTGAGGCCTGGTGCAGGTCTTTCGAGGCGACGTCCTATAGGCGACCTGCATATCTATGACGAATTCTAATGCTGAAGTTGAAGACGACACACATCAACCCCCGAACCAGAGGAATTAACCGATGAAAGTTAAAATTCCTGACCCGTCCGGGAATCGAATCTGGGACTACCTGGACCATTAAGCCATGGAGCCGTACTTCTGACCAGTTATTGATAATGTCGTTTCACTGTACCATAACTGAGTTCTTCGTAGCTGCATAAGCTAATAATATGTTACATCTCGTAGATGTCACACTGAGGAAAAATAATTTCAATTAAAGCATTTAAAAATGTCCTGAATTTTCTCCTCGTAAAGCAACACACTGAAACTAATCCGGTGAGTCGCATCTTCAAGCAGTTGACTGTGTGAGCTTCATTCCCATCGTTAATGTGATCAAAGAATCCGCGGTGCCTCTGAGTTTAACTCCAGTCTTGAAAGCTGGATTTCTTGCACGGACAGGGAACGGCAAGGAGCTTGGAAGGATGACGTAACCGAGGTTCCAGTAGAATTCATCCCACACCTGAAAATGGCAGAGATAATCCATTAATAAACGCTTTCGGAACCTACCGCCGTCATAAAAGGATAGGAAAGAAAAACTGAGGACAAGGTTCAGGTTATTCATTCTTTGTCGTTTTTCAGTGGGTCAAAAGAGGTGAAATTTCAAACCCTTAGCAACGTATGCTTCCTTTTATTAATGGCCGATATCAGAACTCTTGCCAATTCAGTGAACGGTAAACAGTACAGTGTTCTTCCCAGAAATGTTCGTAAGCCGGGTGACAGGAATGAGTAGTAGCCGGGCAGGGAACACTACATTCAAAAAATGAATATTATAAAATTTAAATTTATTCCCCTCAGGGCATTAACAGTAACATACAAGTAAACACTAACTGCAAATTTAAACTATTTTAGTGTTATCACGAATAAGACATAACAGCATATTTTGAACTTCTAGAATTCTACTGCTCGATCATAATCATGTAACAGCGGGACTTACCACTTGGTTGCTGTGGAATGCCATAGGGTTTGTGACGTCATGCGGAATCGAGTGCTCGCACGCTATTCCTCGCTAATCAAGACACTGCTTGCGTACGACACTACCTGATAGTCAAGCTAAACATTTAAACACTGATGCCACAGATGCAATTTTGATGACAATATGTAAGATTTATCACTTAAATAAATAAATAAATAAATAAATAAATAAATAAATAAATAAATAAATAAATAAATAAATCGTTTTACAGTACAGTATTTACATTTTAATTTGCAGCACCCAATGACTCAAATATATATAAATATTACGTAACTAGCACATATCTAGGTTATGTTAGCCGGACGGTCTGTAAAAACGGCAGGGCCCATTAAAAAGGTCCTAGGAAGAACACTGCAGTATAATAAAATATTGTTTTCACAACATGTAGAAAAGAGCGTACACAGTCTTTACTGGCAACTCGACACTTTAAGATTGCCTAATAACAATATAATCAGATGAGTGAATATTTTAATGCACTTAACTGAAAACGAACTCAAACTCAAAATATATTACAATTCCGTAGATTTAACTTGTTTTTACGGTTGCGTTCTGAGAACATGACATCCGCAAAAATATTTTTTTAAGGAACGGTTCATTCAACATATCCTTCCACCCGCGCGCGATTAAGACATCCTAGCTTAAATTCCTAATTATGTCATGAAATTAGACTAGTTTGAAGGGTTAGAGATCTCTTCATATGGTTATGAAGGTATTTACGGGTTGTAATAAGGATGTAAAGGGGAGGTCGTATATGTCACTGGTAAAATCCATTTGGTTCCAGGACTCCTTGATTCAAGAAATGGAGAAGAGCCAAAGGAAATGTGATTTCAGACAAACGAGTAGTTTCAATCTTTGGACTGGGATGATCTGGGAGTAAGGAGACAAGTGGTCGACTAAACGTTATGTTCGGGCTGTCAGTGGAGAAGTGGCGTGGAATGGCAGCAGACGAATAAGCTTGAGTTGAGTTTTCAAAAGTAGGAAAGGTCATAATATGACGATTAAGTTAGAATTCAAGAGGCCTACCTGGGACAAGTATTCGTTTATAGGGAGAGGAATTAGTGATTGTAATCATTTACCACGGGAAATGTTCAATACATTTCGGAATGATTTGAAATTATTTAAGAAAAGGCTAGGTAAACTTAGGCGATAGGCCGGAATGCAGTTCGGTTGAATATGAATGAATGAGGTACTCATCCTCGAAAATGGAAAGGCCCCATGGCACCATAACTATCGCGGCGGCCGCGATCAGAAAGATTCAAATGTCTATCAATGCGTATTAGATTTTTGAATCGGAAAGTTTCGTCGCTGTAGTTCGAATTCCTCGTAAAACTGTATATATTGTGGCTTCTTACCACGAGAGTAATCACAGTCCCGTGCATTTCCAATGTTTAATAGCCTCGCTGAAGAACGATTCGATACGAATTACGGTAGTCATGGTTAAGAACGCAACAAGAGGCGATGATAACCATTGTAATATTCATGATAATCTACTCAATTCAACTTCCAAGGTCAGATCGTCAGTCAAGAAATCCCCACCGCTCCTCATCGAGTAATTAATGTTGAGGAATCTCTTTAGTTTTCTAAAATATAATTACGACGCACGTGTGTCGATATCCGCAAAACAGAAATACGGATGAGTTATGGAAACAATATCAAATGCGTTTTAACTTGTGGCTACTAATGAAATATATTCTTTAAAAATATTACTGAAAATCTTATCTTTATACAAAAAGATACATACTGTAGTAATAGTTGAACTCAAGTGGCTCGAAAAAGCATTCGCTGTGAAGCAACCAAGTTTTCAGCTTAAACATTTAATAATATAACAAAGAAAATTTAATCCCGTCATTAACGTTCTAAAAATGTCACAATATTTATTTTTTAAAAATCCATTTTACGGCACTTTCCAGACATTAATAAAAATTAACAACAAATATAGAGAACTTTCGTCCTCCAATATGCATTCGTCTGAGTACAGTAATACAAATACTATCGGCTAGCCAGCAGCCCAGATACTGCAGATACAATTTGTTCCAGTGTGGACAGTTTATTGTGGGCAATAAAAGCGTAGGGAAGAAATGGATGCAAAAGCAAGGACAGGACAGAGAAAACCCGGATTTTCGTACGCAAATTTAAAGCAGGTAAATCTTGTCAAGAAGTAGCCTAAGTGGCAGGCCAATTGCAACTGTGAAAAGCATTATGGAATTCAGGTTTAATACAACAAAACAAAAATACCAAAACGCTCCAAGAAATGGTCCTTCACCTATTTTGACTGAGAAAGAAGGGAGTCTATTTATCAGAAAAACAAAGCAAAGTCATCTCCGTACAGGCTACAGAGGCTCTTGGAAGGGTGGAAGGTAAAGGCTTCCACTATCACCTAAAGGGGGAAGGGAAACTGAAAAAATATTTCAATTATTTATACGAGGATATTATTATCACAAAAACGAAAGATTTTGCAGACGTGAAAGTTGGTATTCTGAATCCGCTTTAAAATTAAAGAAACACGTATATTCGGAAAATCCAATGAAGGGGGAGGGGGTGAAAGAATTGAAAAATTATTTGATTTAATTGTATGATGATACATCTAATAAAAACTAACGTTGTTACAGAAGTGAAAATTGGTATTTCGATCTCCTTTAAAAACAAAGAAAAAAGCGTTTTTTGGGGAAATCATCTTGGGGCAGGGGTGAAAAGGAGTTGAATTCCTTTTATGAGGACATATATCTCAAAAACTGAAGATGTTAGAGTTGTGATAATTGGTATTTAGAAGATCCTTTACTATTAAGGAAACAAGTATTTTTAACGGGAAGTTCACTTAAAGGGGGGGGGGGTGAAAGGAAGTGAAAAATGTTAATTTTTTTATGGGGATACTTATACCTCCGAACTGAAGGTGACAGACGTAAACAATGGTATTTGGAATCTTCTTTAAACATAAGGAAACACGCCTTCATTTTGGGGGGGGGGGAGTAAATCAACTTCACGACGGTGGGGAGAAAAAGGAGTTGAGACCAATTTATTTTGCTGTTTATAATGTACTTATTCTGATCATAAACTGATCGTTTTTAATTTTCCCTGTGCTCGTTCTCAAGAACAATATTTTTCCTTTGGAGACCATAAAGTTAGATTACAGTAAATTCTCCTGGAGTATAAATAAAAATGTAAACACATTTGAAGTAAACGATAGGAACGACATTGACCGTGCAACTGTTCATCTCTATAATAAGGTCAATAATGCACGGAAGTATATCATTCGTGTCGCCAGAAATCTCGCGCACTTGCCTACGCACGACGATGGTGCTGGTCACATTGTCAGCAATGACAATTGCAGCAGATGTAATTTACCCCCAAGTAGCGGTCTTGCATCTTGCTGTGGGTTCCAGACCATCAATAATAATAATAATAATAATAATAATAATAATAATAATAATAATAATAATAATAATAATAATCTGGACCGTCGTCAAAATGTGCGGACCGCGCTGGAAACGGGTCCTGGCCGGGTAATGACTACGACTGCAGTCCGGCCACGGGTTCAATACCGCCAAGGCACCCAAGACGACACCACGCCGGATCTCAAGGATTTGATCCATATTAAAAATGCTTATAGGAAAAGATGGCAAAGATTTAGGGACCCAACTGACCAGGCGGAGTACCTGAACCTAGCCCGGGAAGTACGAAATCGATTGCTGGAAAGAAAGATTGGAAAATGGGAAAAACTTTGCCATAATCTCTCAGAAAACTAGTCAGATCACGAATTTTGGCGGATTCTCTCAGAAAACGAGTTAGATTGCGAATTTCGGCGGATTTTACATAAAACGTTATGCATCTATTGAATTATAAATTTCTTATAATACCGTAGCGAAGCACGGGTATCTTGCCAGTTTTTTACAATCATCTTCACGCTTTTCCTTGTCGATACGGACCGATGACCACGCGGTTTTCATCCTGAAGACAATCATAACAAAACATATCAACAGTTAACAAGATTAAACACAATATTTCCATGTTAACAATGCTAACTTGTATTCTCTATAACTTTTTTTACGGTATGTAATACATATCAATACAACCAATAATACAGGCATTTAAAAAATAAATTGTAGGCAATTTTCCCCTAAAATAGAATTTTATCCTGCGCGATTTTTTGTTATTTATAACCTATAATGTAGCATCTTATTCCCAGACTTTACATACCGATTTTCATCAAATTCTGTTTACCCATTTTCTCGTCGATCGGCGTCGAAATGGATTTAGGAACAAAAATCGAAATTCATGAATATCTGTTATCACAGCCGGTACGGTAAAATTGTATAATAAAAAAAGATCGTAAATTTAATTCTGTACAACTTCAGTTATGTAGTATTGATCGATAGAACCATTAATAACAAATATTTGAGATTTAAATTTTAGTTCTTCCCCTAAACTACCATTTCACTCAGCGTAAATAAAATTATTTAAAGCCTACATTGTAGTTCATCACTCCCCGACTTTACTTACCGATTTTCAGTAAATACTATTCAGCCATTTTCTTGTGATACCGGTACATACATACATACATACATACATACATACATACTGTGCCCTTCAAATCTGGTAAATAATTTATTGAAAGGGAGTATTTTAATATCACAGTGGGATAGTGCATTAATTCGTCAGCCAGGGCGGAAATTTTAACATTTCAGTATCTCGGTGAGGCGAGCGGCCTAGAACAGGGTTTTCCCGACCAGACCAGCGAGCGAGGGTGCGTTGGGATTTTTGTCATGTCTTCTACAGCCAGCTGAATGCCACGTGACGACAGCGGAATTACCAAGGCCGACCGATCAATACTGTCGAGGCCGCTGAACGTCTAACTGTTCTCCAATGAAATTGTAACACCCGCTGGATCGCAAGATTTCGACCAATCACGAGTGACACAAAGACACACCTTCGTCTCAAGATAAGTAAATAGTGGTGTTTTCTGTGGGCTCTCATTCTTCTTCTTATGCTGGACCGGACTGCTACAACTTGACATTTATTCTGCTTCTGGGGAAATTTACTCCGTAGAACTTTGAAAATTCAGCAGTTCAGATTAAGTTCAACTCTACGAAATATAGAAGATTCTTAAAAGTTAGGTATTCATATCTGAACTAACTCATCGCGTGTGTGTCCTCAACAATATTTAAGAGTGATTTCTTAGTTTCAGTTCATTTCACGAGGAAGACGGAAGAGGAAGACTGCCAGCAGTTCGTGAAATTTTCAAGATGCAGGCACACCTGTATGAAGGAGTCCACTACTATTCCATGCTTGTCCTCACTCCTGCCATGACTTATTAAACATGTGAGGCATCTTCAGCCATGGAGAAGGACGGAGTTCGATGATAGGGTGACCTGACCTATTTCCTTGGTCATCCGCTGAAATCCAGATTCCACATCCACATGAGTACCGTGTTTCAATTTCATTTCTGTGAATCTTTGTAAAATTAATGTAGACGTAGTCCATATTTATTCATTGCAGTAACTTCTCATAGTTTCAGTAGTTAGAATTTCATTCCTTCTTTCTTTGGTGGAAGGTAGTTTGTGACTGAACGTGAATGTGTACTTGGGCTCTATTAGTTAGTCAGATTTGTGTGAATGTCTTCGAGACTTGTTCTGACTGTCCCGATTCAGCATAGGAGTGATAAAATTAATTGACCCCTCCGATAATAATAATTTGATTTATTAATTAATTTGAAATTAATTTGGAGTCATACGGGACAGAATATCGACACATTTCACTACGTTAGGATTTTCCTTGATGATTTTGCGATCTTTTATGGAACTTAAAATATGTTAGAGTCATCTGTAAAATTTATCGTACTTCAGCCTACGTGAATATGACTACGCGCGGATAATAATAATAATAATAATAATAATAATAATAATAATAATAATAATAATAATAATAGAATATCATTACGGTTTAAAATGTGGGATAAGGTCATGAGTTTAATTATTGTTTGGGACTTGTATGGCATTAATGTGTGCTCAGATTGAGTAAATGTGGGCCTGGAATACGTCTGTGTCTTGACAGATCACTTGTTGCATTTACTGTGTTATTGTTATAACACTTGAGTCACTTAGGAAGAGAATATGTCGTACATAAGTTCTTCGAGTAGAGCACATATTAATCGAGAGCCATAATATATTAGGAGAATAATAATAGTGGCGTAACTCATTGTCCGCAGACGCGTTTATTTATTTGACCTGCGTATTAGGCATTTTTGAAAAATAATTTTATTGATGATTTTTATCTCTAACATTCCCTGGAACATCGTTGTGAATTCAGTTTCATAGTTGAAGTGATAATCCTGATACCATCACCTCTCAATCTATCGCAATGGTATTCATTAGCCGATACCGTCATCTAAAATTTTTGCCTGACTTCGACTAAAAATTAAAAATAAAAATCAAGGGCTAGAATTCGCTAAAAATATTTCTTAATGTTACCGTGTACCCAAGTGTGAGTGTGGAATGAATGATTTGTTGATATTTTGTGATTATATTTTTCATGGTGATTATTTGTCGTGATCTCTTGTTCGCTGTGCGCGTATTTTGTCCAATTTTGTGTCATTTTGGGATGAGCATATTTTACTCATTTATGAACCTTTAGTGAATTTTATTGAAAATTAAGATAGATTAGGGTCATGTGCTTTAAAGAAAAATGAATAAGCAAGGACCATGTCCGTGGATCGAATTCACCGACTAAGAATTGTTAACCCTACATGTTGTAAAAATTAGAGTAAACGAACAGAACGTTGTGAAAGACGCTGCGCCAACAACTTATGATAATTACTGAGGAAAACTTTAAGAATAATTGTAGAAATGTTTTAATTTATTAATTTATAATTTAAGAAAGTTGATTGGAAGATGATTTCACCGACTAAAAATTTTATTTGAATTTTTCAATTAAAGTGAGGAGATAATAATTCAGTTATTAATGGCAAATAAATGGCCGAAGTAATTATTTAATTTTAAAATCATTTTTGTAAAATTGAGAAAGGCTTTCTCAGAAATTAATGTGAATATTTTATAAAATCAAGTAGGCTAATTTTTATTCGTATATTTACAGAGTCGTATTTTCTGGGGCCGAATTCCCGAGTAGTTCAAAGACTGGCCGAGAAGAAATATTTTGAAATTTCAAGATTTTGTTATAAATTTTCTTATTGTGGAGAGTGCTTAGTTTTTAATAAATGTTAAAACCCATTTTAATGTTCCTTTCATTTGTCGCTAGTCCTTAAGCTATCCCTGCCCTTAAAATTTTCTGCACAGCCAGTAAGCGAACGGTCTACTTCTGAGACTCTCGCTCACCGGCTGAGCTGCCCGGCAAGAAGGGGGCAATACATACATACATACATACATACATACATACAATTCTTTTTAAATTCTGAGCAATGTACAGACAAAACTCTTATTATATATATCTAATACTTTCTCAACGTGTGACCGATTGCGGGATGACTGGAATGTGACGGAGAGTATCACTTCATTGAGGGAAGTGCGCTGTGAAGCCAAGTCAGTTACTAAGAAACTATCACTGTTAATAAACTTAACCATGATAGGTTAATATTGTGTTTGGTCCGTATTGACTGGTCTAAATGTACAATATAACTATGTATAATAGTTTATTTAAATCCGCCTTGATCAATACACTCATTAAATGAAAGAAACATTATTTATTAAACCATACATGTTTCGGGAAATCTCAACCATTCCCTTCATCAGTGGTTAGATCAAAGAATAACATAATGACACAATCTTTTGTTTTACAATTTGAAGGAGTATTGTGTCCCAATACATCATGTCAAAGAGTAAAGAGAACTTACGAAATATTATAAAAATGATCAATACATACAATTTTGGTTGAACTGAATGAGAAACACTATACAAATTTATGATCTTCAAGTTTTTCTTCTTTTCTTCTTCTTTTTGTTCCTTAAATGATTATATGCTAGCCTAAACAGTGGGTTATCTTCTGTACTTTTCTCATTTAAACTTGATTCAGAATTACATTTTTGTGTAAGGTAAATTTCTAAATTTTCCAAAACATTCATTAGTTTTCCCTTTTTGGTCGAATGTAATAATTTCATGTCATTGGAAATGTCTGTAAATTTATGATTCATTTCAACCATATGTTCTCCCATTGCCGAATATCTTTTATGTTTGACCGCATTAACGTGTTCTTTGTACCTTATAGCCAAACTTCTTCCGGACTGTCCTATGTATCGTTGTTTACATGTTTGGCATGTTAATTTGTAAATTTCTGATTTATTAAATATACATTTATTCTCTATTTTATCTGAATTGAAAATTATCTTATTAGTATTATTATCCGTTTTGTATGTGACATTGATGTTCTTTTTTCTGAAAATTTTAGCCAGTTGATAAGATTGCTTATTTCGAAAAGTTAGAACTATGAATTTCTTTTTCTCTTTTCTCTCTTTAATTAAAGTTGTATTAGGTTCATTTTTCACTTTATTTATCATTCTATTAATAAATCTGTTGGAATATCCGTTGCTACGAGCGATTTGATGGATTATATTTATCTCTCTATTATAATTCTTCTTAGACATAGGTATGTTCATAGCTCTATTAATTAAACTGTAAAATGTTGCCTTTTTATGTTGACCTGGATGATTGGAGTCATTTCTGATAATAGTATCTGTTTGAGTAGCTTTTCTGAAAATTTGGAAATCAAAATGACCAGAATTTCTAGTAACTGTCAAATCTAAAAAATTTAAAGTCCTATCATTTTCAGATTCCATCGTAAAATGCACTTGTCTATTCAAAGTATTTAAATACTGTAATATACCATCAGGTTTAACCTTTCGTTCATCGATAATAACAAATATATCATCGACGTATCTCAACCATGTAATCAATCCATCTATTTTATCAAATTATTGAAGAATAAGATAGATAATAATAATATTGTTGTGACAAAAGCTGATAAAGGTAATACCATTGTACTGATAGGAAGACAGGATTATATTGAAAAGACTAAGAATTTTCTAACTAGCAATAATTTTGAATTGATAAAAAAAGATCCCACGTCTTCTATGCAGAAAAAACTTAAACAAATTCTCAATAACATAACTTTTTTATTAGACTCCAAAGATACTAACTGTTTAATTAACATGAACCCAGAAATACCTACTTTAAAGGCACTACCGAAAATTCATAAACAAGAAATTCCTATTAGACCAATAGTTAATTTCAGAAATAGTCCAGTATATAAGACGGCCAAATTCATACAAATATTTTTAAAAGAACACTATAAGTTTTATAGCCAGACACACCTAATTAATACTATTGACTTTTGTAACAGAATTAAAAACATTGAGCTAACAGACTACTACACGATACATAGTTTGGATATCAAAGATATGTACTCCAACATTCCTATTGTAGATACTATACAAATAGTAAGAAAGAATTTAATGCAACACAGCAAATTAAGCAAGGTGGAAATTGAAGAATTTTTAACATTACTAGAATTTACTTTGGAAAATAACTATTTTGTTTTTGACAACAAAATTTACAAACAGTCTAAAGGCCTAGCAATGGGTTCGCCAGCTTCAGGTATTTTAGCTAACATATTCATGGATTACATGGAATATAATAAAATAGTGGATAAAATAGATGGATTGATTACATGGTTGAGATACGTCGATGATATATTTGTTATTATCGATGAACGAAAGGTTAAACCTGATGGTATATTACAGTATTTAAATACTTTGAATAGACAAGTGCATTTTACGATGGAATCTGAAAATGATAGGACTTTAAATTTTTTAGATTTGACAGTTACTAGAAATTCTGGTCATTTTGATTTCCAAATTTTCAGAAAAGCTACTCAAACAGATACTATTATCAGAAATGACTCCAATCATCCAGGTCAACATAAAAAGGCAACATTTTACAGTTTAATTAATAGAGCTATGAACATACCTATGTCTAAGAAGAATTATAATAGAGAGATAAATATAATCCATCAAATCGCTCGTAGCAACGGATATTCCAACAGATTTATTAATAGAATGATAAATAAAGTGAAAAATGAACCTAATACAACTTTAATTAAAGAGAGAAAAGAGAAAAAGAAATTCATAGTTCTAACTTTTCGAAATAAGCAATCTTATCAACTGGCTAAAATTTTCAGAAAAAAGAACATCAATGTCACATACAAAACGGATAATAATACTAATAAGATAATTTTCAATTCAGATAAAATAGAGAATAAATGTATATTTAATAAATCAGGAATTTACAAATTAACATGCCAAACATGTAAACAACGATACATAGGACAGTCCGGAAGAAGTTTGGCTATAAGGTACAAAGAACACGTTAATGCGGTCAAACATAAAAGATATTCGGCAATGGGAGAACATATGGTTGAAATGAATCATAAATTTACAGACATTTCCAATGACATGAAATTATTACATTCGACCAAAAAGGGAAAACTAATGAATGTTTTGGAAAATTTAGAAATTTACCTTACACAAAATTGTAATTCTGAATCAAGTTTAAATGAGAAAAGTACAGAAGATAACCCACTGTTTAGGCTAGCATATAATCATTTAAGGAACAAAAAGAAGAAGAAAAGAAGAAAAACTTTAAGATCATAAATTTGTATAGTGTTTCTCATTCAGTTCAACCAAAATTGTATGTATTGATCATTTTTATAATATTTCGTAAGTTCTCTTTACTCTTTGACATGATGTATTGGGACACAATACTCCTTCAAATTGTAAAACAAAAGATTGTGTCATTATGTTATTCTTTGATCTAACCACTGATGAAGGGAATGGTTGAGATTTCCCGAAACATGTATGGTTTAATAAATAATGTTTCTTTCATTTAATGAGTGTATTGATCAAGGCGGATTTAAATAAACTATTATAAATAGTTATATTGTACATTAAGAAACTATCATTCAGTCGATCACCAATAATGTGAGTACAATGAATTGTAATTCAACTGATACAATTTATTCCCTTATTATTATTATTATTATTATTATTATTATTATTATTATTATTATTGTCATCACAAGCCAAACTGTCACCGGCCGCCACTATCAAGCACATTATTATCTAAAAAGCAGTGCTAAAGCTATATGTTTAAACATACAGTGTCAAAATATGTTTGGGTCCAACGCAAGTCCCGTTTCTCTACTGGTTTAAAACACAGAAATAAATACTGTATATAAATTAAGCAGCAAATTAACACAATACTGAGCAAGTTGGCTATGCGGTTCGATGCATGCAACTGTTATCTTGCATATGGGAGATAGTGAGTTTGAACCTCATTGTCAGCAGCCCTGAAGATGATTTCTGTGCCTTCCCATTTTTACACACGTGCACCTTAATTAAGGCCACAGTCGCTTCCTTCCGAGTCCTATATCCCAAAAACCTCTCCACGTCGATGCCACGCAAAACAAATAGAAAAAAATCAATGCCAGAGGTTTTCCTGTGACTATGGTATGTCTAAATACATGAATGAAAGCCACCAACCTCAGCTGGGATCAAACCTGTTATCGCCTTTTTTTCTGCTTTACGGGGCACCGACAGCTGCGCGATCCTAACCGTACGGCCGGTCGCCAATGTGACCAGTAGCGGCGATTGTGGAGAAACTATTACATTTTTATTCCAGTTTAGCTATAGGAAACTAAGAATTATTAAAAAAAAAAAGCAATTTGTACAAGCTCTGTTGTCTTATCAGCTAATTCTTTCCTTTATGTTGTCTTTATTTTCTTTAATCATAAATATTTTTTTAGCGGAAATACGCACAAAATGTCGTTCGTCCCGGCTATTCTAACCGATTTGTATAGTGCCATAGCAAGTACTGGAGACTTCGCTCATGTTGTGAAGAAGGGTAGCAGGGGTATATTTTATTCTAAGTTCTTGGACAGTGAGGTATGATCCACCTGCCTGCAGCGCGCATTCGTCAGTCTGGCAGCCTCTTTAGTATCTTAGTTTTTTAGTGTGTAGTCAAATACTAAATGATTTTAGTTGTATAATGATGCTGTATTTCTTTTTATTTGGAATAAATGTGAAATATTGTTCCTTTGGTGAAAGTTTTATTGTACAGTACTGAATCAAAAAAAAAAAAAACAACAACAACTATTATTACCGCACTTACGTTGGTAAACTCTCAATCTTTACCTCTCTGACGAAATTCGCTGAGAGAGCATTAAAAACCTACAATTTTGAAGCCTTTATTTTAGTTTTGATGTACACAAGCCCCCTCTCCCACGCCGCTATATCCCGCAAACCCGGGTGTTGTTTATTGTCTGTATATTTTCCCCCCGCACTTTTAACACCCAATCGCCGCTACTGAATGTGACTATCGATGATTATGATGATGATGACGATGATGGTGGTGATGATGATGATAATGCAAAAAATTGTAAAGTCGAGTCCTCGTCCCAAGCCGCATCAGCTCTTTTCAGGTACACCCCCAACGGAGACGAGCATCGTGTACCTATTTAAACACATTCCAGCCCTCCTACCACACTTCAATATCTGGTAGTACCAGGAATCGAACCCAGGGCTTCGGGGAAAGCAGCTAATAGCGATAGCCATTACACCACGGAGGTGAGCAATACATAATAACAATAATAAACATCATCATCAAGTAATGAGTCCAATGCCACACTGGAGCAAAACGCTGGTAATTTCACGAATGAAAATGGCTAAGAGCTTGAATATTTTTACAGCAGCCTAATAATGTCACTGGTTTTCTGTCTCATTAGCTAGCTACTTTTACAGTTTTCGGAGACGCCACGGTACCGGAATTTTGTCCCGCAGGACTTCCTTTACCTGCCTGTCGATCTACCGCCATGAGGCTGCGTATCTGAGCGCCATAAGAAACCACCGGACTGACCCGGGATCGAATCCACCAACATAGGCTCAGAAGAAAGTCAGCGCAGTGTTCTGCTGTCTGACCCAGGGCTTGCATACAACAAGCTACAAAGGGCGCCTAAGCGAACTATACAACTCTGCCAGCCCTTTCAGTCACTGCACAGCATAAATAATATTCTTCACACACCTGTAGATGCTGAAATAAGATACCATTTTACGGCAATAAGTTGTAAGGTGCTTGGAGCCTTGGGTAAAAATTAAGAATAGCTTTTCATCTTGTACCCTGTTGATCCAGGTAAATACACTTGAATAGAGTTGCGAACAGGAATTTTAACACGACGAAACACCAACCAATGAACTTCAATTGAAGTCCTACGAACGCTGACGTAAGCAACGATGTCTCGGGTATGACGGATATGAATTCCACCGCAAGTCTTAAAACTGCAAACTACGGAAACGTAATTTACTTCCTTGAACATGTGAGGCTGTAGACGATTCATTCACCAGAACAGAGCTTTTAGTAAGCTCGAAACATACTTTGGAATGATGACCCCACGCCGTTTCGGCGGCCCTGTTCAAAGCTACTGTATGTTTATAGCGCATACAGTAAGATAAGTTTTCAAAGAAAACACGTCTTTACATGCAAGGCTATCCGACTCCTTGGCTGAATGGTCAGCGTACTGGCCTTCGGTTCAGAGGGTCCCGGGTTCGATTCCCGGCCGGGTCGGGGATTTTTAACCTTAATTGGTTAATTCCAATGGCCCGGGGGCTGGGTGATTGTGCTGTCCCCAACATCCCTGCAACTCACACACCACACATAACACTATCCTCCACTACAATAACACGCAGTTACCTACACATGGCAGATGCCGCCCACCCTCATCGGAGGGTCTGCCTTACAAGGGCTGCACTCGGCTAGAAATAGCCACACGAAAATAAAATTTAAAAAATGCAAGGCTAACAAATAACTTGACCGACAGGTCGCAGGCCATACGCACAGTTTAACAAAATATTATATAAAATACAATATTATACGGAGTGTCAAGTGGTTTTAGCTAATGCTTGAAAATTAACTTACTGCATATGGTGTATTAGCCAGTTTTGCGAAGTTTGTTGCTATAGGTGTAAGTGGATGCAAAATCACTCACTTAATGAGAAGTGTGGAACCAATGTTATGATATTAATCATTACCGAGCCAAGACTCATTACATTTCCTGCACTCACTATCGATTTCGCGTTTTTTCTAAAACATTTTCACTTTTTGCAACACTACTGCAAATCTTAAATCTGTAGGAACGAAAGAAACTCCGTGGAAGAATGGAGGAGGCCCAAGGCAGTGACAGTGATATTTAATACATACACTAGGTAAGTGGTGTCTATGACGACTTGTTTATGCTACCGTCTGCTAGAAAGATGTACAAAAACTGCCTGTTATTCCTCAAACACTACCTGGTCCTAAGTTTTTAGGGAATTACATTTGCATAGTCTTGCTTACTTCTGAGTATCGCTGAAAATATTTTATTATAACCAGTACCGGACCACAGGAAAAAGTTTTGACGGGTCCGGGTCGAATGTGCCACCCCCGCCCCCAGGACTTAGAATACGAAGTCCTACGCGGCTATACTAAACTAGTAATATGATCATTATTCTCTACATACAGTAGAAACCGGTATACGTTTCTTATACTGTAAGAAAAACGTTTGCTTAATTAAGCTGTAGAAACGTGCTTCCAGATCACCTTAAAATACGGCTGCCGGGCTGAGTGGCTCAGACGGTTGAGGCGCTAGCCTTCTGACCCCAACTTGGCAGGTTCGATCCTGGCTCAGTCCGGTGGTATTTGAAGGTGCTCAAATACGGCAGCCTCGTGTCGGTAGATTTACTGGCACGTAAAAGAACTCCTGCGGGACTAAATTTCGGCACCTCGGCGTCTCCGAAAACCGTAAAAGTAGTTAGTAGGACGTAAAGCCAATAACATTATTATTAAAATACGGCTAACATAATTCCTGCCCGCATCCGTAGCGTAACTGTGAGCGCTATTAGCTGCCGTCGTCGGAGGCCTGGGTTCGATTACCGATACAGCAGAGATTTAAGAAAGGCAGAACAGGTAGGTGGTTAGAACGGTACATGCAGCTCGCCTCCATTGGCGGCGTGCCTGAAAGAGCTGCACCACCTCGGGATGAGGACACAAGTTTAGTTTACTTTACCCTAATTCCTAAATAGTTCATTTTCTATGATATACTCGAAGTTTGCCAGTTTCCAAATTCTAAAACTGTTCTGTAGTGTACAAATCGTAAGTAGGCTTTAAGCCTGTATCAATTTGAAATCGTCCGGCTCCATGGCTAAATGGTTGGCGTGCTGGCCTTTGGTCACAGGGTCCCGGGTTCGATTCCCGGGAGGGTAGGGAATTTTAACCATCATTGGTTAATTTCTCTGGCACGGGGGCTGGGTGTATGTGTCGTTTTCATCATCATTTCATCCTCATCACGACTCGCAGGTCACCTACGGGTGTCAAATCAAAAGACCTGCACCTGGCGAGCCGAACATGTCCTCGGACACTCCCGGCACTAAAAGCCATACGCCATTTCAATTTGAAATCAATGGATGGGTCAGTTGAGTCCTCTATATCCTAAGCTTACGACACCACAGCAAATATGTAGCAAAACTAACCAGGAGAATGACTGGCCTACTTATGACGCGTGAAAGCAACAGTTTTGCAATACAGGCGTGTAGGCTTGTACTACTGTACAAGAGAACTGTTAATACATCTATGTTATGATAAACTGAACACTAAAATAATAGTAATCAACTCCCATACGAACTTCAAAAC
This sequence comes from Anabrus simplex, assembly GCF_040414725.1. Lineage (NCBI taxonomy): Eukaryota > Metazoa > Arthropoda > Insecta > Orthoptera > Tettigoniidae > Anabrus > Anabrus simplex. Next base: position 1,297,508,899 of record NC_090265.1, read on the forward strand.
CAGCTCTAACACTAATTCGTCTTTGATACGGCACTGTACAGTCAGTGTCGTGAAAGAAGGAGGCGTGGCTCGATACGTAACAAGCACGTGCTCATGGACGGATAAAGAACTCCATCAAACAAGTTCGAATTTACAGACCAGAATGCAACCACTCCAATATCGAGTGACTTCCTATACGGGTGCTCGGGCTTTTAGACACACTAGCTTGCTTACAAACATGAACGGGAAACCAAAATTCCGTAATTCGCTCATTATTTTCAGATTCGTCCGAAATAAAGGTTCGTAACTGAACATAAAGCATATCAGAACTTTTATTATGAGGAAATAACTTCAACACAGGTATAATACACCTTCGACAGAACTACGTCAAGTGCCAGATCAAATTAAACGATATATTTTAACAAACGTCATGGGATGACTGTATGACATGGTTAATTTAAACAGAAGAAATATTTTACACGAAAAAGGCGAAATAGTCATAAATACACACTACCATCAAATAATAAACAATAAAACCGTGTGAACAATAATACTTTGGTAGAGGACCATGCTCTTTTAAGAAAAAGCTCCGTACGTATTTTCAAACATCATTTACGATACATCAGTTGTAAACCACTATATTAGTAGAATCTTTAACGTTCCATATGGCATAATATGAACTGAAACCAAAATAAAGCATCTAAACTTCCCTGAAACGAAGAGTGCGCCTATTCCTTACCTCGTAACACCGTTAAGAAATAAGTTAACCTAGAAAACACGCCAACAATGTTATATGTTGTAATGCAGTGATACATACTGCTTCATAAACACAAATAATCATACGAATCGCCTAAAAGCAAAGGTCATTACTCTGGTTAAATAGTCGCTATGGAAACGGATGTGTTAATAGAATAGCATCTTATAACTGTTCATTCGGTCGTGCTAAATTTAGAACAAAATAGTTTACTTCCACTTACCACCAGATTAAATAGACAAATTTCATATAAATTTTAACCACTAACCTTTCGGCTTGAAAATCCTCTACGACAGAAGTTGAATCAAATTCACTAAAATCGGGCAAAGACTCTGCTTCAAAACTAAAACCACCTAGAACACTCGCTCTCGTAGAGGCATTCATGTTTGTTGTTTTCAATATGGCCTACTACACATTCGACATCTATCGGTAACGTTGAGAAATATATCCCTGCGCTGCACTGCCGTCTGCTGCGCTGTCTTCTGGACGTACGTGATAATTCTTTTTTTTTTCTTTCTTTCTTTTTTTATCACATGACCCCTAGAGCATTAATACTCATGATCGAAGACATGAAGAAACCTTCAACAACACCAGAAGCAACATAACAGAAGAGTTTTGTTTTGTTTCCACTGCACTATCTCTTGGCGTAATTATAAACTGAGCACGGCTGGTGAGACTTTCTAGTTGTAAATTTGCATCATAGAGTACAGCACGAGACAAAGCACGGTTACAAGGTCGGTAGAGACCACCGCCGTCTCGATCTTCCTATATTGCCTGCTCTATGCGAGGATTTTTGCGACTAGGCTGCGACAAAATTTCTCCGCTAGATGTGCCTTTGCTGGCGGGACCTAGTGTTTAGAGTGCACTATGCCTTCTGGTATGGGCTAGAGCAATTTTGTTACTTTCATTGATCTGTCTCAGCTTTATCCTTGGCTTTGACAAAATGAAGTGACTGAGGTATGAGTGATGCTAGTAGGCCCGCCCCCTCCTATATTGGAGAGGGAATGAACCAACCTTCTGATGATGATGATAATGATGCTAGTAATGCCATTCCATCTGCAGCCAGTCCCTGCTAGGAATGGTGTGAAAATATTGTTCATAGGGTCGGTTGGTGCATGCATTTCAGTGGGCTTGGCAGACTGATATGTAATAGCAACTTCTGACTCGGTGAGGAAAGCAACGGGAAACTTCCTCGCTCCTCAATTCCCTAGTACGCTTCTTCAGTGACGCCTAGGCCATCTATGCCAGTTGATGGCGGAGCTGTTGAGGATCCAACCAGCCTTCGGGCTGAAAAATAAACATACAGATGGCAGGCACAATGTTCCAAGCTTATTCTAATGACGACAGCCTACAAAACACTATGCAGTATGGTCATATGTTCACTGAAGCTCGTAAATTACATCAGTAATATTAAATATCGGCAATATTACCTGTATGAAGTCGCAGTTGGCCTCTTCATGCACAATTTAAAGATTTTCCGGACGAAGGCTTTGAGTGGAGTACCGTACTTTTTGTGTTCTTGCCAACGCAATATCAGTTAAGAGAGGTCTTATGAACTTGGTTAGGATAATATCACTAACAGTTTGCTCATGTTCTTTGACCTCACAATGTAACAAAACACATTCTGAAAGGGAAGACGTCGAGAGTCCTCGTATTACCCTCGTATGTTTTTTTTTTTTTTTGCTAGTGGCTTTATGTCGCACCGACGGAAAACCATCTTCAGGGCTGCCAACAGTGGGATTCGAACCCACTATCTCCTGGATGCAAGCTCGAACGTTTGAAGAACTTCGACAATAGGGCACAGCAGCTTGAAGGAACTCCTGCAGATACCGTACTTCACAAGAGCAACAAAACAAGGTTTTGGGTATCGAACTCCTCCTCTGTCCTGATGCATTATCAGTTCCATTTAGCGGTGTCAAATCTAGGCAGTGAGATGTTGCTGACTAATGTCACACTCCAATCTCTCTTCAACAACATGAACCAAGTACCCGCAAATTAGGATTTCATTTCCTGTTTCTAGTTTTATTGGGATATTATTGTCCGGATATTTGAGGTTGTCAAATGTCTAAACATGAAAATGTTTGTTTTGTGATTGTCCATCACAATTCTTATCACAAGGAATCCACTATCCTCCACAGCTTTAATAATCACCTTCTGGAAAAAAAAAATCGCAGCCTGTCTCCAATCATTCGACCGGGTCAGGAATGGAATGAATGAAGCCCCATCTAGCGGTGAGGATAGGAATTGTGCCGGCTGCCGAAGCCTGTCGCACTCGTCTGGGGCAATGATTAATGACTGACAGATGAAATGAAGTGATATTCAAGAGTGTTGCTTAAATGAAATATGACAGGGAATACAAGAGTACCTGGAGAAAAACATCTCCCGCCTCCGCTTTGCCCAGCACAAATCTCACATGGAGTAACTGGGATTTGAACCATGGAATCCAGCGGTGAGAGGCGGTGCACTGCCGCCTGAGCCACGGAGGGTCCATCACCTTCTGAAGCGAGGTGTAAAGGCACAGACGACCGGGTGAGTTGGCCGTGTGGTTACGAGCGCGCAGCTGAGAACTTGCATCCGGGAGATAGTGGGTTCCAATCCCAGTATCGGCAGACCTGAAGATGGTTTTCCGTGGTTTCCCATTTTCACACCAGGCAAATGCTGGGGCTGTAGCTTAATGAAGGCCACAGCTGCTTCCTTCCCACTCCTAACACTTTCCTGTCCCATCGTCACCATAAGACCTGCCTGTGTCGGTGCGACGTAAAGCCACTAGTAAGAAAAAAGGCACAAATGCAAGAGTAATCTGAGGATATCCAATTACTTCCTTTATTAGGTCCTTGCCTAGATAAAGCCAACAGCCGCTTTTCTCTTAATTCCCTTCTAGACAGTATTTCATGGAGTCGTATCTTTTCTGGCTGTGAACCACCTTGCCAAGAAATGGCAAAATGGTACATAACAGTTGAATATTTCGGGGAAATGAATCGGAAGTTTCAGTTCTACAAAAAAATATACCTTGCACAAACGGAAAGGAAAAAGTACATCTTTACTTTTGAAATATCTATAAGCATCATAAGTTCTGATCTTCATTTCCGTGTTGACGTTTAATTAATAATGTACAGTTTAAGGGATGTTCCACCATTCAACACATTGCAAAAATATATTAAATTATAAGAAGACCGGCTTTGACTCCCTTGGAGTCATCATCAGTTCTTGGTTAAAATTAAATTAAAGGGAATCTGATAACAATCATCATAATGAAAAACTATGTACCTATGGGTGATTGCATTTAATTTTCACCAAGAACTGATGATGACTCCAAGGTAGTTGAAACTGGTCTTCTTATAATTTAATATATTTTTGCAATGTGTTGAATGGTGGAACATCCCTCAAACTCTACATTATTATCTATAAGCATAACATGATTAATTAATTTCACAGTTCTATACAAAATATCTCTTGTACAAACATAAGTGAGCAGATACGTTTACTCATTGTACGAAATAACTCAGCTTTCCACACACATTCATGCACCAATAACACAGTGCTACACCCACACTGACAGCGAAGATTGTGCATCTACTACTGCACTCTTATGGCGACTTGAAGAAATATTGGTATTTGCGCCTTCCTGTGTTATACTAGTGGCATAGAGCAGGCAGTGTAAGAGGATCGAGACGGTGGTGGTATAGACTGACCTTGCACGTTTATACTGCTTGGCCAGATCGTGCCAGACATGCCACCCGATGGTGATATTCTCCTTTGTTAGGGTAGTGACAACTGACAAGAGCCAGAGCAGGCTCTTGCAGGCTAATCCAGTGGTGGAGAATGGAAGGTTGTGTCCTTTGCTGCATTCGATGCAAGTACATTCAGTGATGGGAAAAGTACAAGGAAAAGTAACTTGGCTGAATTAGTTATATGAGAAACATTTTACTCAATTAATTACACAATGTTATTTTTCAACACTTAAGCATTAAAATTACAATTAGGCCCTACTTTTCACAAGGCCGTACCCAGGGGAGATGGTGGGGGGAGGGGGTTCAAACCCCCTCCAAAATAAAGTGAACTTGACAAATTTAAACAGCGTATACGGATTTTGAAATAGCCTACAATAAATTAGAAATATTATACAATAATTTGCAAAATAAACAAGTGAATTTAACCTATAAAATCTGTGTCTTTTAAAATGTTTTTCTATGATTATAGGTTACAAATTTACTGAAAACATAAATGAAAATTTTAATTTTGGTAAGATTTTTTTTTTATGTTCCTAATACATATTGCACCATAAACATTGATTTCAATAAACATAGGCCTATAGAAATATTTTCATGATATCGAACCACTAGAAGATTTTTAAAAAATCTAAAAAAAATCAAACCTCTAAATATTTTAATACTTGGAGTGAAATATATTGTTACCTCCATTTTAAAACAAAATCTTTGTGTCACACTGCACACACGTGTTAAAACATAGTTTGGCCACCAACCCGCTATGAATTTACCTTTTTACTTCACCTGGTGAGTTGTAAAAGGTACCACTCGGTAGCTCTAAATCTCAAATAATTATTTTTGTAAAATCTATTTGAAAGTAAAGAATATTTGTTACTATAGTTTTCGTTTTTGGAAGCTCGCATCCCCAAATCCTAAACCCCTCTGAAAAAAATCCTGGATATGGCCTTGACTACACAGAACATGTTTAAAGGAAATAACTGGCATTCTTTTTTGAATGGGATTGGAATGATACCAAGTTCGCAAGGGAAAAGGTATTATTTCATTTTGTATATATGTGTGTGTTTTTTTAGCATAGATACATTAAGTAGCTATCATCACTAAGCAAGGCTAAACATGAGATATGCTCCCTTGGATCTTTCAAAATTATATTTTTCCATAATTTTTATTTTAGTAAGCGACTTCCAGCATTTAAAATATTTTCCCATTTATTTTACAAAATAATTGGTTCTTAAAATTTCCTCATCGCTAAGCCTCGACCTCTATGAGGGGAAGTACATCTTTGCATTTACTGAAAAGGCTTCCTGCAGAGACACTTGAAGGAATACTTGTGTTTAATTTTAAGAAGATCCCCAGCAGTGAAGTAGGATAAATATGAGTCTTTGAAAGTACTGGAGAGGTAAAGAAAGCACCTCATCCTGCACTGGTGAAGCTACTGGTTAACTACTGGTTCTAGTGTACTGTAGTACTATAGTACTGGACAAGTTATCTTCACCAATTGCGTTCTTCCCCATTTCTGCTTCTGGGCAATGTATATAGATTACTAAAAAGTAACAATTACAATTTTATTTCAAGAAATACTTTTTTTTTTGCCATTCTGCTTAAAGTCGCACCAACACAGATAGGTCTTATGGCGATGATGGGACAGGAAAGGCCTAGGAATAGGAAGGAAGCGGCCGTGGCATTAAGTAAGGTACAGCCCGAGCATTTGCCTGGTGTAAAAATGGGAAACCACGGAAAATCATCTTCAGGGCTGCCGACAGTGGGATTCGAACCCACTATCTCCCGGGTACGAGGCTCACAGCTGCGTGCCCCTAACCGCACGGCCAACTCGCCCGGTAAGAAATAAATTACAAGTAAAATTTACATCACCATCATCATCCTAAACCATCTCCAGTTTTCTGGGTGTGGTATATGAGCCTCCTCCATCTCATCCTATCCTTGTACCATTCCTCCTCCACCAACTTGTCCCAATCATGACCTCTCAGCAGTACATTGTTCTTAACTAAATCTATCCCTTTCCTTCATGGCCTTCCCATGGGCCATCCTCCTTCTACTTTTCTGTCAAATTCCTTTCTTGAAATTCTGTTAATGGCATCCTCTTCATGTAACCGAACCACTTCAGTGTTGATATCTGAATCTTATTGAGGAGAGAATCATCTATTCCTACTTCTTGTCTAATTTTCTCATTCCTAATCTTGTCTTTCCTGGTTTTCTGGATTATAGTGCGTAGGAATTTCATTTCAGCTGCCTACAGTTTGGAATTATCTCTATTGGTCAGTGCTGTGGTTTTGAGAATGTATGTAAGAATTGGTGTATAGTAGGACTTGTACAATGACGTTTTTGTTTTCATAGGTACTTGCTCATCCCACAGCAGGTGTCTTACCTGGTGGTAAAATTGTGTTGCCTTATTGATTCGATTGTTCACCTCATGTTTTACTAGGTTGTCATTAGATAGAACACTACCCAAGTATTTGAAAACTGGAACACTGACCAGTTGGGCTTTATTTAACATGACTATTGGTTATATTGGTTTACACTTTGTAAATAACAATTACAAGTAAAGAGTACTAGGAAAGTATTTAGATTACTTTTACTTAATTACGTCCCAATTCTGGGTATATGTCATGTGGGCTTGATAGTCAATCAATCACGCATTTCAAGAAAGGCAATGGCATATACTGAGGGCTACCAAGGCTATCAGTGAAGCCCAAACATCAAATGAGAACTGTGGAAATCTAAAGCACATTATAATGAAAGCATCTGACACCTTGTTCAATTTACAGAACTTGAAAGGAATGAGAAAAAACGCCACACAAATTTTTGAGAGCAAGGCATCGGAGACTTATCTTGCAGCCCACGCTCTGCGTCCCTCTCCTCTCAAATCACCTCATGCGGCTTGTTGCTGTATGTCCGATAGGTGCACACACTGGGGGATAAGTGTGCAAGGCTGCGCTCTGTCAGATCACCACTGCTAACAAACAACTAAGCGTTTATCATATATACTACCTTACCTCATACTTCTGACTATAGATGACAGAGTGCTGGTATTTCACTCCCGTTTACTTCTACAGCCTTGTAGCCGTTATAGGAGTAATATAGTTTTCTTTTTATAGGTAGATTTGCTAAAATGAAAAGCAATCAGGTTTAGTGCTCTCTGTTGTTAGTTGGAATTGAACCAATGATCATGGGTTGGACACCATTACTGATCTCCCTAGGAAGCTAATAAACCAGTGAACCATGGGTACGACCGCTGGTAATGCTGTATTATTCAAAATTTGAATGTAATAATAATAATAATAATAATAATAATAATAATAATAATAATAATAATAATAATAATAATAATAATAACAATAACAATAATAATAATTGTACCGGCTGGTACACCTCTACGCTGCACATTTTAATTTTTCACCTTAAAGTCCTCCTCTACTGGAGAAACTCTGAACGTTAAAAACTGGATCAACTCGTAAGTTTCTCAGAAGATGTCACTACCGTAAATTTTGTGATTACGAAGTTGTCAATACTGTGTGGATTTCAACTTGTTTTGTTTTCCATTTGATCAAGAAGTGTGGACATTCTCTTCTAGATATCTCTACCAAAAAAACTATGATCATGCACCCTGGGGCGAAGTGAAGGAACTTTTTTGAAGATATTTTGTACTCATAAGTTTCCTCATTACTAAATTTCGTTCTTTCATTTGTGGGTTGGCAACATTAATCTTTTCTTTCCACCAGTTTTGAAGTTAGCCAATCAATTATTTCTGTAATTAAATTTTGACCAATCGTGCCTTTCTTCTTCAATTTTGTATGCGACTGTGTACTTTAGCCAATAAACGCCTGTGGGTGTGTCTTAATTATTCATGAAAGGTCTCGAATCTTCCCCGAGGGTATAAAAACTGCTGATTTTCATGTCTCTCAGCCACATCATCAACATTTAATTTAGTGTATGGACGTGTAGCAGGAGGCAGGAAGCGCCTCTTTCTTCAGGCAGCAGTTCTTCAATAAGGTAATGGCCGCTTAACATCTTTATTTCTTGCTAGCTCAGCAGTTTAACCCGCGGGGAAGGTCCGAAACCTTTACTATGTAACCTGTCTTCAACCATGTAATTTGCCGTCGCTTTTGTAAAACTTCATATATCTTTAACTGTAAATCGGGGATACAGAGTGCTTTACCCTCTCGAGCTCCCCTTTATTTTTTTATTTGAGGTGACTACGTTTTCGTAACCGATTTTCTACTCTTCCTTAACGTGTTAAATTTATTCTGTATACGAGTCACCTCCATAGTTCGGGAATAGCCCCGGTTCCATCGGCCTTGGGCCTCTTAGGTTTTAGGAAGTTTCAATCAGGAGTGCAAGTATACGCCTCCATTCATTTTGTATTTTGGGCCATTTAACCTATTCTTTTTCTGCTTAGGCCCAGTAGATTGGGTACAAGATACCCCCGTTTCAGTGGTGTAATTTGTGCCTTGATGGCAAGTCATTATAAGGTATGGTATGCCTTTAATAGGCTTGGAAAACTGAGAGCGGATCAGCTCTTTTATGTATTGGAGATGTGCCTCTAGGAGGCTTGACATTGCTAGGTGGGAACAAGTGCTCCATGTAATTAGGGGATTTCTGCCCTTTGGTAATATGTGTTTGTGAACTGAGAGCTCAGGAAATGTAAAACTTGGGGCCTGAAGCCCAGCTTGTTAAATTGTCTCTAAATCGTGGCTTTTCCCGATCTTGTACATGAGTGTCGGTTACTTGTTCACTTGTTGTTACTTGTTAAATTTTCAAATTCTATGTGAAAATTGTTAAGTTTTGCAATTTTTGAAAATATAACCTTTAATGAAATTTTAATTCATATCTAGGCTTTGTGGATAGACCAATTCCAGCCCGCACCTTCTTTCACCTCTGCATTCCACGGGTATCCCCGTAACAAATGGTAGCAGAGCGTGGTTGAATGGGTCTCAATTTAGCCCCTTTTGACGGCTAAACATAATCTTTAATTTGAACTCTAACAATTTTCTCAGTTGCTGGAATTTTCTTTCCCATTTTTCTAAATTTGTCAACCTTCTGTCATCATGTCCGGCCCTCGCGAAGTCCTCCACCCCGGCTATTTGCGCAAGGAGGAATTCATTTATGAATTAGCCATTAGAAATGTTCAATCTGGAGGCACGGTTGCAGCTGATACCACCAAGCTTAAAGAATCTCTAGCATTGCCAATTAGTATCCCAATTTTGGGAGAGAAAGATATTGATGAGGCTCTCTCCACTATCACTGACAATACTACTGAGCTAGCATCTGTAGTTAGTTTTTTTGAAGTAGGTGATCCATCTCCAAATCAACTTAAAAGAGTACAAGCTAGACTGTTCCATTTTTACCATACAGCTAGTGATCTATTGAATCTTAAGTTAAACGACGTTCAGGGTAAGGGGGTTAGTGCTCTTGTTGGACACCTTTCTAAAATGTCCAGTAAGGTCAGTCAATTGTTATCTGGATCTTCTACTCCCAAATCCGACCAGCCCACTGTTGTAAACTTAGTAAGTGAGGAGGATTCTTCCAAAGGGGAAGAAAGTAGGATATCGGCGGCTACTCAACAAACTTCGGCCCTATTAGAAAAGGAATCTGAGCGTCATAACTCCATCCCACCATTTGTGTTGAATAACGCTGTCTCTGAAGCTTCTTCACCCCCTAGGCCATTAACTGTGATGTCACCCGGGTTTAGTAGTTTGCCTCATCCTTTAGCTATGTTACTTAGGGGCATTTCTAAATTTTCGGTCAATTCTACTAGCGATGTTATTTCATTTCTAAGATTTTTAGTCAAGTTTCAGGATCATGCTCTTGTGTTTTTGCTTTCCCCATGTCAAATCCTTCAGATTATTTATCCCTATTCCATTGGTGTCCTCTCAGACAAAATAGTCAGAGCCATAGCTGATCAATCCTCTATAGAAGACTTCCACGCCCATCTGTTAGCTAATTTCATTCCGGCTCGAGCTAGGTCATCTCTAATTCAAAAGTATTATTACTGTGTACAGCGACTGGATGAAAATCTTGCCGACTTCATCCAAGACATTAAATTCTACACGAGGGTATTTGCTCTTCATTTCCCTGAAGATTAAATTGTGCAGGCCATAGTGGAAGGCATTTCCCCACCACACAGGTCATATCTGTGTTTTGGGTCGCGTCCTCAAACCTTTGCTGAGTTAGAGGCTATGGCTCTCTCAGCCGAAGGAGTTAGATATGCCGACACCTTACGCGTCGCGAAGGAGCCCCCTCCGTCGTCAAGTAATTTTCGGCCTCCAGCTCGCTGAACCATCGTACCTCGCAAATGTTATGCTTGTGGGTCGCCTGATCATCTTCGGAACAAGTGTCCATTGATTAAATCAAGTGGGACAAGGAATGGATCAGGGTCATCCCAACGCTGTTTTAAATGCGGCTCGTTTTCCCATATAGCCAAGAATTGCCCTAATACTAATAGCACCCCCTCCTGCTCAACTTCTGGTGTAACTTCCACCAATGCAAATAATCAAAAGTGACTAGTGCCTTCGGCTGAGTCGGCAAATCCATGTTTTCAAGGCTCAGCCCCAAGTAAACCATCCGAAATCTCAGGATCGGAACATGGTAGAAAGTCTTCCAACTCCACATTTGAATGCCCTAAAGAATGTCTTAAGATTGCGGTGGAGTCCCCCGCTCCGGTACCCTTCCTGAAAATTGAGCTGAATAATGAACCGATTATTTTTTTTTTTTTTTTTTTTTTGCTAGGGGCTTTACGTCGCACCGACACAGATAGGATTACTGTTCTATTAGACTCTAGGAGTGTGTGTTCCATTATTTCGGCCGAGTGGTATTCCAAATTAAAGTCTGTCTGTAAATTTTCTGATTATTGTTCGTCTTCGGTTCAATGCATTTCGGCCAACCTTTCTCCATTAGAAATTTTAGGTTTTATCTTTGCCAAAATTCGCATTTTGAAATTCACTTCGAAAGTAAAACTTTTTGTAGCTAAGCACTTGTCTTGCCCCATTATATTGGGAGTGGATTTCATGTCATTTACTGGTCTAGTGCTCGACATTCAGAGCAAGTCGTGCATCTTCAAGTTTGCCAATAATTGTAAAATCCCCTTATTAAAATGTAATTCTGTGTCATGTTCATCTGTTTCGCCTACCCAGGATGAGATGTTGTTAGACCTTAGACATCTTCCTGAGGAGCAGGCTGAGAGTATTCGTAAGTTGTGTCAGTTGTTTCCAGAGGTTTTCTCTGATACTCTTGGTGTAACTGACCTTATTGAATATAAGATTGAGGTTACGGATTCGGTCCCCGTTAGGTTCCCACCCTATAGGTTATCTCCACCTAAAATGAAGGCTCTTAAGGAGATCATCGATCAAATGCTGAAAGATGGTTATAATTTAAGATGCACAGAAGAGCGAGACCAGAGAGACTCACCACCTCCCGAATGCATAGCTTTAAAGCCACGGTAAAGCCGTTCTCAATTTTAAGCTGAAGCCTTCTCTGCTCGGTGAATTGCCAGAAAATTTTGAAAGCCTGATGCATCATGAATTAAAAGTTCTGACATACGTGTTGAAGTGAATGAACATATAATATAACCTTTTATAAGGTTTCATTAAACTTAAGACGGCCAATTGGTACATAAACAAATTCAATGGCAACAGTAACATCTGAGTGGAAAGTGTCAGGGAAAATATACAAATAAGGCAACTTTAAAACTGGATTAAGAAGTGTCACAGAGATCACACAAATAAGTTTTATCATTCACCCCCACCTAGAAAATAGTTCTTAAGTTGGGCAGGACAGCAACAGGTTCTTGTGCTCCGTCTTGATAGCTGGTCAGGAGTGGGAGAGGTGATTTTGTCTCACATGGAGCTGGAACTGAAGATCTGGGTGATAAGGCAGCGATGTGGCAATGTTCTGGGCTTCCATGGAAATTTCGCCCATCTATTACTCCTCTGGTGTCTTCTTCTCCCCCCCCTTTCTTCAGAAATGCCTATTGGAGAAGGCAATAGTGCCAAGTCTGTAGTAGAAACAGTAGTTTCCCTTCCATCTTGGTGTTGTATACGAGCATACTCAGGATTTGCTTCAAGAAGAGTAACTTCTTCAACGAGTGGCCCATACTTCGATTGCCTGACATGCTTCCGTACGAGTATTGGACCTGGAGTCAGAAGTCATGAGGGGAGTGAGTGTCCATAACTTGATTTTCTTTGGTGCTTAAACATCCGCTCGTGGGGAGTTTCATTGGTAGTAGTACATAGCAGTGATCTAACGGGATGGAGGGCATCATGTACAACTACTTCCCACTGTAGAATATACCTTCCCCTTGACTTCACGGCGAGTTCTATAGTTTTCCACACAACTCCAACATATTTTTCTGCTTGGCCATTGCCTCTTGGATTGTATGGAATCGTCCTGCTCATCGCCACACCAACAGCCGTGAAGAGCGTCTTCAATTCTTGGGACATGAATGCTGAGCCTCAATCAGAGTGAACATGTGAAGGTAATCCATATATGGAGAAAAGTTGCTTAAGATTAGAGATAACAGAGGATGAGGTGACATCTGGGCAAGGAAAGGTGAAGGGAAATCTGGAATATTCATCAACTAACATGAGGAGATAATGGTTTTTAGATTTGGATGGTAGAGGTCCCTTAAAGTCCATGTTGATGTGCTTTGATGAGATTACCTTCATGCCTGATGAACCTTGGTTTCAATTCAGCACAAATTTTACAAGCTGATATGACCTCTTTTACATCTTCTAGTGAATAAGGCAAGTTCTTCGACTTAAATGAAGTGATTGAGCCATGTTATACCAGGGTGACATAATGCTTCATGGAGGCTCTTCAGTTAGATTCGCAACAGCCAAACTAACTCTGGAGAAAGCATCTGTAGCATTGTTATGTGGTCTGTAAACTATTTTGTAATCAAAACACGAGAGTTCCAGCGTCCAGTGCAGTATCTTCTCATTCTTCACCTTACCAAGATGTCTAGTATCAAACATAAAGGCTACTGACTTCTGGTCAGTGATGAGTCAAAAATGTCTTCCTAGCAGGTGGAGTGTACAGACCGGGAAAGGGTAGCACTGACATGGATTCAGAATTACTTGATAAGATAATCAGATATGTAGGAAACGACATGGAAAGAAATGTGATTGTAGCGGGAGATCTGAATTTACCAGATGTCAATTGGGACGGAAATGTAAATGACAGGAAGCATGGCCAACAAATGGCAAATAAGTTAATATGGGAAGGACAGCTGATTCAGAAAGTGATGGAACCAACCAGAGGGAAAAATATCCTGGATGTGGTGCTGATAAAACCAGATGAGCTCTATAGAGAAACTGAAGTAATAGATGGTGTTAGTGATCATAAAGCTGTTTTTGTCATAGTTAAAAATAAATGTGATAGAAAGGAAGGTCTTAAAAGTAGGACTATTAGGCAGTACCATATGGCTGATAAAGCAGGCATAAGGCAGTTTCTAAAAAGTAACTATGATCGGTGGAAAACGGTAAACAAAAATGTAAACAGACTCTGGGATGGGTTTAAAGCAATTGTTGAGAAATGCAAAAACAAGTTTGTACCTTTAAGGGTGGTAAGGAATGGTAAAGACCCACCTTATTATAAAAGAGAAATAAAGAGACTAAGAAGGAGGTGCAGACTGGAAAGAAATAGAGTTAGAAATGGCTGTGGAAGTAAGGAGAAATTGAAGGAACTTACTAGAAAATTGAATCTAGCAAAGAAGGCAGGTAAGGATAACATGATGGCAAGCATAATTGGCAGTCATACAAATTTTAGTGAAAAATGGAAGGGTATGTATAGGTATTTTAAGGCAGAAACAGGTTCCAAGAAGGACATTCCAGGAATAATTAATGAACAAGGGGAGTGTGTATGTGAGGATCTTCAAAAGGCAGAAGTATTCAGTCAGCAGTATGTAAAGATTGTTGGTTACAAGGATAATGTCCAGATAGAGGAGGAGACTAATACTAATGAAGTATTAAAATTTACATATGATAACAATGACATTTACAATAAGATACAAAAGTTGAAAACTAGAAAAGTGGCTGGAATTGATCAGATTTCTGGGGATATACTAAAGACAATGGGTTGAGATATAGTACCATATCTGAAGTACAGTGGAACCTTGGATTGCAAGCATAATTCGTTCCGGCAACATGCTTGTAATACAAAGCGCTCGTATATCAAAGCAAATTTTCCCATAAGAAACAACTGAAACGTGGATGATTCGTCCGAAACACAAAAATATTTATTCACATACCATATAATGTAAAACAAATAAAGTGCACTTTTCCTTACAATAGAATCATTGTTGGTATAAGGGAGATGAGAGATGACATGAGAAGAGTTACTGTGTAACATGAATTTCACTAACGGAATTACTGCCATCTGTTGGCTCACTGGAATTGTTTTCTTTTCGTACAACTTTAACGAGGAACCTGTCCAATGGCAATGCCTCTTTTTGAGGATTTCACAAAAATGTGACATTGCATTGATATTGAACTGATTCATCGCTCGCACTCCTACAGCCTTATTCGGGTGATGTTTTTCTAAAAAATTTTGTACCGTTTCCCACATTTTGCACTTCTCCCAAATCTCAGTTGAAGTGAGAGATTCCATAGACTTTTCTCCTCCTCTTCCTCGGACGAGATCTCCATAACCTCCTCCTATTGTTCGCGATACAGGTCCATCAGTATGTTGATGGTCAGATCCTGGCTATGTTCTTCCACCAGTTCTTGAATGTCCACGTCATTCACCTCCAGTCCCATGGTATTCCCCAAAGACACAATTTCATCGACAAACGACGTCTCATTGTCACCAACAACCCCCTCAAACTCACATCCAAGAACACAGTAATGCCACAGCTTTTCCCAAGCGGAAGTGAGTGTTCTCTTGGTGACCCCACACCAGGCTTTATCGATGATCTTCAGGCAGTTCTGGATGGGGAAATGATTTCTCCAAAACTCTCGGAGGGTAAGGTTTGTTCCTTTGGTCACCTCAAAGCATCGCTGAAATATTGCTTTGGTGAATAGCTTCTTGAAGTTCGAAATGACTTGCTGATTCGTAGGCTGGAGTAGTGGAGTAGTGTTGGGGGGAAGGAACTTAACCTTAACGAACTTGAATTCCTCCATTAAGTCATCCTCAAGACCTCAAGGTCAATAACCAGCAAGACTTTTGAGCAGCAGATTATTTTCTGAAAGGTATTTCTTCACTACAGGACCAATGACCTCGTTCATCCATTCAACAAACGAACAGGGGAGGGGAAAACGTAAGTCCACGTGACACTCGTATTGCGGAACCTCACTTGGTTATCAAGTTACACTTTATTTAAAATGTTTGCTCATCTTGCAAAACACTCGTAGACCAAGTTACTCGCATTCCAAGGTTTCACTGTACTTATTTGATTATTGTTTGGTCGGAGGAGCTATACCAGATGAATGGAGAGTTGCTATAGTAGCCCCTGTGTATAAAGGAAAGGGTGATAGACATAAAGCTGAAAATTACAGGCCAGTAAGTTTGACATGCATTGTATGTAAGCTTTGGGAAGGCATTCTTTCTGATTACATTAGACATGTTTGTGAAATTAATAACTGGTTCCATAGAAGACAGTTCGGTTTTAGGAAAGATTATTCCACTGAAGCTCTACTTGTAGGATACCAGCAAGAAATAGCAGATATCTTGGATTCAGGAGGTCAAATGGACTATATCGCGATTGACCTGTCTAAAGCATTTGATAGGGTGGATCATGGGAGACTGCTGGCAAAAATGAGTGCAATTGGGCTAGACAAAAGAGTGACTGAATGGGTTGCTATATTTCTAGAAAATAGATCTCAGAGAATTAGATTAGG
Source organism: Anabrus simplex (assembly GCF_040414725.1). Taxonomy (NCBI): domain Eukaryota; kingdom Metazoa; phylum Arthropoda; class Insecta; order Orthoptera; family Tettigoniidae; genus Anabrus; species Anabrus simplex. Next base: position 1,297,525,209 of record NC_090265.1, read on the forward strand.
CGAAGCTTTATCTGACCCTGTAATAATTAAGAGAGGAATTCTTCAGGGCAGTATTATTGGACCTTTATGTTTTCTTATATATATGAATGATATGAGTAAACAAATGGAATCAGAGGTAAGGCTTTTTGCAGGTGATGTTATTCTGTATATAGTAATAAATAAGTTACAAGATTGTGTGCAACTGCAACATGACCTCGATAATGTTGTGAGATGGACAGCAGGCAACGGTATGTTGAAAAACGGGGTTAAAAGTCAGGTTGTGAGTTTCACAAATAGGAAAAGTCCCCTCAGTTTTAATTACTGCGTTGATGGGGTGAAAGTTCCTTTTGGGGATCATTGTAAGTATCTAGGTGTTAATATAAGGAAAGATCTTCATTGGGGTAATCACATAAATGGGATTGTGTTTAGGCTGAAGATGCCCTTAATTGAGGGCGAAACATGTCCCATGTAACTAAGAATCTAATTATGTAACCACTATAAGTGAAAATATAAGTATTGAGTAGGTGGAACAAATTAAAACACCTTTATTATTGTTGAACTGTTAAGTGGTATGTTCCGAGCTGTCAGCGGAGAGATGGCGTGGAATGACATTAGTAGACGAATAAGTTTGAGTGGCGTCTTTAAAAGTAGGAAAGATCACAATATGATGATAAAGTTGGAATTCAAGAGGACAAATTCGGGCAAATATTCATTTACAGGAAGGGGAGTTAGGGATTGGAATAACTTACCAAGGGAGATGTTCAATAAATTTCCAATTTCTTTGAAAACATTTAAGAAAAGGCTAGGAAAGCAAAAGGTAGGGAATCTACCACCTGGGCGCCTGCCCTAAATGCAGATCTGTATTTATTGAATTGAATTGATTGTAATATCTCCATTTGTTCACAGATTCAATGATAGCCTGCGCTTCTTTCTCCACGGATAAATGTCATTGTTCAGATCAGTTGAATGTGCGAGAGAAGAAAGCAATGGGGTGACCATTTTGTATTAGTGTTGCTCCAATGGTGTGTTCTGGAGCATCAGTCTCTACAGTGAACATTGCTTTATCATCTATAGCTGAAAGGAGTGCATTTTTCACATCATCTTTCAGCACTTCAAATGCTTCAATAGCTTCGTCATTTAATGTAAAGCTACCACTTGAAAGGTTAGGCCTATGTATTTTCTAGGAGAATATTGGGATGAAGTTGGCAATCGCTCATCAAAGAGAAGCAGTGTCAGTTGGTAATGAGAGCTCTTGTAAGGGTGTCAATCGATCGGGATCTGGGCGAATTTCATGATTGGAGATTATATAACCTAGTAGCTTTATTGTTTTGACCAAATAAACACTCTTCTTCTGTTTTTTTGTGAATTCATACTTTTCCACGGCTTTCAGGAACTTCTTAAGTCGTGTTCTTTGTTGTTCTTGCCACCCACAAGATATCGTCTAGGTAAGCAGTAACCCCAGTAAGTCTTTCATTTTCAATGATCGCATCTATTGTTTTTTGGAAACAAGGTACTCCATTTGTGGGGCCAAATGGAATCCGTTTGTACTGCTGAAGTTTACCACATGCTTCGAATGCTGTGTAAGGGCGATCCTCCTCAGAGATGGGGATTTGATGATAGGTTTTTTCAAATCAACTGAACTGACACTTCATATTTTGCTACCTTGTCTCTACTAGTAATAATATTACAAAGAGGAAACATTTGTATGTTTGTTTGTAATGGATAGACTCAAAAACTACTGAACTGATTTTAAAAATTATTTCATCTATAGAAAGCTACATTGCTAATGAGTGACATGGGCTGTATTTTATTTTCAAAACAGTTTGAAGGGAGGGCATGATGGGAGATGTAAAAATACTAGGCTAATATAGGTGAAATATCAAATTGGTCATACAAGGACAAGACAAAGCTCAATTTAAGCCCCATGACACAAAGAACAAAACTCGGTAAGCCCTATGGGCCCGAGAACCATGCTTTAAGACCCTAAAACCAACCGTTAAGGAGATATTGGCGCCGCACTACCCTTGCTCTAGGAATCGGATAAAGAAATGAACTGTCATAACCATGGCAACGTCAGCTCCAGTATTCTTACAGCAGCAAGATTATCTACAACATATCACAAAAACCTAACATGTTACAGACATGAAAATTGGTATATGGAATCTCCTTTAAAAATAAAAGAACACAAATTTTTGTTTTCACAAAATCCACTTAAGGGGTGAGGGTGGGAGTGGTGGGGGTCAAGTGAGGAAGGAGTTAAATTCTTTATATGAGGATACATATATCTCAGAAACTGAAGTTGTTACAGACATTGAAACTGGTACTTGGAATCTCTTTTAAAAATAAATCCACACTCTTTTTTTTTTTTAAATCCACTTAAGGGGATGAAATAATTTAAAAAAAGCAGGCGAATTTTTAAAAATGAGTATCTTCTTCTACCGCTTTTCCCACACCTGTGGGGTCGCGAGTGCAAAGTGTGTCGCACATGTGGATTTGACCCTGTTTTACGGCTGGATGTCCTTCCTAAAGCTAACTCCGCGTGTAGGGATGTAATTACTATTGCGTGTTCCTGTTGTGTTTGGTAATGTGGTGTGTTGAGTGAATATGAAAGGAGAGTGTTGGGACAAACACAAACAACCTGTCCCCAAGCCAGATGAATTAATCACATGCGATTAAAATCCCCGACCCAGCCCGGAATCAAACTTGGAACCCTGTGAACCGAAGCTCTCAACGCTGACCACTCAGCCAAGGATTGGGGCAGTTTTTAAAATGAGTATATCTACAGTATAGCTCATAAACTTAACATGTTACAGACGTGAAAATTGGTATTTGTAATACCCTTTAAAAATTAGGAAACACGCATTTTTTGTTTTCGGAAAATCAACTTAAGCTGGAGATCGAAAATAAGTGAAGAAGGAGTTGAATTATCTTTATGAGGATACTTGTATCTCAAAAACTAAGATGTTACAGACGTGAAAATTGGTATTTTTAATCTCCTTTAGAAATAAAGAAACCCTTTTTATTTCGACTTAAAAAAAGAGGACTAATTCTCACATGTAGAGTTCCATGTTGCATGTTCCAGATTTAGCTCTGCCAATTGCCTGGTCATCTTAGCCCCAAAAGGCAATGCCACAAACATGGTTTACAGAGAGGTTCTACAGTAAATGAAATGCAATTTTTCGGTAAGTTTTCATACTTTAGGGATTTTCAGATATTATCTTAATGCAGGACCGAGGAGTAATTAATTTTTATCAACATACCAAATTCTCGCGAGTGAAGCTGTGGGTAACAGCTAGTTGACTACATCCTCGATACGTGGGAGTGGGTAGAGGATGCACAAGCCGATGTCGACAGAAGTGTACAACTGAGGTTTTCGCCGCTGAAAATTGAAAACCATGTTGTAGGGCCTATCTGTTGACTCGGTTAACAGCTTGTTGTAGCTGTCTCTCCGCAAACGACACCCTTCTAGAGCTGTAATATAGAGCTAAGTCATCTACATACAGCGATGGAATGAATGCGGGCCCAGCAGCAGCAACAACTATGCCGTTGATGGTGATTGAAAACAGCATGACACTCAGTACAGATCCTTGAGGTACTCCATTTTCTTTGACGTAATACTGAGAAAATGCATTCCCTACTCGGACTCAAAAGAGCTGGAGGGACATGTTGTCAGTTAACATTGGCAAATTTCCCCCAAATCCCCATTGGTGTAGAGTGGAGAGAATTCCATATCGCCAGCTTTCTCCAGGTCAAAAAACATAGTGACTAAGTGTTCCTTCTGAGAAAGGCCTCCTGAAATGTGCTCTCCAGTCTGACCAGATGATCGGTGGCAGACTGATGAGAGCAAAACTCACACTGGTAGTTAGACAAGAGACTTTCCTTTTCCATGGCCCACACAAGATGCCGATTAACCATCCTTTACAAAGGCCATTTGTAAGGCATATTGGCCTATAACTATCCAGGAGTTTTGGATCTTTACCTGGCTTGGGAGATAGTATCACAATTCCCTCACGCCATTGAGATGGAAACACTCTCTCACTCCATATTCTGCTGAATAGGATGAGAATAACCTTGGGACATCTGTCACATTTGATTATGGATTTTGTCCGGTCCAGGAGCCGTGTCTCTGCATTGTGCTAGTGCACTCCACAACTCCCACGCTGTGACAGGCACATTGTAAGGATGCAAAGCACTAGAGGCGAAAGAGAGATGGTGTGCCTCTGCTTCACTCTCAATTGGTAGAAATGCAGGGTCGTATCTCCCAGAGCTGGACGTATCTGCAATCTGTGACGCGATGTGGTCTGCAATGACTGAAGGAATCATAACAATATCTCCATTAATGGAAATACTGGGGATTGAGGGCACATTCTGTACTCCGACAATATGACGGAGTTTAGTTCACACTTGTGATGATGGAGTATGTGCCGTCATAAAAGACACATACTTTTCCCACGTAGATTTCTTACTTTCTCGAATAAAAAGCGGGCCTTCCTGCGCATATGCTTAAATGTGATATGATTGGCCATCGTAGGATTCCAACGATAGTGCTCAAAAGCCCGCCAACGATCACGTATGGCCGCTGCAATTTCGTCCGTCCACCATGGGACCTGTTTCCGGCGACGAATACCGGATGAGGATGGAATTGTTTCTTCTGCAGCAGTCAATATTCCAGTAGTAATGGAAGAAACGTGGTCATCAACAGACTCCAGCTTATCATCGGCCATCACTGCACGTTTTGAAAACTCTGTCCAATTTGCCCGCCGAAGTAACCAGCACTTGGGTACTTCGGACTGTCTTTGATTCAAGAGAGATAGAATTATTGGGAAGTGGTCACTATCACCGAGGTCGCCGTGTATTTGCCACCGTAGCAGGGGAACTAGCAAATGGCTGCACAAAATGGCATCCAGGTGTGAGAATGCGCCATGTGCGCTGCTGAAATGTGTTGGTTCCCCTGTATTAAGCATGCAAAGATCAAACAGGTTGATCAGTTACTCGAGCATCCTCCCCCTAGCACAGAAAGACGGAGAACCCCATAGTGTGTTACGGGTGTTCACGTCTCCCAGCATGAGGAAAGGAGGATGCAACTGAGCAATCAAATCTTGTAGTGCACGCATTTCAAGATTGTAATCCAATGGAATTTATACATTGCACACCATTGTCATTACTGGCAATGGAGTCCAAACTGCAACTGCATCTAGCTGAGTACGGAGCGGTACTTCTTCGCTGAAGGTGTCAGAGCGAACTAGGGTACAAACGCCCCCAGTTATTGCACCATCCACAGCTACTCTGTCTTTGGAATAAAGACGATATCCTCTCATAGTCGTGTCGTGTTCAGGTCTCAAACAATATTCCTGTAGACAGACTATGGATGCCATATAGATGGATATCAATTGATGTAACTCAGCTAGGCGACAGTAATAACTATTGCAGTTCCACTGGTGACTTGGAGACTGAGCCGTCTGTAGATGGTGAGCTCTCCGACTTTGAATGGTGGGCCTTCTTCCTAGGAGAACTGAGTTCCCCAGAAAGGGATCGAACATGAGACCGTTGAGGCCTCTCGTTCTTTCCTGCCATTTCCTTATTCTTTGAAGGAGAACCGGCAGATAGTTTGCCGGTCTTCTTCGGGGATGCTGTGATCCCTGATGGGGTTCGAGAAGACTTCTCCAACTTCTTAGGGGAGAGCTGTGGCTTCCCTTTCTCCTCCTTCTTGACCTGTGCTTTGGTAGGAAGGCTGGAAGAAGGTTTTCCAGCCGTATTTGGGGAAGTCATTTCCCCCGTACTTATAGGAAAGGACTTCCCAGCCAAAGGTGTCTGGAAAGTGCCCTTTCCAGACGTTTTCAGTAGTGGTGGTCATTTCTGCTGTTTTAGGAAAACACCAATGAACTGTTTGTTTGTTAAAAACAGCTGTTTTCCCAAACAGTTTAAATACATCAGGTCATTCATTCGTAAGGAGACTGTGAAGGACGAGTGAGTCACATGCACAAGGGGGCTGCGGGATGGGAAATAAGATCTTTCACCACCTTTTAATCTAACTTGTTTCATAATGTCTAGGCAGACAGCACAAGCTGAAGGCTGACGAAATACCTGTATGAGGGATACACGGGAAGAAAGATAAGACGAGTGATGGCTCCACTGTTAAGCAAAGGATATAGTCTGTAAAGACATTTATTTATCATTAGGCTATCAACTGACTTTAGCGTTTTGTGATCGCGGCGGTCTGCTCATCGATACAGTTCCACACACCCAGAGTTTTTGTTAACTAGTCTGTTATTAGTGAAGTATCTATAGCAGTATTATTATACAGTATCTATGTTCATCATATACTATTATAAGATTATTGTTCAACGAGAACTACTGTAAAAAATAGAAGTCACAGAATGTTATAGATAAGAGAGACAAATACACACACAAAAACAAGAGTATTCATAAGATGCACAACATTAGGAAAACACGTAAAAATTAATTATTCATATTTACATTAAGGAACATTAATATTTCGACCTCTTTTTGTGAGAGCTTTGCATTAATTACCAATCCAATTTGGGAAAGTAGGTCTTCAATATGGCACTGATATGATCACTATGCTACACTTTATTATTCTGTTCACATGGTACCCGTTATGAAAAATACTCAAACACTAACTCTTCATATTTACATTGAGGAACATCAACATTTCTACCTTTCTTGATGACAGCCTTGTTCTCCTTTCATTAACAATCAGTTTAGTTCGTGAAAAAAGTCTTTCACAGGGCACTGAAGTGGCCACTATGTTACACTTTGTTATGAATATTTGTGCTAAATTGGGATACACATGTTGGTGATTTTTCCACCAATCTAAGGGGCAATTAGATTCCCCTGCTTCATTTACATGAGGTAAAATGTCATCTTTCAAATACAAAACCAGTTCCTTGTTGGCTCGTGACAGAGGGCTGGTTTGAGGACGTTTTATCTCCAATAATGTCGTTGAAAATGCTCCAAGCACTTATTGGACAAGAGGGCTGAAATGCACCCATTGTAGACGGAAGTGAGGAGGACGGAATGTCAATATTCTGCTTCTCGCTGGTCTGGGAGTTTCTCCCTATTAGGTCCACTACTAAATTACGCACCCTCTTTTTGACGTTATCTAGTGCCGCAGGGTCCTGAAAAACGTGGTCTTTATAGCGTGGATCTAATAAAGTGCATAAGGCGAAGCTGCTGTTGTATTCAACGTTCTTGAACCATTCTCCTAACGCTTTAATAAGGCTAGCAATTATGGCCCTCACTCCTTCTGTGAACTCAGCTGATTGCCTGAGTTTTTCGCAAATACCTTTTAGGCACCTGACGACCACAATCACAGAACTTCTAGTCATATATGCTTCTCCACTCAGAGAATTAGTCATTTCTTCAAACAGAGCTAGCACATTGCAAAGTTGACGATAAGCTTGCCACCCTTCGCCAGTTCTTATGGGCAGATGTTTATCTAGCAGAGCAAAATGTTGTGAGATGGACAGCAGGCAATGGTATGTTGATAAACGGGGCTAAAAGTCAGGTTGTGAGTTTCACAAATAGGAAAAGTCCTCTGAGTTTTAATTACTGTGTTGATGGGGTGAAAGTTCCTTTTGGGGATCATTGTAAGTATCTAGGTGTTAATATAAGGAAAGATCTTAACTGGGGTAATCACATAAATGGGATTGTAAATAAAGGGTACCGATCTCTACACATGGTTATGAGGGTGTTTAGGGGTTGTAGTAAGGATGTAAAGGAGAGTGCATATAAGTCTCTGGTAAGACCCCAACTAGAGTATGGTTCCAGTGTATGGGACCCTCACCAGGATTACCTGATTCAAGAACTGGAAAAAATCCAAAGAAAAGCAGCTCGATTTATTCTGGGTGATTTCCGACTAAAGAGTAGCGTTACAAAAATGTTGCAATGTTTGGGTTGGGAAGAATTGAGAGAAAGAAGAAGAGCTGCTAGACTAAGTGGTATGTTCCGAGCTGTCAGCGGAGAGATGGCGTGGAATGACATTAGTAGACGAACAAGTTTGAATGGCGTTTATAAAAGTAGGAAAGATCACGATATGAAGATAAAGTTGGAATTCAAGAGGACAAACTGGGGCAAATATTCATTTATAGGAAGGGGAGTTAGGGATTGGAATAACTTACCAAGGGAGATGTTCAATAAATTTCCAATTTCTTTGAAATCATTTAGGAAAAAGCTAGGAAAGCAACAGATAGGGAATCTGCCACCTGGGCGACTGCCCTAAATGCAGATCAGTATTGATTGATTGATTGTTTAGCAATAGTGGCCCTGATAGCTTCTTCGAGTTCTACAAACAAGAGTATTCATAAGATGCACAACATTAGGAAAACACGTAAAAATTAATTATTCATATTTACATTAAGGAACATTAATGTTTCGACCTCTTTTTGTGAGAGCTTTGCATTAATTACCAAAGTGTAGCATAGTGATCATATCAGTGCCATATTGAAGACCTACTTTCCCAAATTGGATTGGTAATTAATGCAAAGCTCTCACAAAAAGAGGTCGAAACATTAATGTTCCTTAATGTAAATATGAATAATTAATTTTTACGTGTTTTCCTAATGTTGTGCATCTTATGAATACTCTTGTTTGTAGAACTCGAAGAAGCTATCAGGGCCACATATAAAAAGTTGAATTCCAGCACATCGTGACATCTTGGGAAAGGCGTTTAGGTACTGTATGTCCACTTGATATCTGGTACTTCAGTAGTTTTTCGCTTGCTAGTGAACTTCTCCTGAAGTAGCTGACAACTTTTTTGATTTCCTCAATGGTGACTTGCATTTCCTGAAGAGAACCCTGGGCAATCAAATTTAATTTATGAGCAAAACAGTCACAGTGTTCCCACTTCAGAATTTCCTCAAACGTGTTTGTTATATTACTAGCATTATCAGAAATTGAAAAATTCACTTTGTCATGCAGCTTCCAATCGGATAGTACACACTTAATTTCCTTTGCCAATACAACAGATGTATGGCTTCCAGAAAAACTAGAACACTTCAGTAAAACCGTCTTGAAGGAAAACTCTTTTGTAATGTAATGCGCTGTTATGGCAATGTAACTCTCTGCAACTAACAATGTCCACAAATCGGTTGTTATGCACACACTCACTGCTTCATTCGTCACTGTCTCTCTTATTAAAGTAAACTGTTGATGATAGAGTGCTGGAATCATCACATTTGAAATAGTCTTTCTACCAGGTAACTCATAGCCAGGGATCCACTTCATAAGTTTAGAAAACCCTCTATCCTCAACAATACTAAAGGGCTGATAATCTAAAATAAATACATCAAGTAAGTCACGATCAATTCATTTCTTTTGGGCAGATGAAACATTTTTAGTGACGTAAGAGCTAATTAATCTTTGTCTTTAGGCGCAACACATGAATCAGCAGTCGAGGCTTGGCTATCAGGCCTGCTAGTGCTAATTTTAGGTTCCTTTCTATCCTCTGTAGGCCTACTTGGTTGTTTTTCCACTGAAGGTATTTCCTTAACACTATGAGACATTAGTATATATTGCTATATGTTTTCTTTGCAAATATCCTTTCAAATTTGTAATAGTTGACTTGTAAGAAATAAGTTGCTTGCAGATAGTGCAATGCGCCTTATCATTGTCACTTTTCGTGAAATAATTCCACACCTCGCTTCGTTTTGATGTGTTATAAAACAACTCGCCTCGCTCAGCACTCGGCAAACTTAACACCGTTCCGTTTTAAAACTGGTTTGAGAACACCGGTACATCACCCACCAACAGCCCGCAACCAGCTATAAGCAAAAACGTTGAAAAACTAGTTCGGCTAAAAACTGCTTTCCCAAACAGCTCTTGGCTCACTGCCAACTAAATATGAGACAAACAGTCGATTTGACAGTGCGAGAATGGGAGTGATTAAGTACCGAGCAATGCTGATTTCAGGCCGAATAACTTCGAACGAGCGGGTAGGTTCAAGGTTACATCAGTGTCTACTCACTAGCGAACAGTGAAAGAAAAACTGTGGACTGTATTGAAGGAAAAACTGTTTGATGGAACTTTTAAAAACAGTTCGTTCGTTTTCCACCCGAAAACTGTTTTCTCCAAACAGTTGGGCGTTTTTCTGTCCATCGCTAGTTTTCAGCAATAACTTGCTTACCGATGCTTTTGTTGGGATTTGTTCTTTCTTTTCTTGGATATTGGAGCTGTGAGGAACTGTCTGTTTGCTAGTTGATGGTTTCACGGGAGCGGTTGCTACAAAACTTGTTGGTGTTACTGGTACTTCTCTGCCTTCTCAGCAAAGGAGACGGAGAATTCCGGAGGAGCCATTGATTTAAATTTCCTCCAGGCATCTGGATAAGATACTTTATCCAGTGTCTTAATCTCCTGGATCTTCTTTTCTTCCTTGAATTTTGGACAATTCTTGGATCAAGGGACATGCTCACCTGTGCAGTTTACACACACAGGTGGTGGTGTGCATTCTACACTGGTATGTGCCTCTTTTCCACATTCCCCACATGTTGCTGAGCCTTGGCAGCACGGTGATGAGTGACCAAACAGTTGACAGTTGTAATAATGCATAGGTGCTGGAATATAAGATCTTACTGTCAGTGTATACATTGAGCTTTAATTCATTCGGGCAGTGTCTGTTTGTCAAAGGTGAGTATGAAAGCACCTGTGTCGTGAAGATTGGCTCCGACATGCCTCTTGAGCCTCTTGACATCGGAAACTCCCCGACGTGCAAGGCTTCGGATGAGATCATCATCAGAGGCTTTGACAAGTCCCTGTGAAAGACGTCTCCTTTAATGGAGTTCAGGGACTTATTGCTTTTCCACCTTTTCCACCTTAACAGGTACTGGTCTGAAAATTGTAGCTTCCAGTAACCTCTTACTCTGTACAACCGTAGTGGTCTTGATAAGTACGGAGCTGTCTTGCAGTTTCCGCATCTCATCAACCTCTCCACCAACAATATCCTCCACAGCATTACTAATTAGAAACGGATTTCCTGGAAGGAAGCTCTGTCCAACTACTCTGGAGGCAACCAGGAATCAAGGCAGATTTTCCTCAGACATTTTACTATTGAACAAATCATTGGCGTGGTTGAAATGTTTACGTTTCTTTGTGGTACAATTTAAAGACACAGTTTTAAGGCTTGCGGCCTTCGACGAATCAAAACCAAACTCAAAAACCATGCATAGTCCCACAAGCACCCAGGATATAAAAGGTCGACCCTCGGCAGAGCCCCAACACACCAAAGGCAAGGCCACACACTCCAGAGGGCACCTGGTATCTGGAGAGGTGTCCCCAAAAACCACTCTCCCAGCAGCCATGCATCATCTCGCCACGACCCAAAACTTGTGATTGGGATGGGCCGCTAGGAACTACTCTCCCAGCAGCCATGCATCACCCTGCAATGACACAAAACCCGTGATTGTGGGAGGATAAAATCTCCGTGCTAACCTATTCTACCCGAGGCAGAGAGGGTGGCTAGACAGGAAGAGGAATGAAATTTAAGGTGAGAATAGAAGGGTAGAAATAGTTTTGAACACTAAAGAGCACAGACACCTCTCAGGCAACTCGGGGTACACCTTGTTAGTCTGTCCCTACATCGAGGCCAATCCAGCATGGGTAACCCTGAGCTGGCACAGCCCCCAGGATCAACAAGCACACAAGCCCCCACACCGACGTCAAGGTCATGGTGTCCCTAGAGAGGGAAATGCTTAGGGAGACCAACAACTGATTTGATTGTAAATCAGAAAACAAATGGAAGTAAAAACTGTGTTTATACAACAAAATTTCATAGGAAAGTGTATGAAAACAACTGAGAGGCTTATTTCCAAAAGGTACTAAATTCAAAAGTAAAATTTTACAGAAGAGAGGAAAAACACTGAGAGTAAAAAAATTCAACTGAAAATTCTTGTTAGCACTTATATTATGTTCAGACAGAATAAACACAAAGTATTTCTTTTAAAAATTTTGCAGTTGGTACTTTTTGGTGCTGAAACTCTAAATACTTCCATTTGAAAGTCATCAATTTTACTGCAGTCATCAGAAAACTGACTGTATTTCAATATACAATGATCAAAATTAAATTATTTAATGTGAAGGCACAGATAATTAAATAATATTATAATAAATCATCAAACACAACAATGTAAATTAATCAAAGTGTTCTGTTGGTACTAGTCCCAGAAGTGGCTCCTTACTGGCTGTATGGATACATTATGTTTTGGCCAATTCACTCAGTGGGATTTGGCACTTATTGGCATGAAATGTGATTTCAATGCTCTGTTTGATATGGATTTGGGCTGTTATGACAATTTCTTTTTCATGTTATGGAGCTTCCTACCAATGTGTGTTTTGCATGATCATCTCAATTTGAAATTTTTTGGATCTGGTACCTTTTGGAAATAAACTTCTCAGTTGGATATGCTGTTGTGAGATAAGGAATGCTCTGTTCTGTTTTCTTTGTCTGCTCTTTGGTAATAGGGATTCTCATTTATGGAGTAGAATGAGAGTGACTAATTTAGGCCACCTGAACAAATTCATAAAACAGCACAATGATAATAGTACCAGCGTGTTAAATCTCAGTTCTATTAACAGTGTAAGGGATTGGTATAATTTATCCAGTGAAACGTTTGATAAATTTCCCAAGTTCTAAATGCAGATCATTGATGATTGAAGAACACAAGCTGGTGCGAGATCAATGAACTTACACAAAGAAAGCAAGGGGCAGCAACACCACAATCTATTATAACGGTAAGAACCTGCAATGTTTTGTAACAGTTAAGTAGAACATAACATCTGATGGCCAGGCAGGCATCAATTTTTGGTAATGAGACAAAGTCTCATAGTGCATTGGCACTGCTGGTGGCTATGATTAGCCTACGCAGTGGCCTCCACGGTTTGCACTAGCCATGCGTCTTGGTAGGTGTGCTAGGTACCACCTGATGAGCCCAGCCTAGCACACGGGGGCAAAATGCTGGCAACCAGGAATGAGTTAGCTGGAAAATTTATAATCTCCAATAATGGACCATTTATATTGGTATTATAAATTTATTCGGAACAAACATTTCAGATTCCCTATGGGAATCGTCATCTGTATCACCAAATTAGAAACGCAAGCTGACTTCAATGGAATGTTGTACAGTAAGAACTACGGTTTGTGAAGTTACTGTGTTAGCAATGACTTTGGAGACTGGTCAGAAAGCTCCAGCTGAGACCAATCAAAAATGAGGAATAAGAATACTACATAGTGGATACTGATAATATATGATCAGGCTGGACATAACATACATCATACTGCCAACTGTGAACACAAGTAACTAGACCTAGTGATTTTAAAAATATTTTAAAGTGTACAGTACACTCTCTTAAATGTCAACTACTTTGCAAAAATGAATACATCGTTTTTCAGAGAAAAAACTACAAAATATCAGAAAATAAGTTAGACGTATTTTAAGGCAAAAAGAATTATGTGTATTTCTCTGTTACACAGAAAAGCAAAGAATCATGGATATATTTTTGGGCAAGACGTGAGAGCAAATACAGACTCTTTGGTTGTTTCCCTCTTAGCAGCCTCTTACAACATGCAAGGTGTACAGATGATGCATCATTTTACTCCACCCACAGGGGAGATAAAGAATTCCAATAAAAGGAATTATACATTATAATGTATTATAATTATACATTATAATGTACATCCAACAATATGTCAGCTGATCCAGCACACATTTCCCTGCCATGTCACAAGATAGTCCACCTGTTAATATCTATGTCCAACAAAATGGTCGCTGATATAGCAGACAATTTTATGGTCATAAATATTAGCAAGATATGCATCATGAGAAATAGGATCTGCTATTGGTCCAGGGGGCATGATTTTATGTCCAATAAATAATTTTCTCTTCCTTCCACAGTGCTCAGAATGTTAAATAATATTTTCCCATTAAAATTATTTGCCATTGCTCTCTTTATAGCCTGTCATTATAGGTTTCCTCAAAACTTACTCTGGATTTGATCTAAAAAAAGTAATTTACATTTTAATTTTCAGTCACAATATATCATCATCATGTGTTGCCAACTCTAGCAATCTGGAGTCTTTTTGAAGTCATTTAGCAACAGAATTCCAAAGATAGCAACTAGCGACTTCACCATTTAGAGAAAATTCTGGTGAATTTTAATTTATGACTTGATAAACTTGGTGAGCCAAGTAGTGAACGCTAGCATAGTGCTTCAATCTAGACATTTTAAGTAAAATTAAGCAGAGGCAAATCTGTTCCAGCAAGGCAGCATGAAAAGAAGGTGTGCATTCTGCCCATTGTCTGAAGACTGGAAAAGCACAATGGTATATTGCAAGTGTTCAGAGAGTGTGCACCTGGAACATAGCTCAGTAATGTGCATTCATCGCACAGGGTGAGAAACTGGAATGGGGCTAGAACATTACTTGCCATATCATGTGTGCGTCAAGCAAGAAAGTTGCATCGCAATGTGATATTTAATTATATTAATAAACATAAAACAATTAAAATCTCACGTGGAACAGAATCAGTTTGGTTTCCAAAATAGTGCTAGTATACCAGAGGCATTCTTCCGCTTAAATGTACTGATGCAGAGATGCTGGGATATGAATGTTGATGTCTATCCTTGATTTTTAAAAAACATCTGATTGTGTCAGGCATGGAAAGCTAATGGAGATTCTGAGATCAGCTGCTATTAACCATAACAATCTATGCATAATCAGTAACCTGTGCTGAAATCAGACTGCAGATGTCAAGACTGATCAATTAACTTCAGAAACAGCTTCACTCAGAAAAGGTGTCCGTCAGAATTGTGTATTGTTACATCCTTTGTTTAACATTTATTTTGAAGCAATCTTTAAGGAAACACTGGCAGAATATGTCAGGATCAAGTTAAATGGGGAAGTTATTAACAACATCAGGTATGCAGATGATACTGTTGCCATAGCAAATGATTTGCTTGCCCTTTAATGCATCACTTAGTTCAGCATAGTGAATAGTCTGGCTTACAAATTAACCCTTATAAAACAAAAATGATGGTGTTCTCTATACAGAGAATACAAGCCTAGTTGCACTTCCTATTAAGACAATAATCACCACCATCAAAACCACCTCTCACAATATTAGGTAAATATAGTGGAGCATGTGTCCTCCTTCAAATACTTGGGTGCCGGCGGACTTGAGGGAAATAAAATACCTCTCGCGGACCAAACACACAACCCCCTGTGGGTGGGGATGCAGATGAAGAATACACCCACAGTATCCCCTGCCTGTTGTAAGAGGCAACTAAAAGGGGTGACCAAGGGATGATCCAATTTGAACCATGATACTACTTGTAATTAGTACTGTTCCGAGGTATCTGTGGAACAGCAGAGGTGAAAGAAGGTGCTGGGTGGAACAGGTCTCAACTACGAAATTGAAGTTAATTTAAAATTTAACAAAGGTTATATTTTTTTTTCAAGATCAAGAAATAACAAGTATAACAGGTACTCAGTAGCATATCAACAAATTAAGAATGTACAATTGCAATTTGTTAATGGATTTGGGCTTCGAGCCCCCAGACACGCAATCCTTGAGCAATGAGCCCAACTTTACCTATGTACAAAGTTCAACAAAGGGGCAGAAAACCCCAATCATGCCAAGGAGCACTAGCTCCCAATTACTCAGTTAAGCCTGCTCGAGGCACACAGAAACCAAATTTAAGAAAGAGCAACCCGCTCTCAAAGTTCAAGCCTATTCAAAGGCCACACCAAACTCCACCTTCAAGCTGCCCTCCGGGCACACAAGAACAGGGGTAATGATACCCAACCTCCTGAGGCCTATTCAGTAAAGAAACAGGTCAATTAAATGGAGGCATAACTTGCACTCCTAATACCTTTTTAAAACCTACTTGGCACTAGGCCGCATACACAAGGGCTAATCCCATACTAAAGAGGTGACTTGTATAAGAAGACTTTATTACATTAAGAAAGGAAGAAACGGTTGTGAAAACAAAGTCACCTCAAAACAATAGGAGTGGGAGCTTGAGAGGGTTTAGCATTCTCTATCCCAATTTATAGTTAAAGAGACGAAGTTTTACCAATTGTATATTACATTTTAAGGATAGGTTACATGAGAAAAGTTTCGAACCTGCCCTGAGGGTTAAACTGCTGAGCTAGCAAGAAATAAAGTTATTAAACGGCCATTACCTTGTGGATGAACTGCTGCCCGAAGAAAGAGGCGCTTCCCGCCCCCTGCTACATAATCACACTAGGAGAGATGTTACTGAAGTGGCCAGGAGACCAGAAAATCAGCTGTTTATATACCCTCGTGGAAAATTCGAGACGTTTCATGAATGATTACAATCCGCCCACAAAATTTTATTGGATAATGGCAAAAACTAATACACCAGACGAAGAAGAAACACCTTATTGGTGGAAAATTAATTACAGAAATTCCTTATTGGTCAAATTCAAAACTGGCGGAAAGAGAAGGGTTATACTGCCAACCCAAACAATGACTGAAAGAAATTTAACAAAGAACAAACTTATGAATAGCAAATTTCTTCAAAAAAAAGTTCCTTCACTTCGCACTAGGGTGCACAATAGTAGTTCTTAAGTAGTGCCATCTAGAAGAGAATGTTCACACTTCTTACTACAGAGAAAACAAAAACAAATCGAAACTGACATAGTTCAGAACACTTCAAAATTTACAGTAAAGACATCTTCTGAGAAACCTTAGAATTAATGTGGTTGTTAAAGTTCAGGCTTTCTCCAGTAGAGGAGTTTCAACTGGCGCAATGTTTGAATTAGCGGTGTGGAGGTGTACCGCCCGGTACAAGTACCACTACGCAAGGAACACCATGGGTCACTTTTACTTGCACGTAGTACCACTATGTTAGGTACACAATAGGTTTGTAATTAGCAGGGACAGTGTGTGCTCAGGATGCATTTTACAGTACCTGTGATTCGTAACGCTATATGAGTGACACCATGGTTCTGCCTTGCCTATGATTAGTACCCACTATGTGAGGAACACCACGGGATAGTACGAGTCCCTGTGGTTAGTCCACTTATGTGAAGAACACCATAGGTTTGCATTGCCTGTATTGGTTTGTGTTGCCTGTAAATAGCGACACAATGTGCAAAACACCATAGGTCTGTGTTACATGTGCACATTACATTACCTGTGAGTAGTACCATAATGTGTGGAATACCACGAGTCTACGCTACTTTTGATTACCGCAACGTGACAAATACCATTGTTCTACTTTCCTAGCGATAAGTACCATTATGAGGGGCCGATGACCTGGATTTTGGACCTGTTTAAATTATAAGCATCATTGACTCAATATTGTGCTTTAGAAGCAGTCCCTCGGTTAGTAGTACTATTGTTTAACGCTAGTTCCTGGGAATGTGGGGCATTGCACGTCGGATTCACTGATTGTTTTAACTTCATATCCATCCATTCATTCTTCGTTCTCATGTTTTGAATTCTTGTCAGTGGAAGATTATGGATTTTTAATTGTCCTTACATTTCGTCTCATTTTGTGCCAATAGGGGCCGAACATCTAGATGTTAGGCCCCTTTAAACAACAAGCATCATCATCATCATCATCATCATCATCATCATCATCATCAAATACTTGGGCACCATTCTGAATGACCAATATGATTCTAAATGAGAGATAAAATCTAGAATTAAGCAGGCCAGGAAACAATTAATTAACATGAAGAAATTATTTGTAAGGGCAGATCTCAGTCTGCAACTATGAATCCGCATGATACTTTGCTATATATTCTCTATTCTCCTATATGGATATAAAGAAAAGAACTGCTACTTATTATAAAATGAGGAAACGCAATACCAAGGATGTTATGAGGGGCGAGCTGTATCAATTATTACTGCTAATTATTGAAGGAAAGATACAAAAGGAAAGGTCTGTTGGCAGATGGAGACATTCATAGCTAAAAGACATTTGAAGATGGCACAGAAGTACATTAGAAGAAGCTTTTCATGCTGCATTGACAAGATCAGAACTGGCTACATGGACTGCCAACCTCTATTTGGAGACGGCAAAGAAGAAAACAGTGTAATTCTAAACAAATCAGGTAATACAATGTAATTGCCATGGAAAAGTAACTAAACCTTTCCGTTATATACCCAATACCCACATAACAACCAACTGGTCCAACAGACTCAGGGTATGTAAGTGTGTAGAATTAAAAAAAAAGGTCATGCATACTAGGGTTTACATTCTTGAACCTAGAAGTCACTATAGAAGTGGTTTTGATCATAAGATATAAGAAGTTGAAAACATGACCACCTCCAAGACTCAAACCTGAATACCCACCACTTTCCAAACACACATGTTAAACAGTACCGTCAGGATGACCAGTCCAAGAGAGACAGACACATTCAGTCCCTTGATGTTGAAATTGGAATTGGATTGGATTTGAGTCCTGAGATCATAAACTTTTTCAGCTCTTTCACCCCAGAATGCTGAGCATTCTGTTCCACAAATGCACACTGAATACTGCTTCACAAAAGCACTTATACTAAATTGTGAAACAAAGTGTCATTGCAATTATTGAGGCTACACACAAATAAAAGACAAATTACATAATGAATTTAATGACATTTACATGTAAGGAAAGTGATTACTTCAGCTGGTAACAATTAATACAGCTCTACTTTGAATGAGGCAAAGCTAGTTGCTTGCACTTACATGAAAATGGATATTCAGAATACTAAAGAATCCCCCAGCAAAGTACAGTAGTTGTGTACTATCTTCATATTAGTGATGGACTTTTTGCATTTATGATCATTATATTTTCAGAAGAGTTAATTAAGGAAGAATTTGAATTATGCACTGCTTTTGCTGGCAAGACCTAGTGTTCACTGTCTTCTAGTATGGACTAGAATAAATTTCTTACTTTCATTGACCTGTCTCTGTCTCACCCTTGACTTTGACAATATGGAAGCGATTGAGGTATGAGTGAAGTAAGTAACACTATTCCTTATGCAACCAGTCCCTGCTATGAATAGTGTGAAATTGTTGTTTATAGGGTTGGTTGGTGAATGCATTTCAGTGGGTTTGGCAGACTGATATGCAATAGCAACTTCAGGCTTGGTTGAAAAGCAACAGGAAACTACACCATTCCTCATTTACTTTCTAAGCTTCTTCAGTAACACCTAAGTCACCCATTACAGTTGATGGCAGTTGAGGATCCAACATACATGAATTCTGCATTCCTTTCTTTTGGTGTAAACAGTAACTTTAGTTGTTAGCTCAGAAATTTGTTGCTAATTATAATTATGCTTATGGCATTGTACACAAAACTGTGATATACTATTTACACACACATATATACTTAAGAATTGGAGCAAACCATTAAAACAGTTAACTTAGGGACCAACAGATTTCACAAGAATAGTCTGACTGTGACATTGTGTCCAATCACTGTAACGCCCGTGTAGATGTTATTAAAACTCCTCTAGAGATCCAGAGTATGCTCTCCATGGACATGATGCTATGATATGGTGGATGGTTTGATTCACTGCTTCACAGTCACAGTTGGGGGAAGTTTGCATGCCCCACTTATAAAGCAGCAAGCCACTTCATCCGGCGTTGGTTCTTCGTGGAAGATCAAAACCAGCAGGATGCTGCTTGGTGTTAAATACACTGCTCAAAAAAAAAAAATAAAAAAAAAAATAAAATGAAGCACCCAGAAGAGATGGTTGAAGGTCAATGTAACTTCATCCACACACACACACCATCAGCAGGTAGGTAAATGATTACAGCTGCACTTCTCTGCAACAGGTAGAATTGCCACCAGAGTACATTAGTGTTGTTTGTATTTAGTGTTGCTACCAGGCCTGGTGGGGTACATAAGGGGCGTGAACAGCATCATATGTTAAGTAATCACTGTGAAGGGCATGAAGATGCAGCATACTCATGTGAAATGGTATTATCAGCACCTGACAGAGTTTGAAAGGGAACTCATTGTGTCTCTCCATTTGGCTGGCTGGTCAAATTGTGCAATATCCAGATTTGTGTGGCACTCGGATGTGATAGTGGCCCGATGTTGGACTGCATGGGAACGTGAGGCCAGCCATACTCGTCGTCGAAGTTCTGGTTCCAGTCAACCACATCCACAAAGGAGGGTCACCATATTGCGTACCCAGCACATCTTAACCCCTTCACATCTGCGCCTGCCATTCAAAAACAAGTAATGGACTCCCCGCAACATTCTGCATCATCCTGGACCATTGGTTGGAGGCTAGCAGCAGCCGGACTATGGAATTACCATCCCATGCATAGGCTGCTGTTACAAATGCCTGTGTTTGGAGTGGCGCCGTGACCGGGAAGCATGGACGGCTGATGAATGGTGTCACATTGTGTTTAGCAATGAATTAACGTTCTGCACTACTGTGGATGACCATTGTCTGCAAGTATGGCGGCGACCTCGGAAGAGGTCCCATGCTTCCAATGTTTTGGAGAGGCACAGCGGTACTTCTTGCATCATGATGTGGGGAGCCATCAGGTATAACTTCAGGTCACAGCTGGTAGTGATTGAGGGAACTCTGACGGTACAACTGTACATCAAGAACATCCTGCATCCTCATGTGTTAACTCTCATGTGACAGTATTATGGTGCCATTTTTTAACAGGAAAATGCTCATCCACACAAGGCATGTGTCTCTATTAACTGTCTGTGTGATGTTAAGGTACTCCCGTGGCAGCAAGATCCTCAGATCTGTCCCTGATGGAACATGTGGTGGACCAGCTCGGACATCACCTCTGTCTCAGTGCCAGTATCCAGGATATCAATGATCAGTTACAACAGTTGTGGGCCAGCTTGCCTCAAGAGAGGATACAACGTCTTTATGACACTTTTCCCAACCGAATCAGTGAATGCTTTCAGGCCAGAGGGGTGCAACGTCATACTGATAAGTGGCCTCATACTGCCAAGTTCTTTGTAAATTTCACTCTATTTTGTAATCACGGAAGTATCATCACATACCCTCTCAACATGTTAAGTTTAATTTCATTTCATCCTCCCCTTCTGGGTGCTTCAATTTTTTTGTCAGGCAGTGTAAAATATAAAATAACAAAGGAATGTGTTAAAATGTGTGTCTTAAACATACACTTTTTCAGTGTTGTGTCAGGTACAGAGTTTCAAATGGTAGCACAAGAATTAATTCTTTTAGCAAATTACTTTGGCAAATTAAATGTGTCTAAGGTTG
The DNA here is from genome assembly GCF_040414725.1 of Anabrus simplex. Classification (NCBI taxonomy): domain Eukaryota; kingdom Metazoa; phylum Arthropoda; class Insecta; order Orthoptera; family Tettigoniidae; genus Anabrus; species Anabrus simplex. The sequence goes on from NC_090265.1 coordinate 1,297,546,421, forward strand.
TTACTGCACCAAACAACTGTCCTGAAGTGGCTGATGATACAAATCACATTGTTTGCGACAAGACGTGTGTTGTCATGCAAAACGATAGAACAATAGTCTCGCAATAAACGTGGACGTTTGCACTGCACAGCCAGACACAATGTCACTCTATAAATCGGCAATATTTGTCGCTGTAGACAGTTTGTACCTCAGGCACAGCATGTGTAAGAGTAACATTCTTGTAGTTGTATGCCACAATCAGCATAAGCTTCACCTAACTGCGTTCCTGTCAAAATTTCTGTGCATGTTGTGAACCTGGGCGACACCATTAATTCGATTTACTTTACAAAGGAAAAATTAAGTGTATCGTCTTAATTCAATTCATCATATAATTCCATTCTTAGATGAGTAATCAAATTCAAATATGTTTCAATTCGTTTGAGCCATCTTCAGTGAAAAAGGTGGGGAGGGGGGTTGAAGTAAATATACATAATACAAGCTAAAAATGTGCAAAAACCATAATGAAGGAAACAAAAAAGAAAGAGAGATATGACAGATATAAAAACAGCACAGTATACAATATTTACATCATCATATGGAGCAATAAACAACTCGCTGCGATAAAATTCAGTGAAATCAGGGGTTAATACAAAACATAAATGAATCTAAAACCTGTGTTAACCTAAGAAAAAAAGAAATGAAAACAAATGATAAGATGGAAATGAACAAAAAGTGCACATAGCGAGGTTGCAGACCTCTTAGTCTAAAAAATTTTGGTTTTATAACAGTTCAAAACAGGATGAAATCACTGTGTTGAAAATTCAGGATGAAAGTCTGCCTTTGTAGAAACACCATCACACCGCATGACTAAGAGGGGAGCGGCAAGTGAGAGCAAAAAAGTTTGAGAAACCAACCCAGAGATAACGTGCAGGCGAAATGCATGTGGCAAGTCATGGAAAAACGCCGATGAAATTAAAAACTTTAGAACAGCAGCATTCTCAATTTCTTCTCAATCTAGCGGTCCTGTTCCCGATTATTGTTTCACAATGTTGGCTGGTTCGTTTGCCTTATTTTGAAAGGTCGGGAGGGCCGCGACAAAAATTGAAAAACTGTGTCAGAGAAAACTGTAAGTGACCATAGTGGAAACCGTCAATGAAGTTCCAATCTGTAATGGAAAAAATGAGGTTGTGTGAGAAACTTGCGCTGCTAAGTAAAAAGTTTAAAATGGGTGTGAAGAAAGCTTTAAATTTACGATGTATAAAAGGTGGTTGTCCTCTCGAAACGGCCTGGCCTTCTCAAAATTAACGGTCCCGTTCGTATGATCGAGACCATCCTTCGCTCAGCTGTGTTTGCGGGATGGAAGGAGTGGAGGGGGAAGGGGGAAGGGGTGGTGCAGGGCTGGAGGGGAGAGTGTGGAGAGGGGGGAGTGATGGTGAGTTGGAGAGTTGAAGGAGGGGTTTGTTTATATTATTGAAGTTCAGACAAATATACGGAATGAATGTTTCAAGTAGAATATTAATTTTTCAGTGATTTCATTTAAACTGTGAGAGGGGTTCAATGATCTAAATCGATGTGGATGCTCTCGAGAACGTTGAGCAAGGTGCCTTTTATGCTCAAATTGTAAGATATTTAGATCTTTATCTATTGAAGTGTGTTTGTTGCTGGATGCTTTATGATGTTCACTCATAGCTGAAAAACAATTATATTTGAGCACATTGTGATGTTCGGCATATTTTATGACAAAATCATGGCCTGTTTGACTTATTAAGCTAGAATTACAGGATTGGCATTCTAATTTGTAAGCTGCGGAGTTCAAATATCTATTATTAATGTTATTATTGTTATTGTTGAGAGTGTGTGAAATGAAAATGAGTTTGGAGTTGGTGTGAGAGGTTCTAAATGCTATTTTGATATTGTGGTTCTTTTTTAATATTAGAAATTTGGTAAAGTGAATGAAAGTGAATGTGGAAAACTTTTCTTTAGGAGCAGAATTTTTTTCTAGGGTAGTCTTGGGCCTGCTCTTATATTTATTGATGATTCTGCTGATGAAGGTTCTACTGAAACCGTTATGTTCTGCATATTGTAAATGGTATTAATTTCTTTTTTGTAATTATTGTGAGATAAAGGAACAGTTAATGCTCTGAGGACCATGCTATTGTAAGCTGTTTCTTATGTATGTCTGGGTGCACAGAGGTTTGTTGGATGGTATTGATGGTGTAGGTGGGTTTCCTGTTTATAATAAAGGATAAAGTGCTGTTGCTGTTCGCATAATGGTTAAGTCCAGGTAATTAAGGACATTATTGTTTTTTGATTCTATGGTGTATCTTATACGTGGGTCAATGGAGTTGAGAAATTGAAGTACGGTACTGTGTTGTGTTAGTAATGCGGGAGTCTAAAATAATAAACGTGTCATCTACAAAGCGTGTCCAGTGTTTAATAATCTTACCAAATATGTGAGAATGTTCTAAAAGATCAATGTAAATATCCACAAGGATTCCTGAAGCTGGTGACCCCACGGGAAGACCTATCTGTTGGTAAGTGACATTACTGGTACTGAAAGTGAAGAAAATGTTATTCAATGTAAACTTCAGAATCCAAATAAATTCATCTATTTTGCCTATACTTAAATAGCTGAACTTGGAAAGATTGTTCTTGACCAATTATACAGTGCTATTAATGGGTACATTAGCATACTTTAACTTTTTAAATCCTGTTACAAGTATTTATCTGTATTATTATTATTATTATTATTATTATTATTATTATTATTATTATTATTATTATTATTATTATTATTATTATTATTATTATTATTATTGTATTTTTATTACTATTATTGTAACTATTATTATTGTATGATTCCATTCTATAATCTGATTTTGCTATGTATTAATTAATTATTGCTTGCTTTCTTGTGTGCATATATGTGTGTGTATATTAGCATCAAAATTATGTAAAATGAGATTTAATGCCTAATATCAGATATGGATATATTATTTGTGATAGGTACAGTGGTTTAGTTGGACCGGAACGGGCCGGAACGCCGTTCCGGAAAATATTTTGCCGCTTTAGAATGACGTAACATTTTTACATTCAATAAGAATATCTTATAATCTATAGACAGCGCTGAAACGTCATGGGTGTACCGTACAATGAGATCCACGCCGAAAAGGGAAATAGGCTGCTGGTTGCAAGATCAAGCGGACTTTTCATAAGCAGCGTGCATATATTTAACCCACAACCATATGTCAAGTCATGGCTACGAAAGGGGAAACGTTCAGCTGACGAAACAACTTGTCGGAAACATGAGGCCGCTGATATTGACACCTAATACGAGTCCATTTGGAAATTGCTGAATTAATAAGGTGAGTTCCTGTAAATATTTTGTTCCAACTACATCACTGGATAGGTACTATCTTTTAGAACATCACAACACATGTTTGAATACTGCTACCATAACTGTCAAGTCATCGCTTTGTCATTGTATGCATTTAGAGATGAGATCATATTTAGGGAACACCTAGATCGCTTTAGGCTATTTCACCACAACCTGTAACACTTTGAGTTGAGTGAGCGTGACATCATTGCTATTTTGGGAAATGGCGTGTGGGTGTCAACTAATGGCTATATAAGCTGGTCGTATCTTATAGAGTCAGTCAGTTGGATATAGAGCCTTGCCATACGGAGTACTACTGAGATGGTAGTGGTCAGTCAGATGGATGGAGCCTTGCTCTTTCAAAATGGCGCCCGGTAATGACGACGTAGTGTTTTATCCTCCGAGTAAATTAACCGTAAAATGTGACGAAAAGTGCGGAAAATGTCGAAGATTAGTGAAAAATGGAATGTTGTGTGATTCATGTGGCATTATAAGTGCGGAAATAGCCCTAGAGACGTAAGAACTAACGAAAATAGTGACTGGATTTGTGAGCAGTGTGCTCGGAATAATGTTGTTGGCGACGGCGTTGACGAAGCACCGAAAACAGTTGATGAGGAATATAAAAGTGCATTAGAAATTATAAACATTCTAAAAAAGGGCAATGAGACTCTTAAAGTTGAAAATCAAGAATTAAAAGAAAGATTGCGATCGCTAGAATTTGGGACTGACCATTCTTCGAGTGATATACCGGTACCAGTAACAAACTCGAACACGTGGTGTCAAGTAGTTCGTGGATGGCCGGCTAAGAAGAAATCTACAACTGAATTTCCGGAAATAAACATCAGAAATAGGTTTTCTGCCCTAAATAATTTAATTATGGAAGAAAGTGATCTCGCGCGTGAAACCAAATCATCGTGATCCGCTGCCGTTGCCGTGCCGAGTTTAAAATTTAGGCCTAGAATTCAGATTCAAGACCCACTTAGGCCCAAATCAGCGAAGGTAGCTGTGTTTGGTGATAGCCAAGGAAGGGGAATTGCGGAAGTGATTAACGACGAGAATATAGCAGCAACCGAAGAAATATATCCAGGAGCTTCTATCAGCAGTGTTCTGGAAAACGTAGAAGCAGCAACTAGGAACTTCGGGAGCGGCGATGCAGTGCTTATCATCGGCGGGACGAACGACGTAGCACACGACGACGCCAAGAATGTAAGATCACAACTTAAACATACACTAGGGAAGCTGACCCACACTAACGTCTTTGTAGTGAACGTGCCCCACAGGCATGATTTGAGTAGAGACTCGTGTGTGAACATTGAAGTGGGCAAGGTCAATACAGATATTGTTAAAATTTGTAAACATTTTCGGAATACTCAGGTTATTGAATGCAGCAGTTTTGAGAGATACTGTTATACAAAACATGGCCTCCATCTAAACAATTCAGGTAAACGAAAGATAGCAAATATTGTTCTAGATTTTATTAATCTTAAGATATGTACTGTAAAACAGGCAACTCCCTTGAGTTATAATACTGACCAGGAAAACTAGTAGAAAGAGCCAGCTGTACTTCAAGCTGTCTCAGTCAACTAGAAAATGAAACTCAAGATAGTAAGGAATTTCAAGTTACCCAATTGCAACAGTCAAGTTTTAGGGAGGAAGGGGGTCTGAGATTGCTCTTGGTAAACTGTCAAAGTGTAGTAAATAAACAATTAAAACTCGGTACATTGATGGAATCTTATGAGACTGATGTGGTGATAGGAGTGGAATCGTGGTTGAAAGAAGGGGTGGGTAATAGAGAAGTATTTCCAGAAGGGTACACAGTCTATCGTAGAGACCGAGGAGATAAAAAGGGAGGGGGGTGTTTATTCTGGTGAAGGAAACTTACTTTTCACATGAATGGTTTACCGATGAAAGGCATGAAATATTAGGGATAAAATTAGTTTGTGATAATATGAAGGAGGTGGGAATTATAGCAACATACAGGCCTGGAAGAGATGAAAGAGACATGGAAATATTTGAGAAAATAATAGATTATACTCATAAAAACAATAATAATTTTATGGTAATAATTGGGCGAGATCTAAATTTGCCTGAAGTTGAATGGAATGGAGCTGCAAGTGAAGCCCATGAACAGAAACTGGCAAATAAGTTAATTTGGGAGGGAGGATTTACACAAGTAGTACAAGAACCGACTAGTCTAAATAACTTACTAGATGTATTCTTGGTTGAACCATGGGAAATTGTTGATAAAATTGAGGTAATTGAAGGAATAGGAGACCACAAGGCTGTAATAATGGATGTAGGACTCGTACCAAAAAGGCTTAATAAGAGGGTTACACAAGACAAGAAATTGTACAGAAAAACTAAAGTTGATGAATTTGGGACCTACCTTAAACCATAATTCAGTTGTTGGATAAGTGAAGGGAGTAACGTGGATACACTTTGGGCTAAATTTAAAGGAATCATTTGGGAAGAAGAGAAGAGATTTGTACCTATTAAGAAGGGTAAAATGACCTCAGACCCTGTTTATTATACAAGGGAAATAAGAAAATTAAAAAGAAAATGTAGAATAGTAAACAGGAAAATCAAAGAGGGTAGGGAGAGTAGAGAAACAAGAAAACAGCTAATGAGGAAACTGAATAGAGTGAAAAAGGAAGCAAAAGAGAATTATATGAATGGCATACTTCAAGAGGGTAATGACTACAAAGGGAAACAGAAAAAGCTCTAAACATATATCAGGAATCAAAAAGGAAAAGGAATCCAAATTCCTACAATGGTGGGAGAAGGGGGTGAACATTATTTAACAGATACTGAGAAAGCAAACCTATTTAGTAGGGAATTTAGAGATTCAGTAGATGATTGTCAAGAGTTGGAAACCAAAACAGAAGATAGAGAGGGAGAGACACGGAGGGAAACAAGAAGCTTCTCATTCACAAATGAAGATATTTTGAGAGAAATTCAACTGCTTCAGCAAGGAAAAGCAGCAGGAAGTGATCAAATTACTGGGGAGGTATTAAAGACAATGGGGTGGTATATAGTGCCTTATTTAAAATTTCTCTTTGACTATATCATAAATAATAGTGTAATACCAAAGGAATGGAAGGAATCTATAATAATACCAATTTATAAAGGAAAGGGTGATAAAGAGAAACCAGAGAACTACAGACGAATCAGCCTGACCAGTATAGTTTGTAAAATACGGGAGAGTTTAATATCAAAGTACATCAGAGGGATATGTGATGATAAAAATTGGTTCATGAGGAGCCAGTATGGATTTAGAAAGAAATTTTCTTGTGAGGCACAACTGGTGGGATTTCAGCAGGACATATCAGATCAATTGGATTCAGGAGGTCAGTTAGATTGCATAGCCATAGATCTTTCCAAAGCCTTTGATAGAGTGGAACATGGAATATTATTAAAGAAATTGGAGGGAATAGGATTGGACGTAAGGGTTACATGTTGGATAAAAACATTTCTAAATTCAAGGGTTCAGAAAGTCAAAGTAGGAAATAATGTATCTCAGGAAGAGAAAGTTTGGAAGGGAATTGCACAGGGTAGTATAATCGGTCCGATACTTTTCTTAATATACGCAAATGATTTAGGGAACAATATAACATCAAAAATAAGATTGTAGGCAGATGAAATAATTGTTTATAGGGTTTATGGGTTGCATTGTTGGATGCGCTTGAGAACGGTTGGCTGTTGAGAGAGCTCTTGCATTATTGTAGTGATAAAGTAGTGAAAACCTATTGAAATAGCTTAATTTTGTGTATATCTGATTCATTTAGTGCTGTTTATATAGTGGTGTTTAGTGCTTGTTGGTAGAAATTGGGAGTAGTAATAATTATTTAAATTTTGTAACAAGTAATTCAGTTGGTCTTCAGTAAATTACGTTTTCTAGGTTAAGTAGGCTAGCTAGGTGCACCTTGTTTCGAATTAGGTTTAGGTAATACTTTAGGTAACAATATTAACTTTAAAAATATTTGTAAATATCTGTAGATTCGTTGGTTGTACTTACAAAGGCAGATTATCATAAGGAATAGTACCGTAACTACTGCAGCAACTTCTCCGGTATTTCGTATAGATATACGTTCAAACTATCGCGAAGGTAATAATTTACTACATTAAAAAACACGATACGCCTGTAAACTTCCATTTAAAAAGAAGTTAAATAGATTACACGGTAATAGTTAACAGTCGTATTGTTATTGATTATTGTTGCTCCTCATATTCACATATTGCATTGTTGGCTACAGTCGTGAACAAAGGGTGTAGTGTAGTCAAGTAAATATAAATAAAAATCAGCTGACCTTGTATTCCATTCATTTGTACTTCTGAGTAGGTAGTTAGTATCCATAATTTATATTTCGCTCCCTCGATCTTTCAGTATTTATGAGCGGTTAGTTAATAATAATAAAGTTCATATATCCCAGTAATTGCAGTTCAAGTCCCTGGAGTAGTAGTAGTAGTAGTTTTGATATAAATATTTGAGAAATTATTGTAGACAACCTCGTATTTTCCAGTAGGCCTAATTAAGGACACTTTTTTTTCTCCGTCCCGTGGAGTAGGGAAAATAGTAATCCACCAGCTGTAATAATCACATAACCACATTTCAGTAGAATTGTAGTGAAGATAAGGTATAATATATTAGATAGTATCTTGCCAGTTATATTCGTGTTTTTCTTCGTGTACGGCAATCCTTTTGATACTTAAGCATTTAACCAAACGCAGTGTAGTGTAGTGTAGATACATTGTAGTATAGATACAGTACATTTAGATAGTGCCGTATCTTGCGTGCTATATTCGTGTGTTATCTTTCGTGTATATCTATTAGACCGTAATACTAATAATAATTTGTCTAAGCATTTAGCTTCGTTGGTAATCTTTGAGTACAGTAGTACTTGCAAATTTCACTTCTGTTGTGCTTAGTAGTGACATACGGTACGGTACCGGTATCGTAATTAGGATACGTCTGAAAGTAGTTTAAAAATTACTGTAGTGTACTGTACAGTAGTATACGAGTAATATCCTATTAGAATTTAGTGTGCTTATTTTATTATTGTAAAATATTTGTGTAGTACTGGTGTGGTAGAGGTATCCGTAGAAACTCTTACTAAAATATTGTTGAAATTAGGATAGGCTTAATTGCAGTTTGGAATTGTGTAGTTCTTGTGTATTACTTTCGATATTCAGTAATTAACAGCAGCTTTTATCCTGTTAGGGGTTGTAGGATAAAAAAAATTTAAAAAAATAATAATAGAGCACGACTAAGTAGTATTGTAGTGTAGTCGTATATTAATTACCTTATTGTTGTGTACTATCCCAGACAATATATCCCTCCGTTCATTTATTTTTTTAATTTAAAATTTCCCCCCCGTAAAGAATGGCTAAGGAGCGCGAGTGTACTTATTGTGGGTGTGGTGAGGCATTGAGGGGTATGAGGGAGGAGTTGGAAAGTTTGAGGGAGATAATTAGGATTCTCACAGAAGACGGGAAGGAAGATAGGACTCCCTCAAACAATGTACAGGTTACAGTAGGTGTACAAGAGGGAGGGGAAGGAAAGGGAGGAGTTGTAGAAGACAGGTGGTCTAATGTTCTAAGGGGAAGGAGATTGCAGGCCAAGGGCTCTATTCAGGATCAGAATTCAGGACAGGTGTCTGTGCGAAATCGGTACGAGTCACTCGAGGTAGAACAACAGAGGGAAGATGAGGGACAGGGAACTGTTGCTGAGATGCGTGGAAGTAGGGGGAAGGGAAAAGGTAAGAAAGGGAAATGTAGAGTAGAGGATAGGAAAAGACAGGTGGAACGGGGTCATGGGAAGGAGAAAAGGGAGGAGGAAGTAGCTTCTGCAGCTATCAGGAAAGATAGGGCTGACCAGGAGGGGAGGGGATCAAATGAGGTGGGTAGGGTTGAGGCTCTGGTCATGGGGGATTCCATCGTTAGACACGTGGGGAAAGTGTGTGGAGGAAAGGGAACCAGGGTAGAATGTTATCCAGGAATTAGGTTGAGGCAGATGTTGAGGAAAGTAGAAGAGAGGGAGGAGGGGACGGAGAAGGTGGTAGTGTTTCACGTTGGTACCAACAACGTAAGGCAAGCTGATATAAGTACCAACATAGTTGGAGATGTGTGGGATCTGGTAAATGCAGCACGGGTGAAGTTTAAGAAAGCGGAGATTGTTATTAGTGGAATACTGTGTAGGAGGGATACTGACTGGAGGGTGATTGGGGATTTAAATGAGACTATGGAGTGGGTATGTTGGGAAACTGGGAGTGAAATTTCTAGATCCTAATGGGTGGGTAGGAGAAAGGGATCTGCGCTCGGATGGCCTTCATTTAAACCGCAGTGGTACGTATAAGTTAGGAAATTTGTTTGGAAGGGTAATAGGGAGGTACATTCAGGGAAACGGGATGGCCTAGGGAGCGGTGATAAGGGAACAGGGAACTGGAAATCAAGTAGGGATGACATAAAATTGTTAGTGTTGAACTGTAGAAGTATCGTAAAGAAAGGAATAGAATTAAGTAATTTAATAGATATATATTTACCAGATATTGTAATAGGAGTTGAATCATGGCTGAGAAATGATATAATGGATGCAGAAATTTTCTCACGGCACTGGAGTGTGTATCGTAGAGATAGGATAGGAAGGGTGGGAGGGGGAGTTTTCATTCTGGTGAAAGAAGAATTTGTAAGCTACGAAAAAGTTAAAGATGAGACACATGAAATTCTAGGTGTAAGGCTCATTTCTAAAGATAATAGGCAACTTGATATATTTGGAGTGTACAGATCGGGAAAGGGTAGCACTGATGCGGATTCGGAATTATTTGATAGGATAGTCAGCTATGTGGGAAACGACATGGAAAGAAATGTGATTGTAGCGGGAGATCTGAATTTGCCAGATGTCAATTGGGAAGGAAATGCGAACCACAGGAAGCATGACCAACAAATGGCAAATAAGTTAATATGGGAACGACAGCTGATTCAGAAAGTGATGGAACCAACCAGAGGGAAAAATATTTTGGATGTGGTGCTGATAAAACCAGATGAGCTCTATAGGGAAACTGAAGTAATAGATGGTATTAGTGATCATGAAGCTGTTTTTGTGGTAGTTAAAAATAAATGTGATAGAAAGGAAGGTCTTAAAAGTAGGACTGTTAGGCAGTACCATATGGCTGATAAAGCAGGTATGAGGCAGTTTCTAAAAAGTAACTATGATCGGTGGAAAACGGTAAATAAAAATGCAAACAGACTCTGGGATGGGTTTAAAGAAATTGTTGAGGAATGCGAAAACAGGTTTGTACCTTTAAGGGTGGTAAGGAATGGTAAAGACCCACCTTATTATAATAGAGAAATAAAGAGACTAAGAAGGAGGTGCAGACTGGAAAGAAATAGAGTTAGAAATGGCTGTGGAAGTAAGGAGAAATTGAAGGAACTTACTAGAAAATTGAATCTAGCAAAGAAGGCAGCTAAGGATAACATGATGGCAAGCATAATTGGCAGTCATACAAATTTTAGTGAAAAATGGAAGGGTATGTACAGGTATTTTAAGGCAGAAACAGGTTCCAAGAAGGACATTCCAGGAATAATTAATGAACAAGGAGAGTGTGTATGTGAGGATCTTCAAAAGGCAGAAGTATTCAGTCAGCAGTATGTAAAGATTGTTGGTTACAAGGATAATGTCGAGATAGAGGAAGAGACTAAGGCCAAAGAAGTAATAAAATTTACGTATGATAACAATGACATTTACAATAAGATACAAAAGTTGAAAACTAGAAAAGCGGCTGGAATTGATCAGATTTCTGGGGATATACTAAAGACAATGGGTTGGGATATAGTACCATATCTGAAGTACTTATTTGATTATTGTTTGGCCGAAGGAGCTATACCAGATGAATGGAGAGTTGCTATAATAGCCCCTGTGTATAAAGGAAAGGGTGATAGACATAAAGCTGAAAATTACAGGCCAGTAAGTTTGACATGCATTGTATGTAAGCTTTGGGAAGGCATTCTTTCTGATTATATTAGACATGTTTGTGAAATTAATAACTGGTTCGATAGAAGGCAATTCGGTTTTAGGAAAGGTTATTCCACTGAAGCTCAACTTGTAGGATTCCAGCAAGATATAGCAGATATCTTGGATTCTGAAGGTCAAATGGACTGTATCGCGATTGACATGTCTAAAGCATTTGATAGGGTGGATCATGGGAGACTACTGGCAAAAATGAGTTCAATTGGACTAGACAAAAGAGTGACTGAATGGGTTGCTATATTTCTAGAAAATAGATCTCAGAGAGTTAGAGTAGGTGAAGCTTTGTCTGACCCTGTAATAGTTGAGAGGGGAGTTCCTCAGGGCAGTGTTATCGGACCTTTATGTTTTCTTATATATATAAATGATATGAGTAAAGGAGTGGAATCGGAGGTAAGGCTTTTTGCGGATGATGTTATTCTCTATAGAGTGATAAATAAGTTACAAGATTGTGAGCAACTGCAACGTGACCTCGAAAATATTGTGAGATGGACAGCAGGCAATGGTATGTTGATAAACGGGGCTAAAAGTCAGGTTGTGAGTTTTACAAATAGGAAAAGTCCTCTCAGTTTTAATTACTGCGTTGATGGGGTGAAAGTTCCTTTTGGGGATCATTGTAAGTATTGTACCAGGAAGGCCTAGGTCCTGGTCCATATTAATTGAAAGAAATGTTATTTCCAGCATTAAAGATCCGACCGACGTACGAACATCCATGTAAAGAATGTTCCAGTATGTGCCAGACCCTACGAGTACGCTAGGCGGAGTCAAGTGACGTCACCTGTCGCTCGAAGCTCACCTCCCCTAGAGATATTTCTCGAAAGAATTTTTCTTTTAACAGCTTTTTAACACCTTAACCAATTTCAACGGGACAAACGCTGAATTATAGCAAACATCATAAAAGTTAATCCCTGTAAATTTCAAATTAATTCATCAAACGGTTGTTGAGTTATAACAATTTAAAGTCTCAACGAAATTACGTAATTACGGTCACATGGCCGAGAGAGAGCTGCCACCCCTCCCTGCGCTGGTATCTATATATGTCAAGGCCAGATAGCCCGCAAACCAGTGCAGTACAGTACAGTACCGTACAAGGACAAGCAGACAACTGTGTGAGTGAGATAGTGAAGAGACCGGCCCGCGTACAGTATGTTCGCGCAGTCATGGTAGAAGTACTTTCGTCGTATCTCCAGAACGCGAAATTCTATCGCCGATAAAGGACGTCGCACTGCAGTTAGTATGTCGCGTCGCGATTACAATATAATCCTAAAAAGACATTTAAGACTGTAACACGAGTGAACTTATTGGAGTACAAATATTAACTATTTCATTACGTGTGGACTTAGGCAACGTCAAGTAACATTAAACTTCTACAGAGCCTAATACCTAAGAATCACCAGAACTTATTTTCTTTTTTCTCGAGTATTGCATCATATTTCTTTATTCACGTCACATCAATATTTTGAATGAAAAAGTAAGAACTTTTCTGAGTTAATATAACAGGATTAGCAGAAAATCTAACTTAATGACTGTGTTCACAGACTGTGCTTTTCGACTTGCTTTCTTTTTTTTTTCTTCAAGTGTGAACTGTGTGATTAAGAACGTTTCAATAACGACTGTAAATAGTATTCAGTACAGAAAGGACTGTGATTCTTCATACGCCATAAATAGTGTTCAACAGTGTAAGTGATAACCAGTCGCACTAAATGAATTTTCGTGTGCGAAACTCAACAGTTCCAGCTGTCATCACCTCATCGGGAACGTCAACATCGCCGATCCTGATTCTACATGGAACATTCCAGATGTCCATCTTTCGACATTTGGTAACAACAGTTCTTGTCATAAGTGAGTAACAAACTGACTAAACTTTTTCATTTATTTTGAACAGTGAAACTTCAGTGTCGCGTGTGAACAATTTCCATAATTTCTCAAAAGTGATAAATTTAATTTCAATTTCATTTCTCGTAGAAAGACTGTAGGATTTCAAGTGTGTTGTATAACGAGATTGACGAACTGAGAACTGAAAACTTTTAATAATTTCTCATATCCATTTACCATTATAAAAGTGTGCTTAGGTTTAAAAAGACTTTAGGTGGAAATTCACACATATGAAAGACTTTGAAACCAATGATATTTATGCCATTTTTTTTTCTCTCAAGAAGATTATTTTCAACATTTAATTTCAATATAAATTTTGAGTCAACAATCATACCGCAGGGTGAGAAATTAATAAATTGTTTTGAAAAAAAATTATTTACCATCTATTATTCGCTCTGCGAGACTATCCTTCTCTGTATCGGCTCCAAAACCCAGTTCCACTCCCTGAGGTCCTACTCATGCCCTTTGCCCACAACTTTTCCTGGTACAGAGAGGATAGTATAATAATAGATGGCGCCCCAACTTCAAGGGCACGATTCTGGAGCCATACTATAATAATAGATGACATCGCAATTTCAAGGACTCGATTTTGAAGCCGTGCTATAATAATAAATGATGCACTTGCAATAATCGCAACATTCAGGGTTCGATTCAAGTCATTATATCTCGAGCACAGGATTTGACTGCAAAGAATTTGTTGTATTTGACTTATTCGAATATTCCGGAAACATGGATAACATACTTGCAGCAATCGAAGCTCTCAGGCTTAGCATTAATGATCAGAATGCTAAGATTGATAGGTCTAATAACCAAATGCAGGCACAAATAACCGCACTACAGTCACAGATAGTTGACTCTAATTCTCAACTACAGGCTCAAATGGTAGAGTCTAATAACCAATTGCAGGCTCAAATAGTTGACTCTAATTCTCAACTACAGGCGCAGTTAACTGAGTCAAATAGTAAGGTTGACAGGACCTTGGATACTAAGTTTGCTGAAGCGGATAAAGTCATTAACAAAAGACTCACTGAATCTAGTGCCCTTATCGAGCAACGATTCCGTGAAGCTGGAACTCGCCTCGAAAAGAAACTTACTGATTCTAGTGCACAAGTCGAAGCTACATTGAAAAACATGCGGGATCAGTTTGTTGAAAACTTAGAGTCTATTAAGGAAGAAATAAAGACAGAGGTCGTCAAGTCTTTAGACAAAGATCTTAGAAATGTTCTTCCTTCCGTTCAAGCATTTTCTACTGAACTCAAAGATTTACGAACTGAATTTCAAGAATCCCATGGTAACATCTCACAAACTCAAGCAAAGTTAGCTCAGGTGCAGGAAACCTTGCGAGATGCATTAAAGAGCGACGTGGGTAAATTACGAAGCGAGATAGGATTAATTAAGAGCACGCAAGGAGAACTCGACAAGCGTATTACAGGACAGCTAGATAGCACGCATACCCAGATAGCTGCTTTCTGTAAAGACGTACAAGTCATTAAAACTGACTTGAGAAATGAAATAAAAAGTTTAGACACCTCAATTAATTCTAAAATTAAAAATTTGTCCGAAGAAATGAATCAAATTAAACTTAAAGAACATACAACTGACGTCACAATTCCTGGTTCGTCGAGGGAAATACACAATACAACAACCCTTATTAAAGTACCAGATGACAAACCAGTCAAATTTTCAGGACGTGATGAATACACTGCTCGAGAATTTTTGTTAAATGTCGACGATTACCTGGAGGAAAATAGGGTAGAGGACGATAGGAAACTTCGAGTAGTATCCAAACTTCTAGAAGGACGAGCCTTATCATGGTTCATAGCTTTTAAGAGCAACTTTAAAAACTATGACGACTTTAAACAGGCACTTCTTAAACGCTTTTGGGATTCAGAAAGACAGCACCTTGTAAAAATGCAACTCTACTCTAGCAAATACAATACTTCAGTCAATACTTCCCGATATTCAGATTACTGCCTAATGCAATTAAAGAAGCTCCAGGTTTTAGATCCACCTTTGCCAGATATTGAACTTATTCAGATCCTGACACTTCAATATCCGCCTCATGTGCAAGAAATACTAGTCGCTGCCAACATTACAACATTGGAGCATTTTGACGCTACTTTGCGTAGGTTAGATACGGCTAATACCCAATCTAGTCCGAAAACTAACAGGAGTCGAGAAGTAAATACGAATTCGGCGGAAATAAAACCGCCGGAGAGAGAGGAACCCAGGACACGTGAAGAAGGCAGATTAAGCCCTACTAACCCAACCAGATTCCGGAATTTTAGACGTCAGAGGAATCAGGATAGACACCCTTACCAACCTAGGAATACATGGAGACAGCGCGAAAGCACTCCTGAAGGAAACCGTGAGGCCAGACGACGAGAACTCGAAAGTAGATGGAAGGACACACGGAAATACATCAGGGAGAGAAACCGTAATCCTGATGAGCCTGGAGCTACATCCCTGGAATATCAACGTCAATTCGGACCAAGAGAACAAAGATCACCTGATCCTGACCCAACAGGCGCTATAAAAAAAAACGCCGATCTCGCAATATGGAGATTGACTACAGAACACGATGAGGACGAAACGTCAAATTATTGTACTGCTGTTATCAATTACTGGCATATTGACGATTCCGAATTACTATTCGAAGACGCACAAACACTAAGGCCAATTATTACACGTTCATTACCTGTCATAACAGTACGCACAGGCAACCTACAGGTGATTACGCTCATCGATTCTGGAGCGCAAGCTTCTTTAATTTCTGATAAGCTTGTAGACTCGCTTAAAGATCAGAACAATGTTTTGTTATTACCTGCAGCTCAAATTAAAGTAAGAGGGATAGTTCCTGATAAGATTGTTAAATGTAAATCCCAGGCATTTTTAGAGTTTGAAATTAACAGTCAGATGTTCGAACACATATTTTTGGTAGTATCACGTCTTAACTTCAACTTAATACTTGGATCAGATTTTATGATCAAATACAAAGGAACCATTGACTATGATGCCAACCTCGTAAGATTACAGAATAATTCCGTAGAACTACAGCTGGTAGGACGAGGTGACCTGGAAGTTCAAGAGAAGGGAGCCCGTTTTGAAGCAGCCGGTGGTGACATTATTAAGCCCGCTGTGAGCGAGGTTGCGCCAGCCGTAGCAGAAAGTAGAAAGGGTGACCAAAGTGAGGACGATGCAGAGTCCATATTCAATGAGAACTCCATTATAGGTCCGGATTATATAATGCCAATAGCCAGTGTGGTTGAAGACCCGGAAATTAAATTAAAATTGGAGGAGGCTAAAAATGACGTTCTACAGAAATTTGCATGTGTATTCGATGATAAGCCTGGAGAGATAGCTGACTATGAATATCATCTTGATGTAAATGACTTGTCTCCTTATCAGAAGAAACCATATCCCGTACCCGAGAAATATCGAGAAGAAGTTCGTAACTTAATTCATAAAATGACAGATGATGGGATAATTTCGCCTTGCGTAACTAAGTACTTGAATCCATTGGCCATAGTACGTAAGCCTAACGGCAGTATTAGAATTGGACGGCACTTTCGAGGGTATTTATAACTCAGCCAATTTAAAACAATATGTACCACAGGAAGAGTAAAGCCTGGAAAAGAAAATCCTGCGTATTTTCTTTTCGTCCAACCAAGGGGAAGATGTACCAGGAAGGCCTAGGTCCTGGTCCATATTAATTGAAAGAAATGTTATTTCCAGCATTAAAGATCCGACCGACGTACGAACATCCATGTAAAGAATGTTCCAGTATGTGCCAGACCCTACGAGTACGCTGGGCGGAGTCAAGTGACGTCACCTGTCGCTCGAAGCTCACCTCCCCTAGAGATATTTCTCGAAAGAATTTTTCTTTTAACAGCTTTTTAACACCTTAACCAATTTCAACGGGACAAACGCTGAATTATAGCAAACATCATAAAAGTTAATCCCTGTAAATTTCAAATTAATTCATCAAACGGTTGTTGAGTTATAACAATTTAAAGTCTCAACGAAATTACGTAATTACTGTCACATGGCCGAGAGAGAGCTGCCACCCCTCCCTGCGCTGGTATCTATATATGTCAAGGCCAGATAGCCCGCAAACCAGTGCAGTACAGTACAGTACCGTACAAGGACAAGCAGACAACTGTGTGAGTGAGATAGTGAAGAGACCGGCCCGCGTACAGTATGTTCGCGCAGTCATGGTAGAAGTACTTTCGTCGTATCTCCAGAACGCGAAATTCTATCGCCGATAAAGGACGTCGCACTGCAGTTAGTATGTCGCGTCGCGATTACAATATAATCCTAAAAAGACATTTAAGACTGTAACACGAGTGAACTTATTGGAGTACAAATATTAACTATTTCATTACGTGTGGACTTAGGCAACGTCAAGTAACATTAAACTTCTACAGAGCCTAATACCTAAGAATCACCAGAACTTATTTTCTTTTTTCTCGAGTATTGCATCATATTTCTTTATTCACGTCACATCAATATTTTGAATGAAAAAGTAAGAACTTTTCTGAGTTAATATAACAGGATTAGCAGAAAATCTAACTTAATGACTGTGTTCACAGACTGTGCTTTTCGACTTGCTTTCTTTTTTTTTTTTCTTCAAGTGTGAACTGTGTGATTAAGAACGTTTCAATAACGACTGTAAATAGTATTCAGTACAGAAAGGACTGTGATTCTTCATACGCCATAAATAGTGTTCAACAGTGTAAGTGATAACCAGTCGCACTAAATGAATTTTCGTGTGCGAAACTCAACAGTTCCAGCTGTCATCACCTCATCGGGAACGTCAACATCGCCGATCCTGATTCTACATGGAACATTCCAGATGTCCATCTTTCGACATTTGGTAACAACAGTTCTTGTCATAAGTGAGTAACAAACTGACTAAACTTTTTCATTTATTTTGAACAGTGAAACTTCAGTGTCGCGTGTGAACAATTTCCATAATTTCTCAAAAGTGATAAATTTAATTTCAATTTCATTTCTCGTAGAAAGACTGTAGGATTTCAAGTGTGTTGTATAACGAGATTGACGAACTGAGAACTGAAAACTTTTAATAATTTCTCATATCCATTTACCATTATAAAAGTGTGCTTAGGTTTAAAAAGACTTTAGGTGGAAATTCACACATATGAAAGACTTTGAAACCAATGATATTTATGCCATTTTTTTTCTCTCAAGAAGATTATTTTCAACATTTAATTTCAATATAAATTTTGAGTCAACAATCATACCGCAGGGTGAGAAATTAATAAATTGTTTTGAAAAAAAATTATTTACCATCTATTATTCGCTCTGCGAGACTATCCTTCTCTGTATCGGCTCCAAAACCCAGTTCCACTCCCTGAGGTCCTACTCATGCCCTTTGCCCACAACTTTTCCTGGTACAGTATCTAGGTGTTAATATAAGGAAAGATCTTCACTGGGGTAATCACATAAATGGGTACCGATCTCTGCACATGGTTATGAGGGTGTTTAGGGGTTGTAGTAAGGATGTAAAGGAGAGTGCATATAAGTCTCTCGTAAGACCCCAACTAGAGTATGGTTCCAGTGTATGGGACCCTCACCAGGATTACCTGATTCAAGAACTGGAAAATATCCAAAGAAAAGCAGCTCGATTTGTTCTGGGTGATTTCCGACAAAAGAGTAGCGTTACAAAAATGTTGCAATGTTTGGGTTGGGAAGAAGTGAGAGAAAGAAGAAGAGCTGCTCGACTAAGTGGTATGTTCCGAGCTGTCAGCGGAGAGATGGCGTGGAATGACATTAGTAGACGAATAGGTTTGAATGGCGTCTATAAAAGTAGGAAAGATCACAATATGAAGATAAAGTTGGAATTCAAGAGGACAAACTGGGGCAAATATTCATTTATAGGAAGGGGAGTTAGGGATTGGAATAACTTACCAAGGGAGATGTTCAATAAATTTCCAATTTCTTTGAAATCATTTCGGAAAAGGCTAGGAAAGCTACAGATAAGGAATCTGCCACCTGGGCGACTGCCCTAAATGCAGATCAGTATTGATTGATTGAATAAACAACATTGAGGATTGTTCAGAATTACTAAGGGACCTTGAAAGTATACAACAATGGGTTGAAGAAAATAATATGAAGGTTAATGGAGGCAAATCAACTGTTACAACTTTTACAAACAGGAGCTTTAAAACTGAATCTGAATTTGAGGTAGTTATCCCAAAAGATGGCAAGTGCAAATACTTAGGTGTGAGATTTGAAATTAATTTGCACTGGAAGGGTCATGTTGATGACATTGTTGGGAAAGCATACAGATCGTTACATGTCATAATGAGGCTACTTAAAGGATGCAACAAAGAATTTAAAGAACAAAGTTACTTGAGTATGGTTCGTCCATTATTGGAATATGCAAACAGTGTTTGGGATCCTCACCAAGAATACCTAATAAAAGAAATAGATAGTGTGCAGACGAAAGCAGCAAGATTTGTAACAGGGGATTTCAGGAGAAAGAGTAGTGTATCAGAAATGTTAAAGGAACTTGGGTGGGAAACTTTAAGTGAGAGAAGGGAGAAAACTAGACTTACAGGATTATATAGAGCCTATACAAGAGAAGAAGCATGGGGAGATGTCCGTGATAGGCTTCAATTGGAAAATAATTTTATCTGCAGGACTGACCACAAATATAAAATTAGAAGGAATTTTAGCAGAAGCGATTGGGGTAAATTTTCATTCATTGGGAAGGGTGTGAAGGAGTGGAACAGTTTACCAGGGTAGTGTTTGATCCTTTTCCAAAATCTGTACAGATATTCAAGAAGAGAATAAACAGCAACATAGAAAATAAATGAAGTGTTAGAGGGCATTCGACCAGTGCAGGTTATTGTAAATTAAAAAAATGTGTGTGAATAAATTAATTCCATCCCCTGGTGTAAGGAGTTTGGACAGCCAAAGTAGGGGACTGCCTGTAGGGGTGAAGTACAGTGGGGACTTCGAGGGCCCTGGGAGCGCTACGGTAGCTGTGAAGGCCCTTCAGGAACTCTGAAAAGTGGTGGCAAAAGGGGCTCTGGTTAAGACGCAGCAGGTCGTTATGCTACTTAGGTTCCAGAATGGTAAAAAAAGTAAATAAATGCAATGTAAACTTTAATCTTATACCAGTTGTATAGTATCATTTGAAGTAATTCCACATACTGTATATCAGTTGACTATATTTGTAAGTAGTACAGGAGATATTATAAGTAGAATTTTGTAAACAATATAAATTTATTAAGGATGAGCTGTGTGTTTAATAGAAAAAATTGTTAGCGTAAATGGTATAATATTGTATTATAGGAAAATTTTCTTCTCTTGTTAATTTAATATTCAGTGCTTGACAATTATGTATTTTAGTGTACCATTTGCCACCGAGGTAGACACCTCATTTGCAAATAAAGAGATTTTGATTTGATTTAGTCGTACGGAAACTAAGGCCACAGTTGGTCAGTCAGTGAGATGGAGAAGCAGCAGTCATATGGATACTTAGTCGTCAGTCACCATACGGATTAAATGTTCGGAGTGTGTTTTGTATATCTGTTCGGTCGAGTTTTTGTGTCAGAGCGGCGACAGCCGAATATTGAGCCGTCGTGATTCACATTAACAGTTATCAGTGAATTACTTGTAAAGTTGATTGTCAAGTGTGAATCTAATTTCAAGCCATACTATATCTCGTCAGTGAAACAAGAAGGATACATCACCAAATTAGGCTTGAGATACTTACAGCAGACACCAACTCAAAGGAATACATCGTAATAACACTCAAAGTGTTCCAGGTACAGTCAAGTGAACCGTGAGGGATAAATTTCTTGTATAACTTATAAATGTCCGGTCAAGAAGATTTCAAATTTAATGCCTACATTTCCTTCAGTCACAATGTCAGAGTTTTATATTTTCTTTTGTATTATCGCAGTAGGTCTCACTAGTTAAAGTCAAGTTTTAAAGAATATAGTTTGTTCATTACCAAATATAATTGATTGTTTCATTACTATAGTAGATCAGATAACCTCACATTTTAATGGGGAAACCGAACGACAATACCCTTTTCCTAGAACCTATATGGTATGCTATCTAAGTAAGCTTATTACCTCACATCCTAGAGACTCTCACTCTATTATTGCTGCATTGAGTTGTAGCTGGCGCCCATCGAATATTGAATGTGTTAGTAGAGGTCTGCATTATCTCTGATTTTTACCGGCGAGTACCGCTCGCCTCTCTGACTCTCGGGATTATGCGGCCGAGCGTCCTGTGCAGCCGGTTGCGGGCTACCGATCATCAGCGACTGGCCGAGCGCGCCAAACGCTCGGTCGGTCGCCAGTAACCGGCGGGCTCAGTGCTAGCCAGCCAGCGAGCTGCGCTTCGCCGGACTCGAGATCATAGGCCACTACTTTACATTAATCCTCACCTATTTATTTTACAAATGTCTTTCGTACTATCAGTTCTATAACCTAAATTGTATATGTTACATTTGAAGTGTGTTAATATGTTGCAGACTATTGGATTTTCGTCTTTGAGGTGATAATGTATCTAATAATTGTAACGTTATGAACTGTAATGTCTTCATATAGTATTTTATTCCGTTCGCTAGATAAACGGGGACAGAGTAATAGTGGGCTATGTGTAGCCTATCTCCAGACTCGGCCACATATACACTGTACTAGTATCAAATGCAGGATCAAGAAGAAATGCAGGATTGTTTTTAAAAAAAATACTCATCAATTTTCTTTTTACAGGCGTTAATTTATAAACAAATTATGACCTGTAAACAAAGTTATATGTGAATCATAAATATACAATTCGTTTTTCGTCATTGGTGCTGCCTGATGCACAGGATTCATTTGTGTTCCTGGAGCTACTACTACAGCTGGCGGTTTGCATTTCTTCCTGTGAAGTAAATGAAAGTAGAATCATACATTCATAGCGTTTGAAGAATGTTTTCTTTCTTGTGATTACGTGGTATGTTCAGAATACTTACGAAATTGTGATGGATCAATAAGAGATCATCTACCTTGTCTGATTCCAAGCACGATCATTTGCTGGACAGCAGGTGACCGGCCTGGCTAAAATTTCTCTCGCTGGCAGAACTAGTGGCAGGAGTGCAGAGAACTTTTCTGACTACTACTGACAGCCTTGGAAATAACTCCGCATGCGTTTTCCACCACCTCAAAATGTGGCATTCGGCACAGCTACAGTCGGATTTGGAGAGCGAAAGGTACCTGTCGAGATCATTAGTAGTATTTTTGTGTCCATCTTCGTCGTCCTCATCCGAACTCCAGTCCACCTTGGACTTTTTCATGGGAAGAACTAGGTCACTGTTTGCTTGAATGGGCTCTAAAAATGAACAAAACATCCGTAATGCATTCATGTCACCTTTAAATATGTATAAAAGTTAGGATGCTGGTTACTAAAAGCTATATTTCCAGTGAATTCCTTTATATATCGCAAAAATTACATCAAAACGCATTGTGGAATATTTAGGTTGCGAAACACTTCCCAAATATTGTACATTTTAGACGGCATAATTGCTGATCTAACGAAAGTTGGAAGATTAGACAAACAAACATTCGTTTTGTTGTCATTAATGATTTCCTGGGCCGTACTTAAAGACATGATACTGTACAGGCTTTTGGGCTTATGCCTTATTTTCTTGACACGGCATAAGCCCAAAAACCTATACAGAAACATTCGTTTACTATCTTTTTTCAGTGATTCGTCCTTACCATTTACAGGCACATTTACGAGCACAATCGTCGAACTTCAGCATACGCGACGTGCTTTTCTTCTGCTGTGACTTTCTTCAAATGACGTCGTGATGGCCATAGAACCGTGGCTTTGTAACGGATAGCCTCTGTTGAAATATGCTGCTCTCGTTTTTATTTTCGTCATGCACTGAAAATGATAAACAATATATACATAATTAAATTCCGATAATTCAGCAGGTTTATAAACGATCGTAACTTATAAAAATATTTCTTACTTCGCTGTCACTCTCTTCTGGTTCACAATGATGTAACAGACGCGTGTACCAAGGCAGCACACGTTCCAGCCTTGTTACACTTTCCAAATCCAAACTCGCTTCTTTAAAAGGGGTTAGAAAAGCGATAACTTCTAGTATGCACTCTTCATGGAAAGTTTCTAAGAGTTTCGATTGCCCGCGGGATTCTAATAGATCTCGAATATCGTCAATTAAACTTATGATGGAATTGAGCATTAACAGTATACTGTTCCACCGCGTTACAGCTTCTTGCTTCACAGAGTGCTGCAGACGCCCCGAGTGACCCGATCTCTTCAAATAGCCTACTATAGCTCTTGCTGATAGCAGACACGACAGGATTTCAGGAGCTTCATCTTCTAAAAACGTCTCTTAACATGTGTGACGAAGCGCAGTCATCAGGCAGTGATCAAAGCAAGGCAAACGGTCGTAAGATTCAAGTGTCTTCTTCATATTAGCTCCTTGGTCGGTGACAAAGTAACATTTTGTAAGATCATTCTTGTTAATTGCTAACTCAAGCAACCGCTCTTCGATTTCGTGCCGAATGTTCTCTCCTGTCTTAGGTATGTCCGGAAACTCAGTTGTTAGCAAAACAAGTGTTTCTAGCTGCCACTCATCGTTAACATAATGCGATGTCAGAGTCAAAAAAGTTCTCTTCTTGTAGTTATCAGACCACAGATCAGCGTCTAAAGCACACATTTTGTTCTTTGTGGCACATATTAGCTTCGGCACCATTGTCGCCCGTATTTTTTCGGCCTTTTTTTAATGTGCCGTGATACAGTGGTAGGGTGCGTAAGAACATCTTCTATTATTGACTTTGCCATAAGTGGCGCCAACATTGATGAGCTCCTGTGAATAATTCTTGAAGCCAATCTTACTACAAGTATTTAACGGTAGCAAATCTATTCCACTCATATCGACCAACTTGTCAACACCAACTTTCTTTATGCTGCTTGGTGCTGCACGTGTTCGGTGGAATTCTGATCCTCAGTTATTTTTTCAGCGCCAAATCATACCTGTTTTGCTTGGCCGGTAAGAAAGTACAGTATCACATGTGGCACACTGTACGAACCCAGAAGAAGCCTGCGTGACAGGATCCACTACAAGTGCAAACGATTTCCAAGCTTCACTCTTCGCCACCTTTTCCGACATATCTTTCTTCTTCAGGACTAACGAGCCGCTCCTAATTCTCTCCAGAATACTTATCTTCGTTTCTTGAATGCAGCGTTTACGACTTATACTTGGTTGATCCATAACGCTGTCTACACTGCTCAAAGCCCAGTCACCAACTGGTTTTACACGCGATGTCTAATGCATTCCGCACTGTAGAGCGCGCGGCGGTTTTACTGTCACCGACCGGGATTATGATTACGCTCGAGCGCCCGGCAGTGCTCGAGCGTTCCACTGATCACCGAGAGGTGAAGGACGACCGGCCACATGGTGTAGTAGACGGCCACAGTCTTATCGCAGCGTGGGCTTTTCCCAGCCGTCGAGCAGCGGCACGAAGTGGGCAATGCTCGAGCGGTTGTTTTCCTCCAAATGCAGAGCTCTATGTGTTAGTAATCAGGTAAGAACTAAGTGAGTGCACAGTCAGACGATTGAGCATTTTATTTCATGAATATTGTGCCCTGACAGCAGTCCCTGTGACCATGCTGTAAATTTTAATTCTATATCTCAGTGTTGGGTTCAGCCGCGGCGAAGCAATGCAGTCGGAGATCCATGAAGGCTCCACTCAAGGGACGTGCAAGTCCGACGAGTTGGGACACAGGTTAAATAAGTGGACTGTTATCATCGTGGCTTTTAACGTGGAATGTAATCATCATTTCTGCCTAAATTACGTGAATATTCCACCATAGAGTATTAAGAGATCGAGGATATTGGCATATTCGACGAGATACATTGACCAACATTTAATCTCATCCTAAATTAAATAACTATCCTAGTGTTCCTACGCTACTTTAAATGAGAACTCCGTAAAATATTTTAATTATGGAAGGATCTCCCGTTTAATGACTTTAAAATAACTTTAAATGCATCAACTACATTAAAAACAAATTATCGGCAACACAAATGAAAATAGGAAGGAAAATATTCTGTTAACTTGAAAAATAAACACCTAACTTCAGGCTCTTGTTACAAATAAATATAACATTGTCAATCGAAACAAAAGAGACAAAGTGTCCCTCTGCTGAAGGCTTACAGTGAGATATCAGTTATCAACCTCGCATTTTTCAAAAATAAATCACTGGAAATTATAGAATCATCCATTTCAGAATGCTATTTACTACCCAAATATCTCATAATATTCCGTCATTTCCTTTAAAAAATCACCGCATATGTCAGTATCTGTCTATCTAGCAACTTGAAAATTACCGTTATTCTAACTTCATAAAATCACCATAAATGCAATAGAAATGTTTGAAAGACACAGGATCACAACATAATGTAACATCCATCAAAATCATGCATTTATAAGACAGACTCGATCCTCTCGTACATTCATCGGTGACCGCACCTAGATAAAAAAACATCAAGAGACATTGCCACATCTACAATAACCTTGTCTAACTACGTTGATTCTGCGCCTCCGGATACCACTGCGACGTTTGACCTGGAATACTACATTAGCACTAGGCGTCAACTCAAATGATCTACAAAATCCAACTAGCAAAGAAATGGTTTACTTACCATAGAAGATCATATTTCTTTTACGACATAGCCTTAATATTATTACGTTACCGATTATCTTGCGAAGATCCTAAACATCCCTTTAAAATCGTGCGCTCTGATCAATCTTGTATTTAAATAGGATAAATGTGATGACCATCTACTAGTGTTCGTGAGTGCAACATCCTATAATATTATTCTAAAATACGGCCTCGTACCTAAATAAATTATTCATCACGACAATATCAAAATTCACGCATGACCAACATAGTTCCTACCGTCAATACCATCATCAGGACCTTCACATAACATCATCATAAAATTCGCAATCCTAATGACACGTCTATAATCATCACATCTCTCTATCCACGAAAATACTTTCAAAGATCCTACCATAATTATCACCTTACAACATCGCACAACTCGTCATGCATAGCGAATTCACAATACTAAAGAACAATCTATTCAGGCAATTACGTAAATTTCTAAATACGTTGCCGCATTAACATCATGTCACCACAATAGTATCACACTTCTATTATCAAACACTGTATTTCCACACAGGCACAAAACATTTTGAAGACCACAGAATCGCACGTCGCAAAAATACCGAGCTCCTCCGAGG
The DNA here is from genome assembly GCF_040414725.1 of Anabrus simplex. Lineage (NCBI taxonomy): Eukaryota > Metazoa > Arthropoda > Insecta > Orthoptera > Tettigoniidae > Anabrus > Anabrus simplex. The sequence continues at coordinate 1,297,572,978 of NC_090265.1, forward strand.
TATTCTGAGCTACAGGTTAAAATTAACGTTCATTACCATAACACCATTACGGTACCAATAACATCCATGTCGAAGAATCTTTCGCAAAACCTTGCTAGCAAACATTAAAGAAATCTTACACAACTATCGCATATTATCACAACGTAGTCTGGCTCACCACACTAGACGTAACGATCATAAATATTATAACGCAATGTCCAACAAATAACGGTCGCTTTCAAGTTAAAATTGTTCATGTCAAAATTGACAACAAAATAAATACTACTCTACAACTACAATAAGCAATTACGTGGCGGAATATGTATAAGATATTCAAGTACTCATCCTGGGTTGTTGCTCCACGACGGTGTCACCTTCCGAGTTCAGCTCTCACTCAATAACATTATCAAGTATTGTCCATCACATTTCAGATCAGATCCTTTGAGGTCCCTCTATTTTAGTTGTTCATGTTGATACGTGCACACATTGTATCTGAATAAATAACTGCTGACGTTTCCATATTACCTGAAACTTAGAGATATCAATTAGAACAAGGTCATACACCTTAATACAATTTTAACAGTTCAAGCGATACACTTGCCTTTTCATTCAATAACAAGATATCTTGTTTTACAATATTGTATGTTTATAATATGCCAATATCTCTTTAATAACTCCTTTCAATACAATCTTTTCCCTATGAATCCTTGCTTCCGATCTTTCTGATGTGCAGATTGAGAGTGTATCAACTTCTTCCGAGACAAAACAGATTCTACTACAACATAATAATTGCAGACGGTTTGCTTTTCAGAATTCTTCTCAGCTTCTAGCTCCCATATGTTTCTGACAATTGGAAACATTTGACACATAATGTAAGACGATCTCGTACAAATCAGCTGTACTAGTAAAGGAACTTATTTAATAATTGCCGCCTCGTATTTAGGTTAGTAATCGACAGTTTCTTTATTTCATCTCGATCGTTGGATCGTGCGAGACTAGATGTACAAGGTATGGCCCTCTCATATGAAATTATTGTTTACATATTTCATGGCCCTCAGTAACATTCTGTCGCAGATATACTGCCGTTCATGCATTTCAAAAACTTTGCTTGAAGAATACGTATTATTCATATAATCCTGCCCTATGTTTCACGATGTTTAACTTTCTGCTAATATTTCCGAGACACCACGGGGTTTAGAGCTGGTTATCAATCTGCTGATATCTTCAATTCGGCGATGCCGTTCACGTAATTAGACAAATCAACTGCCCTCTAATTCATCTGGAGGTGTGATAACCGGACATGAGATTTCATTGACGTTATTTCTCGACATAAACTTCCAATGTGTTCACCAATCTCATCCTGACATACATTGGAAGGTTATATTCCTCCTCTACTCAAAAATGAAATTTCGTATGAAAGGAGAAATTTCATGTTCATGCCAGATCTTATCATAATTCTCTTCTTCAATGAAATCTTCTTTTATCACGTCTAAAATGAACGAAAATAACTCTGGTCTTAAGATACTGTTATACCATATCCTGTCTTCGAATCCTGTCTGGACTTCATCATTCGTCATCTGATCCGTCGGTCAGCGAATAAACATCCCAAGCATCTCCGTTTCTTTCGTATTCCACGATGATATTGACTTCCTCCTCTTCAACGATCGGGAAACTGTACTGTTTAAGACTTGAAGCATTGAAAATAGCAATGTTGTTGGACTCTAAACTCTGTATTTTATATGCGTTATTGCCCAGTGCTTCAATAACTTTGAACGGCCCAATGTACAAATGTGCAAACTTGGAATAGAATTTTTCCGTGGGACAAGATACGGCTGGTTTTCTTACGAGAACATATGTCCCAACCTCCAAAGGTTCTCGAAATTTTTTATGCCTTAACTTCTTTAGACGTTTTTCGGCCTGCCTTTTCATACACGCCTGAGCTTGCTTTATGATCTCTTCGATGCTAGGACTTTCTTCGACTGGTCTAGCAATGATCTCGTTCCAGGGACGTCTTGGCTGCTCGTTCATATGAAGAACGCTTGGAATATTGCCGATAGACTCGTGCCATGTAAAATTTATACAATCGGCTATTGTCGGTAAACAAGAAGTCCATGTCCAATGACGTTCATGGCAGAAAATCCTACAATATTTCGCAATTTCCTTCATGACCCTTTCAGCTGCATTGGATTCAGGGTGCCTTATGGAACTGAACCGATGTTGAATGTTCATTTTCCTTAAAGCTTCCGCAAATTCGTTTGACGTAAACTGTGTTCCATGGTCTGTTATTATGCATTTTGGTTTACCCATCTTTGGTATCGTTACTCTTTCTAAACTCCTAATTATGGACTTAGAGTTGGCCTTCCTAATGGGCTGAAGTGATACAAATTTTGACATCACATCGAGGACTACCAATACAAAACGGTTTCCACGTTTACCTATGGGTAAACTCCCATACAAATCCATGGCATATACTTCCCTAGGTCGGTCTGGTATTACGGCTATCGGTGGTTGATACAATAATACGGAGTTGTATTTCACCCTCTGGCATATATCACAGGTTTTTACTATTCTGCCTATGGTTCTCCGGAATCCAGTCCATGTGAAAGTCTCTCCTATTGTAGCCGCTAATTTATCTAGACCACCATGACCAATCATTCTATGGATGTACCATATGAGTTTACATCTTAATTTGCGTGGCACCACCACTCTTAATTTCTTCCGATCTTTGTCTATGTACTTATACAAGATGTTATTCGTCAGCACATAATCATCTATTTGATCTTCGGGTCCATCATTAGCTGACCTTCTTAGGCAACACTCAATAATCTCTTTCAGAGATGAATCTTCAAGTTGCAGCTCTGGCAATCGCTTTAGGCTTTCCAAGCATTCTTCATCCTCTTGAGTTGTTTCAATAACATTGACCTCCAGAGGCTCTTCGGTTGGATTTCGGCTTAGACTGTCCGCCAACACATTACTTTTACCTGGGCAGAACTCAATTCTTAAATTAAATTGCTGCGCATAAAGTGCCCATCGTGATACTCTCTCGCTGGATAATGTGGTTTTTAACACAAACGTTAGTGCTTTATGGTCCGTCCTAACAACTACCGGATACCCATACACTATTTTCCTCCACTGTTGTAATGCGTAAACAATGGCCAACATCTCAAGCTCAGTGGTCGTATACTTAAGCTCATGGTTTCTTAATTTCCTACTAACAAAGGCCAAATAGTTTATATTATTCTCCCCATTACTCTCCTGATACAATACAGCTCCAACTCCAACTGCTGAGGCATCAGATTGAATGATAAACTCACGATCGAAGTCCGGATATCCAAGTTTTATACTGTTAGCTAGTAATTCCTTCGCGTTAACAAAAGCTCGATCATGACTCTCATTCCACCGCCAACGATTATTGGTCTTCAATAAATCTTGTAGGGGAGCTAATATCTCTGTATACCTTGGACAGTGGCTAGCGAAAAATCTCGTCATTCCCAAGAATTGTCGGATATGCTTAATCCTTCTGGGCTTCGGAAAGTTACATATGGCCTGTATCTTAACTGGGTTTGGTCTTATTCCAGTTCCATCAATTACGTGTCCAACAAACAAGATTTCAGATTGGCAGAACTTTGACTTGGATCGATTGATTTTGAATCCAGCCTCGTCTAAGTTTCTTAGCAGCTGTTCCAACTTGACTACATGCTCCTCGAAAGTTGCTGTCGCCAGTACGATGTCATCGACATAAATGGTTATAAATTCTTTTACTTCCGGTTTCAAGTTCCTATCTAAAGCTCGTACCAATGCAGCCGCAGAGTTAGAAATGCCGAATGGTAGTCTTTCAAAGATATACGTTTGATTATCAAACATGAAACCAGTAAATAGCTTGGATTTACTCTCCAAAACTATGTGGAAGTATGAGGAAGTCAAATCTAAGATCGTGAAAAATCTCTTGTTCCGAAATCCTCTTATTATCTCCTTTATTACTGGGGCTTTATCATACTCAGGAATTAATTTGGAGTTGACCTGTCTCGCATCAATGCACACGCGAATCGATCCATTGCTTTTTCTTACCACTACCAGAGGGCTAACGAATGGTGTATGTGCTTTAGATATTATACCATTATCCATCATCTCCTGTATTACCTTCCTAGCCTCGGGCATGAATTTATCTGGTATAGGGTATGGTTTAATCTTAAATGGCCTCCAATCTTTCACTAATAACTTGTACTCAAAGTTCTTTATTGCTCCAGGCTGGCTCTTAAAAGCATTGCTATACCTTTTCAGCAGATTCTCAATTATCCCTTGCTGTTCAGGATTTCCTCCTATTCCACTGTCGATTGTCTGTCCACATACAGCGTCTTCTGTGTCGTATCTTTCCATTATCTTCTCGGCAACATGGGCAGCTTCATTTATTGAAATGTTCATGGTTTTCTGTAGCTCGCTCGTTTCCTTGTTTTCTATTCTAGCTGTAATGTCCTGTCCTCTTTCACCGTCACATCTGATCCTTATTTCTTCTTTCTTTAAATCAATTACTATGTTGTTTTCCCTAATAAAATCTGATCCAATAATCAAGTTATATTGGATTTTGTCCATGACTACAAATGGATGTTCCATTAAATTTCCTCCGATTTCTATTGGCAAATAAGTTTGTATCTTGCATTTCGTGACCTTGTCTGGAATTATGCCCTTGATTTTCATGTTAGCAATCGGAATTACAGGCAAGTGTGCTTTGTCTTGTAGCTCTGAGAATAGTAGTTTGGAGATGATACTTATACTTGCTCCAGTATCCAATAATGACAATACTCGAATACCCAATATTGTGACGTAAATAACGGGCAGTCCTCTCTTTAATTTCACTCCTTTAGGTAGACCATCTTCGTGCAACAATTCCTCGGGTTCAAATTCCCACGATTCGATTCCTGCTATGACCCATTCGTGCTGCCTATAATTTGGATTTATCTTACTAATTCTATTATTTGTTATTGATTCCAAAACGAAGTTTTTTTTTTTCACCCCGTCATTGCCTTGATTATTCTTGTCAAATGGTGTGGCTGCGGGATTTAACGTTTTATCCGTACCTTCTTTTCTTTGTTCTTGCTGATACAACAGACTAGTCGCGCCCACGCAATCAGCGTTCATATCTTGATTCAGTATCGCTCGTTCCCATTGCTTGCATTCCTGCTGCTTTCTTAATTCGCCAAGGTACCTCTCTCTTTCCTTGTTTATCTCCTCGTCCTGTCGAATATCTGATTGTCTTGAATTTTCCCGATACCTATTTCTACGGTACGGCCATTTATCTCTGTTTCGACTCCACCTTGTATTTCTGTAATACCTAGGATATCTCCGCTCTTCGTTCCGAGACGGTGCCCACTTCTGGCGTGTCTTGTCACTCTTCTCATCCCTATGTTCCACTCTTCTGTAGCTTTCATTCGTCCTAGGTCTATCTCCTTGACCATGACTATTGTATCCCTGGTTTCTTTCTACACCTTCATCTCCTGCTGGTGTTACCACGTTTACCGTCGGATCGACGTGTCTTACTATGCGGCTATTAGTATGTGTTGTCGTGCTGTCAATTTGCCGAAGTATCGACTCTGCTTGCACGGCTGATTGAATGTTTGCCGCCGTCAATAATCTCTGTATATCCGCAGGGAACTGTTTGATTATTGCTCGTACCATTTCTGTTTCTGTAGGTGGAGAATCAAGCTCCTTCAGTCGATGAAATTGCATCGTGAAGTATTCGGCAAACCTACTCGGTCCCGTTAAAGAATATTTCTTCGAGTATAGATCGAGTCTGATTCCTTGCTGTACGTCGATTCCCCAGAATTTATCCAAGAAAGCTTGTTTAAAGCCTGCATAATCCTCAAAAATGTAGCGAAAAGCTTTAAACCAAATGAGTGGTGCACCTTCTAAGTGTTTCTCCACTGTCTTTAACTGGCGCTCTGTAGATACCTTTGTTTCCCTAAAATATTCCTCAATCTCTCTTAGAAAACCACGAGGAGTCATACTGGATCCTATATTTCCGTTAAATTTCTTAGGCCTATCTTCATAAGTGCGTATAATGTTGACGATCTGGGTTCCACTTCCTGTATGAACTGTCCCGTTGTCATTAATATCAACGCAAAACTGTGGTATCTCAAATTGACTGTTTACTTCAGTCTTCCTTCCATCCTCAATTATCGTCTGTCGATCGTTCAACGATGATACCAAATTCCTATTTGTTTCATTTTCAATTCTCAGGTTCTGTACGTCCTTTTGAATAGCATTTAAGTCGTCTTTTAATCCTTTTATTTGCTGGTTCATCAAAGTTTTATTCTCTTCAGTTTCTTCCGTTATCAAATTGAATCTGTCATTGATCTGTTCTCTTGCTTGGGTTATCTCTTTCCGAATATTCTCATTGGTGATAACGACTTCATCCGATACCTTCTTGAGTTTTCCATCCCAATTATTATCAAACTCTTTCATCTTCTCCTGCATCACATCTACTTCTTCTTTGAGCTCTTTAAGGTCATAGTCGACTTGAACTCGCAACTCTTGGATGCTTGACTTAAAATCATCCTTCAATTCTTCGAATTTTTCTTGAAAATTCCTCTTATTCTCAATCATCGCCGCATTCACTTCTTCTTTTAAATTTAATACTTCTCCTTGTACCTCAGCGACTTTCGATCCTAATGATACAATCTCTTCTTGCATCACCTTCATATTTTCTTGCACCATATCGGTGATTCTGTCAAAAGTTCCTTGCATTTTCTCGTGGGATTCGTGGATTTCTGCTCTAGTATTTTTCTGTGATTCTCGAATTCTCTTTTCGGTAGTATCCTGTGATTCCTGGATTTTCTTCTCGGTATTTTCTTGTGCCTCCTGAATCTTTTTCTCAGTATTCTCTTGCGACTCACGTACCTCCTGAATCTTTTTCTCAGTACTTTCCTGCGATTCTCTCACTTCTTGAATCCTTTTCTCAGTACTTTCCTGTGCCTCCTGAATTTTCTTTTCTGTATTTTCTTGCGCTTCCTGAATTCTCTTTTCTGTATTCTCTTGCGATTCCTGCATTTTATTCATTTTTCCAGCGAGCTCCTCCAATAACAGTTTTACTTGAGCAAGAGACGCCATCGTAATTTCCTATATCGTTCCTTATTGATAATATATCACTCTCAATCTCACTCTACAGTCTTTATCTAGTGTTTCCACAACACCTATACCTGCCTAGCACCTCACGAATTAGATTCAATAAATGAACGTATGGGTCTCTCCGGATCTGACCCGAAATATGACGGACATCCAATAATAAGTGACACGGAACAACCTATCGCTCTATCCGAGTTAAATGACTCATTATCCCGATTAACAAGAGCTGAAACTTTACGGAAAATCCTTCCATAATGTCATAAAATAAAACTAAGTAAAATCGTGGTACTGATTAACGGTCAAATCCTTCCAATATTACTCATAAGATATATGATTAAATAAATATTTCAAACATTCTTCACCAACAATGTTGTAGATTCAATGTTCTCTGATTACCGATGTCTCTTCGAGTTTTCCTTTCTTTAAGTCCACTGCCACGCGATAAATAATTCGAGTCTAGTCGTTCGGTAATAAAATAACTCAACTCTGGCCCCACGTTGGGCGCCAAGTAAAATTATAATAACCTATATGTGCCCTGACAGCAGTCCCTGTGACCATGCTGTAAATTTTAATTCTATATCTCAGTGTTGGGTTCAGCCGCGGCGAAGCAATGCAGTCGGAGATCCATGAAGGCTCCACTCAAGGGACGTGCAAGTCCGACGAGTTGGGACACAGGTTAAATAAGTGGACTGTTATCATCGTGGCTTTTAACGTGGAATGTAATCATCATTTCTGCCTAAATTACGTGAATATTCCACCATAGAGTATTAAGAGATCGAGGATATTGGCATATTCGACGAGATACATTGACCAACATTTAATCTCATCCTAAATTAAATAACTATCCTAGTGTTCCTACGCTACTTTAAATGAGAACTCCGTAAAATATTTTAATTATGGAAGGATCTCCCGTTTAATGACTTTAAAATAACTTTAAATGCATCAACTACATTAAAAACAAATTATCGGCAACACAAATGAAAATAGGAAGGAAAATATTCTGTTAACTTGAAAAATAAACACCTAACTTCAGGCTCTTGTTACAAATAAATATAACATTGTCAATCGAAACAAAAGAGACAAAGTGTCCCTCTGCTGAAGGCTTACAGTGAGATATCAGTTATCAACCTCGCATTTTTCAAAAATAAATCACTGGAAATTATAGAATCATCCATTTCAGAATGCTATTTACTACCCAAATATCTCATAATATTCCGTCATTTCCTTTAAAAAATCACCGCATATGTCAGTATCTGTCTATCTAGCAACTTGAAAATTACCGTTATTCTAACTTCATAAAATCACCATAAATGCAATAGAAATGTTTGAAAGACACAGGATCACAACATAATGTAACATCCATCAAAATCATGCATTTATAAGACAGACTCGATCCTCTCGTACATTCATCGGTGACCGCACCTAGATAAAAAAACATCAAGAGACATTGCCACATCTACAATAACCTTGTCTAACTACGTTGATTCTGCGCCTCCGGATACCACTGCGACGTTTGACCTGGAATACTACATTAGCACTAGGCGTCAACTCAAATGATCTACAAAATCCAACTAGCAAAGAAATGGTTTACTTACCATAGAAGATCATATTTCTTTTACGACATAGCCTTAATATTATTACGTTACCGATTATCTTGCGAAGATCCTAAACATCCCTTTAAAATCGTGCGCTCTGATCAATCTTGTATTTAAATAGGATAAATGTGATGACCATCTACTAGTGTTCGTGAGTGCAACATCCTATAATATTATTCTAAAATACGGCCTCGTACCTAAATAAATTATTCATCACGACAATATCAAAATTCACGCATGACCAACATAGTTCCTACCGTCAATACCATCATCAGGACCTTCACATAACATCATCATAAAATTCGCAATCCTAATGACACGTCTATAATCATCACATCTCTCTATCCACGAAAATACTTTCAAAGATCCTACCATAATTATCACCTTACAACATCGCACAACTCGTCATGCATAGCGAATTCACAATACTAAAGAACAATCTATTCAGGCAATTACGTAAATTTCTAAATACGTTGCCGCATTAACATCATGTCACCACAATAGTATCACACTTCTATTATCAAACACTGTATTTCCACACAGGCACAAAACATTTTGAAGACCACAGAATCGCACGTCGCAAAAATACCGAGCTCCTCCGAGGTATTCTGAGCTACAGGTTAAAATTAACGTTCATTACCATAACACCATTACGGTACCAATAACATCCATGTCGAAGAATCTTTCGCAAAACCTTGCTAGCAAACATTAAAGAAATCTTACACAACTATCGCATATTATCACAACGTAGTCTGGCTCACCACACTAGACGTAACGATCATAAATATTATAACGCAATGTCCAACAAATAACGGTCGCTTTCAAGTTAAAATTGTTCATGTCAAAATTGACAACAAAATAAATACTACTCTACAACTACAATAAGCAATTACGTGGCGGAATATGTATAAGATATTCAAGTACTCATCCTGGGTTGTTGCTCCACGACGGTGTCACCTTCCGAGTTCAGCTCTCACTCAATAACATTATCAAGTATTGTCCATCACATTTCAGATCAGATCCTTTGAGGTCCCTCTATTTTAGTTGTTCATGTTGATACGTGCACACATTGTATCTGAATAAATAACTGCTGACGTTTCCATATTACCTGAAACTTAGAGATATCAATTAGAACAAGGTCATACACCTTAATACAATTTTAACAGTTCAAGCGATACACTTGCCTTTTCATTCAATAACAAGATATCTTGTTTTACAATATTGTATGTTTATAATATGCCAATATCTCTTTAATAACTCCTTTCAATACAATCTTTTCCCTATGAATCCTTGCTTCCGATCTTTCTGATGTGCAGATTGAGAGTGTATCAACTTCTTCCGAGACAAAACAGATTCTACTACAACATAATAATTGCAGACGGTTTGCTTTTCAGAATTCTTCTCAGCTTCTAGCTCCCATATGTTTCTGACAATTGGAAACATTTGACACATAATGTAAGACGATCTCGTACAAATCAGCTGTACTAGTAAAGGAACTTATTTAATAATTGCCGCCTCGTATTTAGGTTAGTAATCGACAGTTTCTTTATTTCATCTCGATCGTTGGATCGTGCGAGACTAGATGTACAAGGTATGGCCCTCTCATATGAAATTATTGTTTACATATTTCATGGCCCTCAGTAACATTCTGTCGCAGATATACTGCCGTTCATGCATTTCAAAAACTTTGCTTGAAGAATACGTATTATTCATATAATCCTGCCCTATGTTTCACGATGTTTAACTTTCTGCTAATATTTCCGAGACACCACGGGGTTTAGAGCTGGTTATCAATCTGCTGATATCTTCAATTCGGCGATGCCGTTCACGTAATTAGACAAATCAACTGCCCTCTAATTCATCTGGAGGTGTGATAACCGGACATGAGATTTCATTGACGTTATTTCTCGACATAAACTTCCAATGTGTTCACCAATCTCATCCTGACATACATTGGAAGGTTATAATATGTTAATATTTTTTTCATTTTAATTCAATTTCATGCCTTAAATCAGTGAGCAGTAGTCACAAAGTGTCACCGCAACGTGAGGCTCGAATAAATTCAGAACGACAGCATAGCATAGGTTGATAGAGTACCAGTACGCACATCTAAACCAACGGAATTATAACCAGTAAATATGAGGAGTGTAATTTTGTGATATATATTAGTATTTTGGTGGCATGTCCAGGGATTTGAAGAGGGAATTAATTTGAGATCGCGTACTATTCTTATTCTTATTCTTCTTCTTCTTCTTGAAAATGATTTGGGCTCGTTATGTCACCCAGACGCAATACTTATAAATAATTGTACTAGTTCTACACTCGCACACAATTCCTATAAAGTAGGACACCAATGCTGATCGCAAGTTTATCTGATTCACAAGGACGTGCAGACTGAGTTTAGCAGAGAGTGCAGTTGAAACACAAAATGGTTCCAAATTCCTTGAAATAGTTCACTAGAAAACGTAGCACATAGACAACTGATGGTGATATAATTACTTAGATAATGCTTAGGATATATAGGATAACCGCAATGACACAAGGTATACTAATCTTCACACTAGAGTGCTCCATCTCAGCGACTTTTTACAAAACGAACAAGGCCGGGTCAACATTTAAGGTATAAGTAGGAAAGGGAGGTGGAACTACTGAGGGGTGAATACATGAAAGAATGTGGGACGCTAGACTGAGGGAAACTGATAACTGGACGAATGATATTGAGGACATAGAATGAGGAAAGTGTTGTTGATGTCGGAAACAAACATCTAAGGTTCGTAACGGTGTGATGGTATGACGTCAATGTAAGTGTAAACGCGATTGGGGGGGGAAAGATGACAATAGACAGTAGCTATGTGAAGTGGGTTATAAGCGGGCGTCAAAAAGGAGATGCATAATATGAAGTATACGAAATGTAAGGGAAAATATTAAGAAACAATTGAAATGATGTCGAGTAATGTTTCTAATGAATTATCAGAGTTGTATATTAGAGTCATCGAAGAACTGATTTAATATACTGAGTATTGTGTGAGACGGATCGTATACCAGACATGCAATTGACGTTGGCAGAGGATAATTTAAAGATATTAAGCTCGAGTACAGGCGGCGTCGAGAGGAGTTATACAAAGGACATTGAAAGATGAGATTATTATTATCGGCATGTGCTGAGCCACATCCACATAGAGGATGCTGTTGTAGACGAAATCGAAATTTATAGAGGGGTGTCAGAGAATGATTAAAGCGAAGGCGTAGGATATTAATGATATGTCGACAGTTGTAGTTTGCGTTATGATACCAGTACTTAGTAGGTAATAGTGGTTGTAGACTATGATAGAAGGTTCCCTTCAAGCGTGCAGATGTAGTCCATAGGTGTTAGCATGAGTGTTTGTGTTGAGATTTTAGCACAGAAAAGAAGTCAGATGCTGGAGCAGAAAATGTGGAAGGGTTTGTAGGTAATAGGGAAGCCTATTTGGCCAATCGATCAGCCCGTTCATTACCTGGTATGTTTTTATGTGCAGGTATCCAAATGAGTGTAACGTAGACACCTAATTGGTGTAAATTAATAGGATGTGCTGTACATTATATACATACCAATTTAAAGTGAACTTGTTGTATTTTAATGATTTGACCACAGATAGGAAATCAGTAAATATGTTGGCAGAATGTATCGATGAATTTTTATGTACAGTAACGTTTGTCGTATGGCAAGCAGTTCTGCAGAAAAAAAATTAGAAATATGTGATGATAAATGATACAATTCAACATACTGGGTTTGTTCGTGGTAAAAGGCAGCTCCGACACCACAATAATTTTTGGATCCATCAGTATAGAAGTTGTTACAAGCGTGAATAGATGAGATACGAACTTTTTTAGAATATAGGGGAAAATATGAAAGCCGATATGGGAGTATAGTGAAGGATGAAACTTTAGAAAAAATAATTGAAGGAGTGTATTGAAGCACTTCATATGATACAGAGTAATATGGTAACACATGACTACGAATGATTTCAGTTTTAAATGGGGAGACGGACTCAAATGCCCAAATTAATGCAGGGGCACTGAAATTTTGTGTGTGAGGTGATGTAAATGACTGAGATAGGAGTTGTATTTTGGGTACGAGCTCATTTGAGACCACTAGAAGTCGTTTGAGAAGATAGGCAAGAAATCTGCGGCGAAGCAGAAGAGTAGGTTCACCTGTTTCTACTAATAATGAATTAGTGGGAGTGGCATGTAATGCACCAAAACAAATTCGTAGTCCTTGATGCTGTATTGTATTCAGGGATTGAATGGCGGAGGGTGAAGCATTATCAATGATGTGTGCACAGTAATCAAAGCGAACACGGATTGTGGAGCAGCAGTATACTAATTTTGCTGTGACAGGATCAGCTCCCCAGGAATGACGTGTGATAACTTTTAATATGTTAATATATGTGGCAGTACTGTTTCGTAGGCGTTGCAAATGTTGGGAAAAATGTAATTTTCGATCAATGATAACGATAAGATATTTATGATGCGAACGTATAGGAATTTCATTTGTATCGCATAGTAAGGGTTCTGAATTATAGATACGCTTGTTAGTAAAAATTACCGCAGAACATTTATCAGGAGATAATGATAACCCATGAGTGTGTAACCAGGACTGGACTTTAATCAGGAGTTGAGTTATGCAATTCCGAGCGACATTTACGTCTTTATGGGAAAATAAATAACTATGTCGTCAGCATACATGAGGATTCACGCAGATTGGAGGGCGAGTTGTTCAAAGTCAAATAAATATAATGCAAAGAGTAGTCCACTGAAGACATCACCTTGAGGAAGCCCGACAGTAGCTTGACGAGGGGATTGTGCAGTGAGAGAAGGTTTGAAAATAAGAGTGCGATATATAAACTGATGGCGCAGAAGAGTTATAGAGGTAGTACGGATTCCTTTCTGTGATAACACGTCCCATAACATGTGAAGGGGAACTGAATCAAAGGCTCCTCGAATGTCAAGGAAGACAGAAACAGTGTGCTGTTTCCTAGATTTAGCTAATAATATGTCGATGATAAGCATATTAATCGCATCCTGAACATTCCTACCTTTACAGTATGCACATTGGTACTTTGGAAGGAGAGAATAATACTCTAAGTACCAAAGAAACCTTCGAAGCATGATCTTGAGAAATAGTTTACGTATACAAGATGCCAAGATTATGCCCCTGATATTGTGAGCGGTGGTCGTTGGAAGACGAGGCTTTGGTGCAGGGACTAAGAAAAAAGTGTTCCATTCCGGAGGAGGAGTGGTAGTGATTAACACAAAATTAAAATACTGTACAACCACTTGTACGGCTTTGATAGGTAATTCGTGTAATATAGCATAAGAGATATAATCAGGACCTGCTGTCGACGATTTACAAGAGTTAAGAATGGACGTAAGCTCAGGAAGAGTTATGGGACGAGAAAGGACTGAAGACTGACTAGTAGAAGAAGAGAGAGCTGGGGTGTAAGATGGGACTACATGATCTGGAGTTAGGGATGTTAAAATTCATTAAGGATATTCGATGTTATATGAGGGCGTGGGATATGATTTGAAGCTCTAGTAAGAGCACGTACGACATTCCATAACTGAGATGAAGAAATATGTGTATTAAAGGAGGTTATAAAATGTTCCAGGCTTGTCTTCTTTTTTGATTGATGACACGTCTGACATGTGCAATATCATGCTTAAGATGAAAGTAGTGTGAAGGGGTTAAAGTTTTTCGGTATATTCTGAAAAGTCTCTTTCGTTTGAGTATTAACTGGTGGCATTCAGAATCCCACCACTTTAATCTAGAGGTGCAGACGTGCACATTAATGGTGTCCCGACATAAACAATCAACACTGCCCCACTGCAGTACTGAAAATGAGGAGAGGGAGAGAAGGGGGTAGTGTTGAAGGCCACTCCAGCACAAAACCAGAGAGAAGGGAGAGAAGTGGTAGTGCCGATGGCACAATGACTCACCTTCTCGCTTAATGCATTACTGCATGTAGACAGCCTGCTACAAGACTTTGTTGTGATTGAAATGGGCACAGTGGCGGATGAATTGAAGTACACCATTAGGTAACCTACTCTGGTAATTACAGTATCAAGAGGTAAAACAGGTTTTTAACCGAAAATTATTTTATACAAGTTAGGAATATTTTGTAGCTGCGTTATATCGGGTCGCAATTTAAAAATACCTTTCACTGGTTCGTAACTTTGTTCTGAACTTTATATCATCATAACTTACCACCTCGGATATAGAATTACGGTAAATTCTATAAACAGAAAATTAATATACTAAAATAAGATATTGATCCATAACTGTGTAAACAATTCTTTCTAAAAATAACTGAAGATACATTTTACTTCTTGAGCAATAAGAAAATACATCTGAAAATAATTTAATATCATTCAAATTCAATTTCCATAAAATAGAAAGTCGTGTCTTAAAATATACAACAAAAATGCTATTATTGCAACATCTCAACATAACTAATTATTATAAAATTAACACATTTTTTACAGAAATATCTTATCAAAGTTATGAACGTATCGCATCTTCCTCGAAAATATATAAATAGAATAAACGTACGGTACGATTATAAACATAATGCACTGTCTATAGACATATAGCCGGGCTGAGTGGCTCAGACGGTTGAGACGCTGGCCTTTGACCCCAACTTGGCAGGTTCGTTCCTGGCTGAGTCGGTGTACTTGAAGGTGCTCAAATACGTCAGCCGCGTGTCGGTAGATTTACTGGCACGTAAAAGAACTTCTGTGTGACTAAATTCCGGCACCTCGGCGTCTCCGAAAACCGATAAAGTAGTTAGTGGGTCGTAAAGCAAATAACATTATTATTATAGATACATAATTTCAAGAAAATACAAATGGAAATTTACTCCAAACTAATTGTGAAATGGGTATTAAATAACTCAAGAGTTGTGTCAAATAGTGAATTTACAATAAGTGTAAGTGACGGGTTCCTCCTCCCTCCCAGAGTTAATAATCAGTTTATGTTTATGTACCTGTTTATTACTTGCTCTAGCCGCTTGGGAATGGAATCTATTAGATGTTGGAAAAAATCTGGTTCATTTCTTAGATTCGCCCAGTCTCGATGGTAGTGCATTAACAGAGCCTCTCTTGTCCTCTCCTGACCTGGAACCCACACGTTTACCACTCGTGCCCAAACATGTTTTATTATATTTAAGTCAACGACTTGGGAGGCCAGTCAAGCTGTAGGAATGCTGTTTGAAGGAAGCTTCGGTTACAGGTGCAGTGTGAACAGGGCTGTTATCCTGCACAAACCTGATAACGGGAACTTCTTCTATGGGGTAAATAGCGCGAACACTAGAAAGAACGGCACCTTCTAAAATGTCCACATATTCACAACCAGTCATATGTGGAGTGACCTCTATCAACTCTCCTGGACCAGCACCACTTATCCACTCCAATACGCCACATGTGACGCAACCCGACTGATTAGATACCTGGGCAAAGGGCTCTTCATAACGCTTTCCAACTGGACGCCAGCACTTCAGCTGTTTACCCGGATCGGAGCAAAATACCTTTTCATCCAACCAAATTGTGATTTCCTATTCCTGTCGTGGAGTAACACTTTCTTGTAGTGCAAAGCGTACGCGAAGTTCTCTGTGGATAAGAAGAAGTCACCCCTTTTTCGCAGCTCGGCGATTGTAAATACCTCCCGCGTGGAGTCGGCGACTCACGGTAGTCCGGCTTACTGGCAATTTCAATGCGGCAATCGCATTATCGATAGTTGCAAACGGAGAATTGTCCATAATTTGAACGATTCCAGCATCCTGTTCGGAAGTAGTTCTTCTTTTTTGCTATTGGCTTTACGTCGCCCCGACACAGATACGTTTTATGGTGACGACGAGATAGGAAAGGGCTAGGAGTGGGAAGGAAGCGGCCGCGGCCTTAGTTAAGGTACAGCCCCAGCATTTACCTGGTGCGGAAATGGGAAACCACGGAAAACCATCTTCAGGGCTACCGACAGTGGGGTTCGAACCTACTATCTCCCGAATACTGGACTCTGGCCGCACTTAAGCGACTGCAGCTATCGAGCTCGGTAGTAGTTCTTCTAGGAGTCTTGTTATGTGTCCTATGATCTACAAATCCTTCTTCACCTCGTTCTTGCCGTATTTCTACCCATCTCCAAACTGTCTTAGGACTGCATGGTATTGCTTGAGCTACTGCTTGGGGGAGCATGTAAGCCTCCCACATGCCAATAATACGGCCTCGATTCATCTGTGATAAGATGGGAGCCATCTTACAATGTTTATAACGAAATGTAGGCCGGAATACACACACTGTGTTTTCAGCACTACCTTGTTCACTCCCTTCCCCCGTTTCTCGGTACTGGAGTGGCCTTCAACACTATCCCTTCACTCTCTCCCCTCCTTTTCAGTACTAGAGTGGGGCAGTGTTGATTGTTTATATCGGGACACCATTAGTGTGCGTACGTGTACCAGATGTTATGGTATTCTAATGTATTTTAAAAGGGTGGTTTTGGTCAAGATATTGTACTATTATTTGCATAATCGATAGGATAATTCTATAACAGGGCATGTCTCCAGTTGTTGTACCATAAATGACTTAAAGCACGAAGCATTAAAATGTTGTAGAGAGCGAATTTGACCATTGGAGTGGTGGGAAGGAGTGTTTTTAGTGATATGCCCAAGTCCATAGGTAATTAAGATAGGAAAGTGATCACTATTATGAGTGTCACCTAATGCCTTCCACGTGGTTATAGAGGCAAGAGTATAACGACAAAGTGATATATCTACTGCGCTAGGCAACGAACCGGGAGGAGTGAGTCTGGTAGGGGAGCCATCATTAAGAATCATGAGATTAAATTGATTTACAGCATGTAAGAACTGTGTGCTTTGGAGGTGTCTACAGGAGCTCCCCACTGAGTATGATGAATATTGATATCTCCCAAAAAAAAAGTTGGTTATCAGATGGAGATCGATTAAAAAATTGAACCATTGTGCGAATGAGATGTAATTATCGTGTGGATTATATAAGTTTAGAACGTATGTGTTGTGATATATAATTCCAAAGGCATAGGTATTTGGTATGATGTATTGCAGATGTAACTGAGTGCATGGTAGCGAATTGTGTATGTACCGGTTGGTACACCTCCACGTCGCTAATTCAAACTTTGCGCCGGTTGAAACTCTCCTACTGGAGGAAGTCTGAACTTTATCTAATGTGTTAATTTTCAAGTTTCTCAGAAGATGTCACTACTTGGAAATTTGGAAGTTTCTGAACTGGGTCGTTTTCGATGTATTTTTGTTTTGTCTGTAGTAAGAAGTGTGAACATTCTCTTCTAGAGGACACTACTGAAGAACTACAATGGTGTACCCTAGTGCGAAGTGAAAGAACTGTTTTTTTTTTGGAGAAATTTTTATTTCAAAAGTTTGTTCCTTGTTAAATTTCTTTCTGTTATTGTTTAAGTTGGCTGTATAACCCTTTCTTTCCCCTTGTTTTGAATTTAGCCAATCCTGAATTTCTTTAATTAATTTATGACCAATCAGGTGTATCTTCTTCAAAGGGGATATATTGCTTAACCCTAGCCAATAAAGTTTTTGTGGGAGGGTGTCCTCATTCCTGAAACGCCTCGAACTTTCCGCGAGAGTATATAAACTGCCTGTTTTCGGGTCTCCGGGCCACTTCAGTAACATCTTTTGGTGTGTAAAGTACATAGCAGGGGGCGGGAAGCACCTCTTTCTTCGGGCAGCAGTTCAACAACAAGGTAATGGCCGTTTAATAACTTCTTTTCTTGCTAGCTCAGCAGTTTAACTCTCGGGGCAGGTCCGAAGCTTTTCCACCATGTACACTTAGTATCTATTCTACCTTTTAAGCTGCATATTGGGATAGAGAGTGCTTAACCCTCTCGAGCTCCCACTCATATTGCATTGAGGTGAACTTATTTTTCACAACCGTTTCTTCCTTAACGTAATGTAAATTGTTTCCTTCTAAAAGTCACCTCTTTAGTATGGGATTAGCCCTTGCATTATCGGCCTAGTGCCAAGTAGGTTTTAAACAAATGTATTAGGAGTGCAGATCGCCTCCTCTCAAATTGGTATTTTAGAGGCCATGTAATTAACCTTTTCTCACTTAATAGGCCTCAGTAGGTTGGGTATTTTACCCCTGTGGTTATGCCCTTAGAGGACAGCTTGAAGGTGGAATTTGGTGTGGCCTTTGACAGGCTTAAATTTTGAGAGAGAGTTGCTCTTTCTTGAAAATTTTGTTTTCTGCGCGCCTCAAGGAGGCTTTACTGTGTAATTTGGAGCAAGTGCTCCTGGGCATGAATGGGGTTTTCTGCCCCCTCTGTTGAAACTTGTTTTGGGGTAAAACTGGGCTAATTGCTCAAGAATTGTGAGTTCGGGGCTCGGAGCCCAAATCCTGTAAATACTTTAATTGTACCTTTGTTGCCTTGCTACTCTGTACCTGCCATGCTTGTTATTTCTTGATTTTGCAAAGAAAATATAACCTGGTTAAATTTTAAATTAACTTTAATTTCGTAGCCTGAGACCTGTTCACCCCCGCACCTTCTTTCACCTCTGCTGTTCCACAGATACCTCGGAACAGTGTATAATAAGAGCCACACCATCAAACCCTGGTCCGTCATGCCGTTCAGTATGATAACCTAGAAAATAAAAGTTAGTGTTAGGGGAAAACCAAGTTTCTTGCAGAGCTACTATATGAGATGTTACTTTCATTAGAATTTTTATTTCGTATTGTTTGTTTTATAGACTCCTAGGATTCCATTGAAGAATGCGTACTACCATTAATAAAGATAAGCTGTAAACTTTCTCGTAGTTGACTAATAACTGGTAAAATATTGGGGTGATCTCCGATTAGTTGCGTAATTTGCATTAGAAGATTGAGAACACACTGTTGAACATGTTCCCGCTGTGGTAGCGTGTTACCTGTTTGTAGTTGATGTGGTACGGGTTGCAAAATGATTACTTGGTTCGATGATGTTGGAGCTGGCTGCGTGGGAGGTATGGGGGTATTGATGATACAGAGATTGGAAGGAGCGGGATGATTGAGTGGGTTGCACGATCTGAAGATATCCTGCTCTATCATAGCCGGGAGGAGGCTTATATGGCAAATCCTTGATGATCATTTGCGTGAATTAACGTTTGCGCGACATTTGTGGCATGGGAGGAGAAGGTTGAGTGGGTAAAGGAGGAAATTGTTGAAGGTTACTATAATCAGAATAAGTAGATGGAAATAATCTAGAGGAAGCTTCCGAAAAGGAGATATTATCAATCCACACGAGTTTCTTAATCTCTACTTGTCTCTGATGGATAGCACAGTCAGATTAGCCCGTTGCATGCTCCCGATTACAATGTAAACATAATTTGACACTGGTAAGGCAATCTGAGGTAGCATGATTTAATCCACAGTTGCGACAACGAAAGTTTGGAGACTGACAATTGCGTATTGTGTGACCATAACGCTGACATTTTGAGCAAATCATTGGGCAGAATATAAAACGATGATTACCAATAAAACTTGATAAACTGAAACATGTTTTGGCAATGTTTTTGAACAAAAAACAATCTTTACTGAACCAGTAGGTAGATAAATTACCTTACCATCCTGATGGGTTTTGCGACTTAATCGGTGAAAAGAGTGAACGTTGATGCCGCACTTAAGTAAAGTAAGAATTTCTGTTTCAGATAACTTTATCTACACCTCGGATAATACCGACTCGAAATATATTGGCGTAAGGTATAAAGGCATATAAAGGTATAAAGGCGTGTAGCTTGTGCGTATCAAGAAACTTATTCTTCAAAAGTTATTAGCATGATTTGCAGAGTTTTACGAGCTTTATACTCAATGGATTTGACAGGAAAGTTTCGTTCATGCAGTAAACGTCCAAGAGCCATAGGGTGAAGTTTACCATTATTATTGGTCGATGGATAGTCGTACGAAAACTAAGGCCACAGTTGGTCAGTCAGTGAGATGGAGAAGCAACAGTCACATGGATACTTAGTCGTCAGTCACCATACGATTAAATGTTCGGAGTGTGTTTTGTATATCTGTTCGGTCGAGTTTTTGTGTCATTGCGGTGACAGCCGAATACTGAGTCGTCGTAATTCAGACTAACAGTTATCAGTGAATTACTTGTAAAGTTGATTGTCAAGTGTGAATCTAATTTCAAGCCATACTATATCTCGTCAGTGAAACAAGAAGGATACATCACCAAATTAGGCTTGAGATACCTACAGCAGACACAAACTCAAAGGAATACATCGTAATAACACTCAAAGTAGTCGAGGTACAGTCAAGTGAACAGTGAGGGATAAATTTCTTGTATAACTTATAAATGTCCGGTCAAGATGATTTCAAATTTAACGCCTACAGTTTCCTTCAGTTACAATGTCAGAGTTTTATATTTTCTTTTGTATTATCGCAGTAGGTTTCGCTAGTTAAAGTCAATTTTTAAAGAATATAGTTTATTCATTACCAAATATAATTGATTGTTTCATTGCTGTAGTAGATCAGATAACTTCACATTTTAATAGGGAAACCGAACGACAATATCCTTTTCCTAGAACCTATATGGTACGCTATCTAAGTAAGCTTATTACCTCACACCCTAGAGATATTCAAGACCCTCACTCTATTATTGCTGCATTGAGTTGTAGCTGGAGCCCATCAAATATTGTATGTGTAAGTAATCAGGTAAGAACTACGTGTGAGTACATAGTCAGACGATTGAGCATTTTATTTCATGAATATGTTAATATTTTTCATTTTAATTCAATTTCTCATCTTAAATCAGTGAGAAGTTGTCACAATACATGTGAGTAATATCAAATGAATGGAGAGTGTGGTGTTTGGATAAATTTAAGATTTTTTTGCAAACTTCTAAGGAATTCTTTAGTGATGTATTGACTTGAGAACATAGTATGACTTGTGGAATTTGTGACTGAACCGAGATATCACATACTGTAGGTCGGACTATTTCTGAAATTGATAATGGGTCTTACGGAGATGTCGAATTTAAAGATCTCGGGGAGCGCTTTTGCTGTGGGAAGCTTCGTATTCATAATAATCATTTTGGATTTTTCAAGGTCGTTAAGCAGAAAAGAAACGTTCTTAACTATGGTTTTTAGGTCTCTTTGTATTTTATAAGTTCGATCTTTTTTAGAGGTTATGAAGTTGTTCTCTGCAAAGAAACGTATGTGCTTTATTAATATAGTCATTTTTGTCCCAGATTACGGTCGCGTTCCCTTTGAAGGCTTTTGTTATTATTAAGTCATTGTGTTTGATATTTTCTTTACTTTGTTTACTTTAGCTATGTGTTCTGTGCTGGGCTTAATGGTTTGTTGTTGATTAAGTTTAGAAAATAGCTTGCGTTTGACTTCATATCGGACCTCTTCTTGTATGTTTATGGGTAATTTATTAATGGCCAATTCCGATTCAGCTAGGGTGGAAATTAAATTATCACGGTTGTAAAGATGACCCCAATTATGTTTAGGTCCCTTGCTAAGCACATCGAGATCATCGGCATCAAGATTGATTTTACACATTGACTTAATAATAATAAAAGCCGACAAAGGGAACGCTACCATAATCATGGACAAAAGTGACTATATTAATAAAGCACCTGCGTTTTTGCAGTGAAAAACTTCACAACCTTTTAAAAAGAACCAACAAATAAAATACAAAGAGACATAAAAACCATCATTAAGAACGTTTTGTTTCTCTTTAATGACCTTGAAATTTCCAAAATTATTATTATGAATACGAAGCTTCCCACAACAAAAGCACTACTCAAGATCCATAAAGCCGACATCCCCATAATACCCATTTTCCTTAGCATTTTGCAATAAAATTAAACACTTTAATTCATCCAAACACCACACTCTTCATTCATTTGTTGTTACTAATATGTATGCTAATATAGCTGTTAACAGCAACGGACGATTTATCAAGAACGTTTCCAAGTTCAGCAATTTAAGTATAGGCAAAATAGATGAATTTATTCGTATTCACGTTTACATTGAATATCAATTTCTTCACTTTCAGTACCGGTAATGTCATTTAAAACAGATACGTCTTCCCATGGGGTCACCAGCTTCCAGGAATCCTTGCGGATATTGACATTGATCATTTAGAACATTCTCACATCATTGGTAAGATTATTCAACACTGGACACGCTTTGTAGATGACACGTTTGTTATTTTAGACTCCCCGCGTTACTAACAGCAACACAGTACTTGAATTTCTCAACTCCATTGACGCACATATAAAATTCACCATAGAGTCAGAAAACAATAATACCCTTAATTACCTGGACTCCATTATGCGCAACAGCATCAACACTTTTTCCTCTAATATATACAGGAAACCCATTCATACCATCAATACCATCCAAAAAAACCTCTGTGCACCCAGTCATACATAAGAAATCAGCTTACAAAAGCAGGTCCTCAGAGCATTAACTGTTCCTTTATCTCACAGGAGTTACAAAAAAGAAATTAATACTACTTACAATATTGCAGAACACAACGGTTTCAGTAGAACCTTCATCAGCAGAATCGTCAATAGATATAAGAGCAGGCCCAAGACTACCTTAAAAATATTCCGCTCCTAAGGAAAAGTTTTCCACATTCTCTTTCAATAATGGTAGCATTTGCCAAATTTCTAACATTTTTAAAAACACAATATCAAAATAGCATTTAGAACCCCCCACACCAACTCCAAACTCATTTTCAATCCACACACTCTCAACAATAACAACAATAACATTAATAATAGATATGTGAACTCCGGATACAAATTAGAATCCCAGTTCTGTAATTCTAGCTGTATAGGTCAAACAGGTCATAATTTTGTCATAAAATACGCCGAACGTCACAACGTGCTTAAATATAATCGTTTTTCAGCTATGAGTGAACATCATAAGGCATCCAGCAACAAATACACTTCAATAGATAAAGATCTTAAGATTTTACATTATGAGCAAACAGACACCTTGCTCAACGTTCTCGAGAGCATCCATGTCGATTTAGATCAGTTTATAAACCCCTCTCACAATTTAAATGAAAGCAACGAAATAATATTCTACTTGAGACATTCATTCCGTATAACTGTCTGAACTTCAATAATATAAACAAACCCCTCCTTCAACTCTCCAACTCACCACCACTCCCCCTCCCCACTCTCCCCATCAGCCCTGCACAACCACTTCCCCTCCACTCCTTCCATCCCGCAAACACAGCTGAGCCAAGGATGGACTCGGTCGTAAGAACGGGACCGTTAATTTTGAGAAGGCCAGGCCGTTTCGAGAGGATAACCACCTTTTAAACATCGTAATTTTAAAGGTTTCTTCCCACCCATTTTAAACTTTTTACTTATCAGCCCAAGTTTCTCACACAACCTCATTTTTTTCCATTACAGATTGGAACTTCATTGACGGTTTCCACTATGGTCACTTATAGTTTACTATGTGGTTCATGCGTCCATGAACGTACGATTTGTTGGTAATTTTCGGTACCTCTCCTGTTTGTCTGAATTTATGTTATATGTTTTTCTTACCTTAATTGTTTCGGTTTGGTTACTTTCCGTTGATTCAACTTCCAATCATGTCACAGGTCATACGAACACGGCTTGCCTATTTTCTTCCTCTTCTTCGCTGCGTTACGTCATTTTCTCTTGCTTGTTGATTGGCTGCATCACCTTGACATGACCGTTTGCGTCACCGGCAACTTCTTTTCTAATTGGTACCGAGAATGTTTTCTTCCGCGCTTTTCTATTTTTTTCATTGGTAATTTCTGTTATTTGCCTTTATCTTTGTTATATTTCATTTCTTTAATCTGATCCAGGGCAACCTAGATTTACCATAAGACACAGAATAGTACATAATAACAATTTTGAGGGAAGATAAAGAAGATTAAAGTTTAAAAATAATAGGTTACAATTAACCATATTAAATGCCATGAACTCCATATAAATGGTGTCGAAGAATCGAAACGGAGTATTTGATGAGTGAGACGAGTATCTCATCATGTAGACGTCTCGCTAGTTTATTTATATTTTTGTCGCCATGTGACGAAAGATTCGGGAATTGTTCCCCTCGCACCAAAGAAAAGTCCAGTCACAGTAATTTTTAAGGCTATAAGACTCAAGAAAGAAAGGGATGGTTGGATAATAAATATATTTTTCTCACCGTCTACGTCAGTCGGCTGAGAGGCTGAAGATTCAAAACGTACCGTAGGATCAATAATTTCTGCTTCGTTCCTCCGTCTGTCAATCGCTATAATATCAATCCTGCGAGTGCTGCCTCCGTCGGCGATGCAGTGGACTTCTCCGTACACTTCTGGATTTTTGAGACGAAGAACATTAGCAATCAGGTTTCTGATGTTGTTATGGCGTTTGATCCTAAGCAGCTCTCCTTGAGGGCAACTCCCCAGCACATGTGGTAAGGTTTCATACTCACTGCAGTGTCTGCAGTGGCCTGTGCTGGTAGAACGTCCCGGCAGAGTACGTACTGGTGCAACCATCGCGGTCATCTTCAACATCTCCCTCCATTCCGAACAAGTTAAACCGTCCCCTCTGGTAACCCAAGAATTAGCAGCAGGAACTTGAGCAAATTACTCAACACCTCTTCCTTTCTGTGGATATGCACACCAAGCTTCAAATTCGCGTGTTCTAGGTATATCGCGCAATTGTCTAACAGATTTCGTTGATGTCTCTTCATTGAGTTGAAGTTCAGATAGGCAGCGAGTTTTTATTGCTGTGAAATTTCGAACAGCGTTTACGTGCGAATCATTCACAGCTTATAGCTTAAGATTGATGTTCAGCTGTTGAAGGTACGCTTCCGAAGTAGCGCGCGTTAATGCTAACCCTTTATATTTGTGGCTCGAATCGATCATACTTGTCGGCGTGTCAATCGGAAGTTGTAGATCATGTTGTCGGCTTTTAACAGACTAGGTTTGGGAATTTTCTCAACCGAAACAGTCTGGGAGGGGTATATCAGTGTAAGGCCAATAAACTGATTTATTACAGTCAGTTTTTGATGCGGTTGGAGTAAGTGAGTCCTGGTAATCTGATCCAAGTTAGCTTTCCATTTTTCAAGTACCTGATTTTCATTGAAGACTAAAGTCTGTCTGGAAGTTGTCCCTAAATATTTTATTTCTTCACTATCATTTATACTTGTAATGTTTCCAGAGACCGTCACGATATCATCAGAATGAAGTTTACCATTTTTATGATAATGGCATTTGATTTGTCTGCATTTATATGCAAACCTATTTCTATAAGCAGATGTATGACAGAAGTGACTAGGATTGAAGCTGCTGCTTGGTCTTTAGCTATAATCACCAGATCGTCGGCAAAGTATAGGGATGTTAAAGATACAGTGTTAAGACTCAATTGAAAACCATACATTTCTGATACTTTGATGTCTGTGAGTTCATCAAGGATGTGGGTTATGCCCCAGTTAAATAAGAAAAGTGAAATGGGATCTCCTTGCATCACTCCACATTTGATGTTTATCTTATCTGTATGACCGCGAGCAGTTTGAACTTGTGTTGTGTTTTCTGTGAGAAGGTTGACTAGTAACTTCTTAATGGATCTGGGTAGTATAGAGTTCTCCATTGTCGCCTTTAAGTGATTTTGTGCAATACTATCGAACGCTTTGCTTATGTCGAGGAATACTACGCAGCCCGAAATCTTTTTCAAAACAGCCGTAAAATGCCATCAACAATATTTACGTTAATGAAAGCTCCAGGGGTCATGACAAATACTCACTGTAGACCTCTTTGTAAACGAATAATCTGTGCGTGTGATGATGCGGTCGCTAGCCGCGCGGTTTGAGTCGCGTAGCTCGGGGATAGCGCAGTCGAACTCCACTGTCAGCAGCAGGTTTCCGTGGTTTCTCATTTTTACCGCAGGCAAATGCTGGCGCTGTACCTTATGTAAAGCCGCTGAAAGCCACTGTATGTGTGTTACAGATAGGTTATGCGTTTAAAATTAAACAATGAGTGTTCTAAACACCTGTGCATGTGATAATGCGGTCGCTAGCATAGGTTTCCGTGGTTTCTCATTTTTACACCAGACACATGCTGGGGGCTGTACCTTAGCGTAGCTGTAGAGATATAATAATAATATTTTTTATACTGTAATGTAGCGTTATGTGTTAATGCTACTGCAACACCGAGCGAATTGGCTACGCGGTTAGGGCATGCGTTCAACGTTAGAGTAGGGGAAGAACCTATGTCGTCAGCCATGTTATTCGATTTATGTGGGTCGTCAGCCATGATAATAGATTTACGTGGTTTCCTATTTTTTACCTAGTAATACTAATATTAAAGTATACAATTATATGTCTCCAATGTTCAATTCTATAAGATTAAAATGTTACAATAAAATGTAGTGTTCTAAATACAAAACACCTGTTGTAAGTGGCGACTAAAAAGGGTGTCGCCTGATTAGCCGTCCGAGCTATTCTGCATAACGGATTAACTTTTATATGTTCGATATACAGCTAGATTAGATTGTAGTATCGTCTTGCCTGACGTAAGCATAAACAAGGTAAATTAACAATACATTTACCGAGCTCGATAGCTGCAGTCGCTTAATTGCGGCCAGTATAAAGTATTCGGGAGATAGTAGGTTCGAACCCCACTGTCGGCAGCCCTGAAAATGGTTTTCCGTGGTTTCCCATTTTCACACCAGGCAAATGCTGGGGCTGTACCTTAATTAAGGCCACAGCCGATTCCTTCCCACTTCTAGCCCTTTCCTGTCCCATCGTCGCCATAAGACCTATCTGTGTCGGTGCGACGTAAAGCAACTAGCAAAAAAAACCAATGCATTTTCGATCCCTCTCACAGCTGACGTAAAATCATTTTATCTCCGTGGTTATTATTGATTTAAAGCATATAACAGGCTGGCGAGGGGAAAGATGTTCACCATACTCGGAAACTATGGAATTAAGGGTAGATTATTAAAATCATTAACAGGCATGTACGTTGAAAATTTTATTCTATTACGGTAACTATGGTGTTTGCAATATAAGAACAGGGTTTGAATCCGTGATTTTTATTATTCTGTTACGGCAACTATTGTGTTTGCGATAAGAGAACAAGGTTTGAATCCATGATTTTTTTATTCTGTTACGGTAACAAAATCAGTGATCGAAATCTATATCTGCAGTACAGATTTTTTCTGTTGCATGCATCAGTGTTTCTAATAGAACGGGATTAAAGTTTGAATCGCTTATTTTTTTTACTATTGTGTTTGCGATAAGAGAAAAGGGCTTGAATCCATTATTTTTTTATTCTGTTACGGTAACTAAATCAGTGATCGAAATCTATATCTATAATACAGATTTTTTTCTGTTGCGTGTGTTAGTGTTCGAGTTCCTCAAAAAATCCATCTCCTTAACACAACATAAGTAAGACAAAGATTTTCTATTGGTGTCCCCTGTTAAGTAGTAAAAATGATTTTATCTGCATAGTGGTAGTGATTAAGATGAACAGGGCTGTATACTTTAAAATACCATCAATCAACAAGTTACCGCGCGTCCACCTCCTCCTATCATGCAATTAAGGGAAGTTTTCTGCTTAGAACACGATAGAAAATGTATGTTGTCTATTCAAATTTTTACTGTAAGATAACAACTGTCCTTTGTAACAGGATTGAACCTGTCAACAAGTTTTGTCTTGTCAGATGGAGACATAAAGAATTTCGTTTGTCCTACAATCAGATCTATGTTTTTGCTTGTGTGCGGATTGCATTCTGTAACAGGATTGAACCTGTCAACATGTTTTGTCCTGTCGGATGGAGGTCCTGAATACACGAATGGCATGAGTTAGAGACTGGTCGGCAGAGACACCACTAGATGATGAAATATGCCCAAGGAATGAAATTTGGGGATTAACAAAGGATGCCTTAGACAATTTTACAGTAAGGCCGGCTTTACGAAGGCGCGAAAGAACTTCATTAACATGTTGAAGATGATCCTCAAAATGTAACGTGCTCCCGATATATATGTTTTCTTACCTCGTGCATATTCATCGCTAGTGACATTGGACTGCTACGTTTACCATCCATCTGTTGCCTTGTCTGCCTCACGACTGTGTGTGTGCTTGCTTTCCTCTCCCCGCCACCCCCTGACGTCATCATTGTTCCCGCACATTCCATGCCTGGCTCTCCAGCCTATATAAACTTACCGTTTCGCTTGATCGACGATCAGGTGTGTGGATTATGCTATTGTAAGCAGTGGAAGTTTTATATCGTCCGCGGCTGGTCCGTGCTGACTTATTTAACCTGTGTGGGAACCTTCTACGTCTCGCGGGGTGAGCAGACTCATGTTTTATTTTACATATTCATGTTGATATTCTTTCTAGCTCCTCACAGACTTTGTTACAAATATCAAGCTTTTAAAATTTCGGTCCCTTTTGGACTTTACTTACACTATGGAGCACTTCCTTCATTTCTGTGAACTTTGACAACTGTGATTGGGGAGTTTTCCTTGGCGGACCAATAAGCGAGCTCGAACCTTACATCGTGTGTTGAAATGAACTTAACCTTCAACGGGGTTTTGCAGCCTGATCCCTGCCTGTTCCGTTAATGCCCTTACCTGTGTTTGTTTTTACTTTATCCATTTTCCCTACCTCTTCTTCTACCGGTGTATGCCCTTGTTGCTTCCTATTCTTCTTCTTCTATGAGAAATTAATAATGCACTAAAAGATTAGTACCGACAATGATCTGCGAATTTTCATAACTGTTCTTCTATTTAATGGTCTTAAAATTAATGTCAACTTGTCCTTCTAGTTAAATGAAATTCGTTTTCGGGGGATTAAATATTGTGAAATATCGATGTGGTGGTTTCTTCGCATTACTATCCCAATGTTTACTGAATGTATCATTCCACTAGTAATTTTTTTAAAAGTATATTCAGGGTACGTCCTTGCTACGATATTGATACCATTGTAACTATTTGAATCTTGTTATCTGTTCATAATTGTTACGGAGATATCCGTAGTAGTTAGAGGTGAAAGAAGGTTCGGGCGGGAATAGGTCTCAACTGCAAAATTAATTTAAAACTTTTACAAAGTTTATATTTTCAAAACTTAACAATGATGACATAGAATTTGTAAACTTAACAAGTCAACAACAAGCCAAAATCAGGTACAAGGAAATCACAAGATTTAGGGGGTTATTACAAGATCTGGGCTTCGAGCCCCAAATATAATTTCTGAGCTCTCAGCTCACAATAACAAGATACCAAAGGGCAGAACACCCTTAATTACATGGAGCATTAGCTCCCAACTTTACATCTCAAGCCTCTCTAAGGCACTTTTACCACAACACTATAAAGAGCTGTCCCGCTCTCGATCTTCAAGCCTATAAAGGCAATAACGGACTCTTACACAACCTGCTATCAAGGCATAATAAAGAAACAGGGGTATATTGTACCCAATCTACTGGGCCTTCGCAGGAAGGAAAACAAACGGGTTAAGTAAATGGCCCAAAATACAAAATTGAATGGAGGCGATAACTTGCACTCCTACACCAAGTTTTGTCTAAAACCTATGTGGCGCTAGGCCGATCATACAGGGGCTAATCCCAAGCTAGGGAGGTGACACGTATGAGAAAACTTTACTTCATTAAAGAAGAGAAGAACGGTTATGAAAACGTAGTCGCCTCCTTTTTCAAAATGAAGGGGATTTCGAGAGGGTGAAGCACTCTCTATCCCCGCTTTACAGATTTGTAATTTATAGATAGACAGAAAAGAATTTACATTTTAAAAAGGTAGGTTACATACTAAAGGTTTCGAAACCTCCCCGAGAGTTAAACTGCTGAGCTAGCAAGAAATGAAGATGTTAACAGGCCATTACCTTGTAGATGAACTGCTGCTTGAAGAAAGAGGCGTTTCCCGCCCCCTGCTACATATTCACACACTAAGAGAGATGTTACTGAAGTGGCACCGAGACAAGAAAATCAGCAGTTTTTATACTCTCGTGTAGAATTCGAGGCCTTTCAGGAATAAGTAGACACACCCACACGATTTTATTGGGTAGCTAATAGCAGCATATCCATATCGACGAAGACATACATGATTGGCTGAAAATTAATTAAAGAACTTCGAGATTGGCTGAGTTCAAAAATGGTGGACAGAAGGATTATTATTGCCAACCCAAACAATAACAGAAATAAATTTAACAAAGAACAACTTATGAATACAACGTTTCTTCAAGAACAGTCCCTTCACTTCGTACCAGAGTGCACAATCGTACTCTTTTCTCTGTAGACACATCTAGAAGAGAATGTCCACACTTCTTGATACGGAATAAACAAACACAAATCGAAATAGACACAGTTCAGAACACTTCAACATTACTAAATTTACAATAGTGACATCTTCCGAGAAACCGTTGAGTTAATACAGTTTGTTAAAGTTCAGGCTTTCTCCTGTAGAGAAGTTTTTCAACTGGCGCAATATTTAAATTTGCGGGGTCGGGGTGTACCAACCGGTACAATAATTCTCACAAAGCACTTGTACATACGCCTTATTTTCTTAACTTAATCTTCTAACATGTCTACTATTCCAGTACCTGACCTATACCAAAGATTATGAGTTTTAATTGCTATATATCGTGTTTATAAGCTTTCTTTTGATGTTGTTACAGTATATGTCATGATTCTTAAAACCTGATCCCTTGGGCTTATTATTTGTTTGGTGTCCCCTTTTCATTCCTATGCTCCTACTACGGAATACCTCTGGGGAAGGGCCTTGATTTGTGTTCTGCGCGAGTAACTGCGCACTGCCTCGTGCACGTTTCCAGTTACTCTGCTTGGCCTGACACGTAAACATTGTGCTCTGTCATATGATTGAGGGAGACACTCCTCTCCTTTTTTGAGAAAACGTGTTTTAGAACTGATCAATGCTAAAAACATAAAATCGTAACATATGGTAGCAGACTACTTTCTGTTTTAGGGTCTTCATTTTCTATCTCCTTGGTTGTCTTTGTGTTCTTTATCATGGCCTGTTTTTTGGATAACTTCCCGTTAGGGGAAGATTCCTCTTTATTATCTTCTCCGATCCCCCATAATTTATCGTTACCTAATCCTCCTGTACAAGATTTAATTTCCTTTTCTTCTTCTCCTTCTATATACCCTTCTTCAACTAATTATACACCTGATTTCTTATCTGACGATATAAAATCTTCCTTTCCACAATACCTATGGCTCCCCCTCCCCCTGTCTATTCTCATCCTCCTGTACCTTCTACTACTTCGGTTGACAGCTCCCTAAATGTACAAATTATTAAACAGTCACTACTTTAAGTTCCACAACTACTAGCGACAGGTCCTCGTAGCCTCACTATTTGGTTGTTTTCATTTCGAAATTTTTTAAACATAAGAGTTGCTTTCTTTCCGCAATTAATCGGCCTTCTTTCTACAAAGACTACGGGGTTTTTCTACCTTTTGGCTTGACAACATGTCTAATTTTTCTAACTGGTATGAATTAAGGCACGCTATACATAATTATTTCCTACCACTTGAAGTTTGGTATAAATTAAGTACTGAATTCATCAGACATCACCAGTTACCGAATGAACCTGCCCATGATTATTTAGATTCCATTATCACTTATAGCGACGTCTTGAATATCTCCTATAATACTACTGAATTGATCTCCATTATACAGTTTTATGCTGCTCCATCATTTCGTATGCTTTTCAATGTACTCGCTCCCCCCGTTTCTCTCTTTCAACTTTATAACTTAGCCCATCAACATACTATTAATTGTTTAGGTGACCGTTCATATTATGCATCCGTTCCTCCACCAACCATTTCTTCCACTCTGTCACATCCCTCTTTGCCTTCGGTTTCCGCCCCCACTGTTCGCCCTTCTGTAACTTGTTACCGTTGTAAATTACCTGGCCATATTGCTCGCCAATGTACTACTCAGCCTTCGGGAAACGCCTTCCAGCCGCGTCGTTAGGCAGTAGACGTTTATTTGAGGAAAATCTGCCTCGCGTTACTCAGCCTACCTCTTTGACACCAT
The DNA here is from genome assembly GCF_040414725.1 of Anabrus simplex. Taxonomy (NCBI): domain Eukaryota; kingdom Metazoa; phylum Arthropoda; class Insecta; order Orthoptera; family Tettigoniidae; genus Anabrus; species Anabrus simplex. The sequence goes on from NC_090265.1 coordinate 1,297,605,735, forward strand.
CTTCCCTATTCACTACTGATTGTGTCTCCTTTTTACCTCCTACCTGTCATTTTCTTGTAATTGCAAATAATCTTCCATCGGTTGCTTTACTTGACCCAGGTGCGGCTATTTCTCTTATTAGTTTCCAGTTTTATGAATGTCTAAATGAAAAAAATCCTCACATGCATTATCTTCCATCTTCCACTTGATGTCTTTCCGTTTCAAATCAATCCTTGGATGTTATTGGTACTATCTCATTGCATATTAAAATGCAACATTTTTCTTGGCCTTTTACCTTTCAGGTCGTAAAAGACTTATCATTCCCTATCATTTTGGGTTATGATTTTTCCTCATACCGGTCTTCTTCTTGATTCGGCATATTCTAAAGATTTTTTCCTTTTTCTGAGAAGTCTGTTCCTTTAATCCACACCTTTGATTACCCTTCTGTTTCACATTCTCTTTTTCCTAGTATTAATTCAACTCATTTTGATCAGGTTCAAGCCTTACTCACTGAGTTCTCTGTCGTCATCACCCCCACCTTGGGTACTGTTAAAAATTTTCTCCACATATTGATCTCATAGATGCTACTCCCGTTCGTTCTTCCCCTTATTTCCTCAGCCCTCCACGAATGAAAGTCTTAAATCAGTAAATTCAGAAAATGTTGAAAGATCATACCATTATTCCTTCATCTTCCGATTATGCATCTCCCGCCTTTGTTGTTGACAAGCCCGATGGCTCTGCGAGATTTATTGTAGACTATAGGAAACTCAATAATAAGATAGTTTATGATGCTTATCCTATGCCTAAACTTAACTCAGTTTTCAACATTTTTCGGGTTCTAAATTTTTTCTATTTTTGATCTTAATTCTGCCTACAATCAGCTTCCTTTGGACGATATTAGTTCTCGGTATACTGCATTTATTACTCCCAATGGTCTGTATCAATTCAAAAAGTTCCCTTTGGTTTGAATGTAGGTTCTCAGATAATGCAACGTTTTGTGGATTCTTCATTTTCTGACATTAAGTATAAATATTTGTTCACTTTCATTGATGACATTTTGATTTTCTCACCCGATCTTCAATCTAATTTGCCCCACGTTGGTGAAGTCCTTACTCGTCTTCGCAACGTTGGCTTAACTGTAAATCCCTCAAAATGTTTGATTGCACAAACTTCTATTAAATTTCTCGGACATATTTTAAGTTCGCAAGGTATTGCCGTTGACCCCGAGCGAGTCTCTGCTATCCATAAAATCCCACCTCCGACTAACTTAAAACGTCTACGTTCCTTTTTGGGGATGGTTGGGTTTTATGCTAAGTACATCCCTAAATTTTCTTCTATATCTGAACCATTAAATTTTCTTAAAAGAAAAGGTGTTAAATTTCATTGGTCCTCCCGTCAACAAATTGCATTTGATCTTTTGAAATCCACTCTTCTACAAATTCCCGATTTTAATGTAACATTCGAACTATCTACTGATGCTTCTGACGTTGCTATCGGTGCCGTCCTAGAACAAACCCTCAATGGTCAGACACTTCCCATTGCATATTTCAGTCGCCTTTTATCTCCCGTAGAACGTAAATATTCCACGTATGAAAAAGAAGTCCTTGCACTTATCCTTTCTATTGAACATTTCGCTGATTACCTTGACCATCGAATCAGGCTCTTTCTTGGCTTCTCCATAATGCGTCAAGAATTGGTCGCACGGGTCGCTGGTTGCTTCGATTGTCTCGATTCAAGTTTTCTCTCAAATTCATTTCTGGCCATAATAATTCTGTCGCTGATGCTCTTTCCCGTCTCTTTGAAGACCATCACCTTCAGGCTTCTGAGCTAGATTCCATTCCTATTAACTCCGTCATTTCTGTTTCCTCTCTGACCAATTTTCCCCTTTCCTTTCAGTCTTGTTTGCAACATCAGCAGCTTGACCCGTACTGCCAACAACTTTCTCGCGACCTTGCTTCTCTAAATTATTCTGGCCCATTTCGTTTACAAAAGCACTTACTCATTTTTAAACCTACCCCCGAGGCTACTCCTCGGCTTGTTCTTCCTTCTAGTCTACGCTCTATGGTTTTTCAATATTTTCATGATTCTCCTGTTGGAGGCCATTTCGGTAGAGCCAAGACCTATGCCAGCCTTGCCCTTCAATTTTTTTGGCCCCACATGCGCAAAGATATTTTCTCATGGGTCCGTTCGTGTGCCTCCTGTCATAAACACAAGCCTCTAAATCATCTTCCTTATGGAACCTATACTGCCTCTCCGGCTACTTATCCTTCCGAAAATTTCAACATAGATATTGTTGGCCCAATTGTTAAATCCTCCAAATCTAATTCTTATATTTTCACGTTATTGGATGGCTTTTCTAAATTTCTTATTGTTCGCCCTTTGCGAAATATTTCTTCACAAATTATCATCAGTCTTTTGTCCAATCATATTTTTCGTATTACTGGTCTCCCTAAGGTTCTCGTTTCCGACAACGCATCGATTTTTACTTCTAAACATTTTTATAATTTTTGCTTCTCCTTGGGTATTAAAAAGATCTGCACCTCCCCTTATCACCCCCAAGCGAATACAGTTGAACGTTATCATAGGAATCTTAAAAACATTTTAATCTATTTTTCATTCCTACAATTATAAATTACGGGATACTGAACTTCCATCTTTCGTCCTAGCCCTAAACCCTACCATATACTTTTCTACGGGTCATACCCCAGCTAAACTTTTGTAGGCAGGGAACTGAATACCCCCTCTTTCTCTTACTTGGGATTTACCTTTCATTTTGGATACCCTCTCTGATCGTCTCAACCATTCTCAGTTACATCTTGCATATCAAAAGCTCCTTCAGGCCAACGAGGTACACAAAAAAGCCTGTAATTCTCGTGCTGCAATCCCTAAATTTAAGCTGTTTGATTTAGTTCTGCTCAAAAATCATCCGGTTAGTTCTGCATCCCATAATCTGTCGGCTAAACTTTCTCCTCTTTGGTTCGGTCCTTTTCGGATTCTTTCCTTTCCTTCTCCTAACACTGCCCAGCTTCAATCTCTTCAAACCCCCACCAACTTAAGAAAGGCTCATTTTTCACTGCTGAAACCATTTCATGCCTAATTCTCTTTTTTTGCTTTTCCCCTCCCCTTTTTCTTCTCTCTTAGGGTGAGAGATGGGTATGGATCAGGTCTGCTTTCCCCCCATTATTGGTTTGCTGTCTATCACTCTCTTTTCTCATATTTGGTTAAATGTTTATGTCTCTGCTCACCCATCCATACTCCCACTGCTTAACCCCTTCATGCCTGATCCTCCCCCACTTTCTTGAAAATTTTATTGCATACGCCACTTTAAAATTATCCCCCTTTGGGATAATATTTCATAATTAATCATTTTATTGATATTTTGTTATTTTTAGCAGACCACCTATGTTCTATTTATTATTATAGCGATCCGGATCGATCCCTTGTTTTTCCCCTCCCTTTTCGCTTTTCCTCTTCTCCTTATTCCCTTCCTTCCACTCTTTCCACCCCTTTTCTCTTTGTACTTGTTTTTCATTTCTTTTTGGTTTTCCTTTTTCTTTGGCTGCAACCTCCTGCCTGTCTCCGAGATGGCGCCTCTTTGGAAACAGCGTGGGATCTGCCTCTTCTTCATCTCTTCGCCTCCTGCTTCATCTTCTCTACCTCGTGGGATCTGCGCTGCTACGTCTACTCATCTCCATTACCTTGGATGCAGTGCCACCCTTATCTTCATCTTCTACTACGGCGTGCTGTCTCATCACCTTTCAGCTCCAATCCTTCGGATTTTTTCTGGGTGGTGGGAATATGTAACGTGCTCTCGATATATATATTTCTTACCTCGTGCATATTCATCGCTAGTGACATTGGACTGCTACGTTTACCATCCATCTGTTACCTTGTCTGCCTCACGACTGTGTGTGTGCTTGCTTTCCTCTCCCCGCCACCCCCTGACGTCATCATTGTTCCCACACATTCCACGCCTGGCTCTCCGGCCTATATAAACTTGCCGTTTCGCCTTGATCGACGATCAGATGTGTGGATTATGCTATTGTAAGCAGTGGGAGTTATATCGTCCGCGGCTGGTCCGTGCTGACTTATTTAACCTGTGTGGGAACCTTCTACGTCTCGCTGGGTGAGCAGACTCATGTTTTATTTTACATATTCATGTTGATATTCTTTCTAGCTCCTCACAGACTTTGTTACAAATATCAAGCTTTTAAAATTTCGGTCCCTTTTGGACTTTGCTTACACTATGGAGCACTTCCTTCATTTCTGTGAACTTTGACAACCGTGATTGGGGAGTTTTCCTTGGAGGACACATAAGCGAGCTCGAACCTTATCGTGTGTTGAAATGAACTTAACCTTCAACGGGGTTTTGCAGCCTGATCCCTGCCTGTTCCGTTAATGCCCTTACCTGTGTTTGTTTTTACTTTATCCATTTTCCCTACCTCTTCTTCTACCGGTGTATGCCCTTGTTGCTTCCTATTCTTCTTCTTCTATGAGAAATTAACAATGCACTAAAAGATTAGTACCGACAATGATCTGCGAATTTTCATAACTGTTCTTCGATTTAATGGTCTTAAAATTAATGTCAACTTGTCCTTCTAGTTAAATGAAATTCGTTTTCGGGGGATTGAATACTGTGAAATATCGATGTGGTGGTTTCTTCGCATTGCTATCCCAATGTTTACTGAATGTATCATTCCACTATTAATATTTTTTAAAAGGATATTCAGGGTACGTCCTTGCTACGATATTGATACAATTGTAACTATTTGAATCTTGTTATCTGTTTATAATTCTCACAAAGCACTTGTACATATGCCTTATTTTCTTAACTTAATCTTCTAACATGTCTACTATTCCAGTACCTGACCTATACCAAAGATTATGAGTTTTAATTGCTATGTATCGTGTTTATAAGCTTTCTTTTGATGTTGTTACAATATATGTCATGATTCTTAAAACCTGATCCCTTGGGCTTATTATTTGTTTGGTGTCCCCTTTTCATTCCTATGTTCCTACTACGGAATACCTCTGGGGAAGGGCCTTGATTTGTGTTCTGCGCGACTAACTGCGCACTGCCTCGTGCACGTTTCCAGTTACTCTGCTTGGCCTGACACGTAAACATTGTGTTCTGTCATATGATTGAGGGAGACACTCCTCTCCTTTTTTTTGAGAAAACGTGTTTTAGAACTGATCTATGCTAAAAACATAAAATCCTGAATAAATGGCCACATCGTATAAATAATGATAAATGTAGTTAAACTTCGTGTCAGAAAATAAGATGGTCAAGGAGTCTGGTGAGCACCGCGACTCCCGTGGAAATTGCAAATGGCACTCGACAAAATCCGTAAAGATTCCAGTCGGTGGTGAAAGCTGTCAAATAATGAGATTCCTCAGCAAGGGAAATTTGATAATAAGCCTGATTCAAATTTAAAACAGTAAAATACTTGCCCCTTTTGAACCACAACAAACAAGAGTCAAATACAGAAGCGGTACGGATTGTAATACTATCTTCTTATTCAAAACCCTATAATCCCTATAATCCAGACTGGCTGAAAACCGCCTTGGGGTTTGGGCACGAGAAAAATAGGAGAAAGTAGGCGGAAGTAGAAGGACGTAAAATTCCATCGTCAAGCATGTTACTAATAATCTCCTTTAACGCCTGCATTTTAGGAGGTGACAGACAATAAGGTGGAATCTTAACAGGAATCGAATCAGTGACGTCAATCTTATACTCTAAAATATTAGCCATTCCTAATTTATTGGTGAAAACATCACAAATCGACCTAATGGACTCAGCCTGGTCCTCAGATAAATTTCTAAGATCGGACACCATTTCACTCTGAGGGGGTGACACAGAAGAAGCAGAAGCATAATTAAACATATGTAAAGGAATTTTCACAAAATCACAAAATTTGAACCAGCAGAAACTATTCTGCACATCTAATATCAAACCAGAATAAGCGAATAAAATTGACCCGGGGATAACAGTACAAGACAAACTTTTCGCTACATATAGTGAAAATTTCCAAGTATAATTGAAAACACGAATTTTACTCTTAAAACGCCCACGATCGCAACTTTAGATGGGTTAGCCGAAACATAGGAAAAGGAAACGGGCTCAAAATCAGGAAGTTATAAACCGATTTATGTGAGGTAAACCACGTCTAACCTGCTAGCGAAACTACGCTTCCAGAATACAAAAGAGCCGAAACCGGTTCATTATTCACTTCCACCTTAATAAAAGGAGCGAAACCATTAACATTGGAGGATATTGCCAACATTCAGCAGGGCAAATAGACGAAATCTGAATAAAATGCACAGGATATCCACAGTTTCTGGAAGAAGGTGGGTCGGTGCCACCAGCCGCGACCGTCCCCGTGTCCAGTCAAGTGTTCGCCGACATTCTAGGGAAATCCATCGCCAAATGAATCGAGATCCCACACCGAAAGCACACGTTATTAACAGCCCTAGAGTAAACCTTCGTGCTAGAACAAGCACTAATCAATGGTGCATTAGAATATCGAGAAGGCCACCGGTTACGCAGATGATCAGGTAAACCACAGGCATAACACTTTCCTGGAGGTGCGGGCTTCCGCGAAATAGGAGATACAGTGGCATTAAGGGGGAACACACACTCACGGCGCGGAGAGAGTCGGCATGGTGAACTCCCTCAGCGGTTACAACCGTGGCCTCCATTTCAACAACATTCTGAGGCTGAGCCACGAAACACAAGCAGGAGCGATAAGACGGATAAATACCCTCTGCAAGAGTTAAAACCATCTGTTCTTCAGTATAATGGAGAGCGAAAACCCTGGCGTAAAATTTAATATCGGAAATAAAATCAGATAGTTTTCTCAAGGTGCTGAACCCCCCACAAAATTTCTGAATCAAAGAATTGAGGGCGCGAGCGGGAATGAAATGCGTTAACAAATGAGCATGAAAATGTTGTAAGGAAGTTTGTCCCGCCATTGCACTAATTATTTTACCAGAAAGTACTCCAATAGTAAACGGATAAATAATTCGTTACGTTTGAGCGTGAGGCAACCCAAAGACCAAAGCGTGATCTTGGAACACAGCAAGAAAACGGAGAAATGTGACTATATCACTGGCTGAATTCACTGAATAACGAGAGGCACTTTTTAACATCAAATTTAACGGGTGGGGAATATTAGAAAAACTGGAAATATGAGAAACCAAAACTAGGCTGTTGAAAAAGGAGCTGAGCATCTGGAGGAGAGTTTAAAGGTATAAATTGTTGTAGTTCATGCAAGGGTTGCCGGCCATTTAACTCAATACTGCCCGTGGAGTTATTTAGCTCATCTTCTAGTAGTAGAAGGAGGCACAGACTTAGTTTTAGTGGCAACCTTAGACAACCACGATTCAACATTCTCCAACACCTTAGAAGTTTTAGCCTTTAAAGCCCCAACTGGTTCCTAAGCTCTTCCTTCAATTCTAAGGTAAGTAGGTCTCCAGTTCGTTGCAAATAATGGGTCAATCGACCTGGGACTCTTTTCATCTGGTGGATTCAAGCTACATCGCTTTCCATGTCCATGACAGATAAAATATTGGACAGATTTGTCTCAATCAAGGACACCATAATACCAACATCGCTCTCGGTATACTGGCGCACAGAAATAACTTTATTTCAATTAGACCGCAATAAAGCCTTCCCTTCAATTCCCGGTTACGAATTAGCAACTCATACAGTAGCTCATCCTTCCGTAAGGACCCTGGATACAAAACATCGAGAGTAGCCACACTATGAATAACACGGACTAGGAAAACAGAATTTAGAAAAGGCCTGAACAGAATAATTTTTAGAGTTCAAAACTTAAAGTTAACTGAAAACATTGGTGCTTTGCCCATACCCATTTAACCACGCTCTGCTTCCACTTATGTACCTGGATTTTTCTGGGTAGCAGTGGAAAGGTGTGGGCCAGGATCAGGACATAATTTCACCAAGTTAAAAGTTTGCACATCAATTTATTTCAAATACTTGGGATAATTTGCTTTGCTTCGGTTATTTTCCCTTTTATGACTAGAAATAAACACCAAGTTAATTCTAATATGTTACACAACAATATAAGAAGAGAGTTTTGAGCCTTGAACACATAACATACAATGAGGGAACCAGCCCTCATAAAATGAAGCTTCTCAAACTTCTAACTAGTTCTCGGAGAGAGATCTCCCACATTTTGATCATGGAGCGAAAACCAGATAGTTCTGGAGAAATACCAACATACGAATCGAATCACGAAAGCCTACTGTAATCTACATTAGTGACGTACAAATGACTAATCTTACATATGAATAGCCCTGGTATGATAAGACTTCCAATCCGAGGAGAGGAAACTTCGAGAAATCCGGAAATTTCCAGAAAGAACTGGTACTTTACCAATACCTTTACAAGTAGTAAATTACACAGTAACTAGTCGACTCCAAGCTGCTTCAGTGAGGAAATACAAAGTTAACTTAACCATCAAAGCTTTTGATATCCCGGGTACCGATACAATCGACAATTGTAATTAATTGGGTCCGATAAACCTAGGTGGCAAAAGGACTATGTAACAACGGCTAGTCCATACTGACAGTGACAGATACGTAGAGTTCCAGAAAATGACAACCAATTTTAAAATAAGGAAACTCTAGTCACTAAACAATTAAATGTTAAAGTTTACGAGGGGCACTCAACTGTACCCAGATATCCGATTAAGGCAGTCCTCGTTCTAAGTAACTTTATTCCTCCCTTCTTCCCCTGTTCACTCTGACACACCATGGACGCTTACCCTCATGCCCCTGTGGTCCGGAATCGAGTCTCGAGCAGGCGAGCCCGCACAATCAGCTGATACAGTTCAACTCGGTGTCCCGGCAATCCGAGGCCCCTGCCGGGGCAAGAGCCTGGGTATATATGCAGGACCCGCTGACTGTCATTGACCGCCAGGGATAGTATCTTACTTAAGGCCACGGTCTGCTACTACTCGTAAAACAGGGTCCAATATGGTGATTGTGTAGTTAAGCCTTATGACTGGGCGAGTTTCTATGTGCTTGGGGGAGGGCGCAGCTGTAAGCTTGCATCCGGGTTGGTTAAACTGGGCGCAAGATGGTGATTATGTAGTTAGGCCTCCATGACTGGGCCGATGTGCGATTTGATAGTAACAATAAAAATGACTGTGGAATGTGCGACAACCATTTTCACAAACTAGCAAATGCTAGGGCTGTACCTTAATTATAACCACGGCCGATTCCTTGTAAAAGCTTACATCCGAGAGATAATGGGTTCGAAACGCAGCCTGGAAGGTACTTTTCGTTAGTTCTCCATTTTCACGTCAGGAAATGCTGGGGCTGTATCTTAATTATGGCAACAGGTCGATATCTTTTCCCCCTACCTAGCGGCGAGGATAGGGAACTGTGCAGGCTGTCGAAGTGTGGTCAGCAAGACGATCGTTATTCTTCGCTTTCTTGACCGGAGTCGCTATCTCACCATCAGAGCTTGAGTAAACATGGAACTACCCTATAGCAGTAACAGGGAGTATCTGTCGCCGCTCCGCACAAATCTCACGGAGAGTGATCAGGAATTTAAACCACTGAATTAAGCGGTTCGCCCAGGACACGGCTAAGTGCTCCGTGGTTAACAACCTGTGCTCGCAACACTTGACGTGGTCGAGAGAATCAAAATCCTGGCCCCCACGGCGGTCATTATTCTTCGCTTTCTTGACGGGAGTCGCTATCTCACCATCAGAGGTTGAGTAAACATAGAACTATCCTATAGTTGCAGGTAAAAGTCCCTGACCGTGTCGGGAATCGAACCCGGGTGCTGAAAGATGACAGGGAGTATCTGTCGCCGCCTCCGCACAAATCTCACGTAGAGTGACTGGGGATTTGTACCAATCAATCCAGTGGTGCACCCAGGACACTGCTTAGTGCTTGGTGGTTAACAACCTGTGCTCGCACCTGACCTGGTCGGGGGAATCGAACCCGTGGCCCCCAGAGTAAGAGGTAAGAACGCTACCCCTAAAACCGCAGCCTGATATTTTAAATTGTATATGATAATTTTGTTACTGTACTGTATCAGTCCCACAGCAGGGATATTTGATAGACAATGCATGTATGCGAGTTTATGCTGACACATACATCCGCTTCCTGCCAGCGACGTGCAAGCAGAGGCGGTATTCTGTACGAAAGTCTCATTCATTTCTTCTTATGCTCCCCGCACTGAGTTCAGTCCCATCTTAAACATGTTTAATTCCCCCTTTTTTACATGTAAGTATATAATGGTAATCTGAGGTAAGGAAATAATATGAATGAAGTGTGTGTATGCTGTGTCTAAGTTTTTTACTGCGTGCAGTGTTAATATGTACGTATGTGGGGTCACTCACAGCGTGTGCTGGACACACAAATTTTGTTTCGATGTGACGTTTAATTCCGTATTTCGCGTCTAGTAATCGATTTTTTACGAAAGATTGTGTGAGACATTAAAATGTGCCTATATTAACACAAAAGAAGTGCTCTAGTGAAATAAGAAGTGGAGTAATTTTTTTTACTGCGTGCATTGGTAAAATATGTACGTGTGCGGCCAGCTCGCAGAATTTGCTTTCATTTTTTTGTTATCACGGTAGAGAGTGTGAAATTAAATATTAACACTAAAAAAGCGTACTAGAGAAATGAGGAGTGAGTAGTTTCCCGTTGGTTTCATCATTAAATGTGGTGCGTTTGTTTTTGTGAATTACATGGTCTGTTGATATTGTGTTGGTAATAGTAGTCCAATGCATGTGTATGCTATATAAAGATTTTTTCCGTTGTTTTACTGCGAGCAGTGATCATATATATATATGTACATGTGTGTGGGCCGGATCGCGGAAAAACGTATTTCTGTTGTTTCCCGTTGTTTTCCTCTTCACTTGCGGGTTCGATTCCATGTCTGTGATAGAAATTCTCTTCTGGCGAGAGACCGATGACCTTCGATGTTAGGCCTCTTAAGACAACAAACAAGCATCATCTTTTCTGGCGTAGTGACTATGTGTTTATGCCATAAAGTTGATGTTATATACAAGGGGAATAAAAATGCCGCACTTGGAGGTGGGCATGCGATTCCTCATTCCACTGCAAGACAAAAGTTTCTATAGCCAAATGGAATCTTGTGCTGTTGGAAAACAAGTCGAAAACGAGAAGCCGGCGACACTGTCACATCCTGCAGCGCATCGGAATGTAATAGAGAAATGAGCATATCCCGCGCTACCGTACCCGCCGTCGCAGCTCACTGAGTAGACGGCTGGGTTATCAAACCCACATGCACCATGGAGATACGGCTCGAATCTACGCCAGGTTGTTTTTACTTTTGTGTGTGTGTGACGTCAAGTCCCTAGTTCCCGTCATGTAGCTGCGTTTGTAAGCATGACATCCTGTTGTCACATGGCAATAGTCGAAAACATGACAGTGTGATCCATTCAACTGAATGCATGAATCGACATTATTTATTTATATCGTGTCAGAAGCATACATAAGTTTAAAATTAAAGATAAGGAAAAACATAAAACATAATATAAATACTCCAATGGCGAATAGCCACATTAAACTATGTGAGCCCAAAACCTTGCAACATCAAGTGCATTTGGCTTCGCTTTAACCAGGTCTTCTGTTGTGCAGCTGAATGGGCATGAACTGCATTGCAGCAAATGGGCTGTGGTCTGCTCTTCTCCACATACGCACAAGGTACTGTCCACTTCGAAACCCCATTTCTTCTGGTTTACCCTGCACCGCGTAACACCAGAGCGCAGTCTGTTCAATGCTCTCCAATTCACCCAATCTGTGACATGGCCAGGAGGGAGTTCCTCTTTTGGGGTCATCCGTTGACGGATCCTCGTATGTTGACTCCTGACGCGCCATTCTTGAATTCTTGCTTGCTGCGCTGTTCCTGCAAGTGTTTCGGTTACTCTCAAGAAGCTTTTCCTAGACTTAAGCCGTTGGCGTGGTGGCTCATATCCAAACAAAGAGTGGGCTTCCGATGTCAACATCTTTCTCTTTTCTTTCTTGGCTGCCACTTCACGGCGAATATCGGGAGGTGCTATCCCTGCAAGGCAATACACTTTTTCCAAAGGTGTAGGTCTCAAACATCCAGTAATAATGCTACATCAACTGCTTTGGTATGGCAAGATTTGCACCACACCGGGCATGCGTATTCAGCTGCGGAATAGCAGAGCGAAAGGGCAGAGGTCCTCACTGTGTCTGGTTGTGCTCCCCAAGATGTTCCAGTTAGCTTCCGCACAATATTGTTTCTAGCAGCCACTTTCTGCTTGATGTTCAAACAATGTTTTCTGTAGGTTAAGGCACGATCCAGAGTGACTCCGAGGTACTTCGGGGTAGGATTGTGTTGTAATGCTATGCCTTGCCAAGTGACCTTCAGAGTTCGGGAAGCTTCTCTGTTGTTTAGATGGAAAACACAGGCGTGCGTCTTAGTTGGGTTTGGTGTTAGTTGATTCTTCTTGTAATAGCCAGCAAGAGTGTCTAGAGCTGTGGACAATGTTTCTTCAATCGCCTCGAAGTTAACCCCCTGAGAAGTGATGACACAATCATCAGCATAGATGAAACTATTCGTCCCGGCAGGAAGAGGCTGATCATTTGTGTAAATATTGAAAAGCATTGGTGCCAACACACTTCTCTGAGGTATTCCGTTATTCTGTATCCTCCACCTGCTTCTTTTTCCCTGGAACTCAACGAAGAAACTTCGATTTTGAAGTAGGTTTCTAATGGCATAAGTCAGATGGAAGTCCTTTGTCATGCTGTATACCTTTCCAAGGAGAATTCGGTGATTAACAGTATCATATGCTGCCGAGAGATCTATAAATGCAGCTCCTGTGATTTTCCGGCTTTCAAAGCCATCTTCTATGTGTTGACTTAATTTCAACACCTGCGATGTGCAGCTTTTCCCTCTCCTGAATCCAGCTTGATATGGAATCAGAAATGGCTCGATTTTATCAGTCAACCTATTGAGGATTAGTCTCTCCAGAATCTTAAAAAGATGGCATAATAAGGAGATTGGTCTGTAGCTCCTAGGGTCATTTTTATCTTTGCCTGGTTTTAGAATGGCTATGACCCTAGCCTTCCTCCGTATTTTAGGTATCATGGAAGACTGAACGCAGTTATTCATGAGTTCTAGCAACCAGCACTTCGCAGTAGGACCAAAGTTCTTAATTTGTTCCGTTCGAAGGTCATCGAGTCCTGCTGACTTCCCAATCTTACACTTAAACTTACTTACAGTTCAGTTAGTGTGAAATGCTTAGATAACTCATTGCTCTCGTCTGGTTGTCTGACTATAGGACTCTTCCCTACTTTCATGGAAAGCTGTGGTTTTCCATTAAGCAAAAGTTGGTGTGCTATTTGATCTGCACTCACATTGGCATGTGTGTTACCTTGCGTAGGATCATTGCTCAAGCGTTTTAAAAGTCTCCAAGCTTCTTGACTGCTCCTCCACATATCGACTTCAGACATCAACTTCATCCATGTCTCCTTCTTTACCTGGGAGATAGAGGAAAGAACACTTTGTGCTGCTTGAATCGTTTGCTCACTAAATGGGTCTTCTTCGTGAAGCCTGTAGTAAACATGCAGCAGAGCAGTTGTTTCACGAGTTATACCTTGAAGGTAGCGTGTCCTGCAGCCTCTGGGAATTGATGCCCGTGAACAGAACTTCACGATATCAATGAATTTGTCATAATCTTGGGGTATAGGAGAGACAGTTTTTATCCTCTCATCCAACATACTGGAAAACCTTTTCCAGTCAGCCTTTCGAAAGTTATATCTCCGTCCGAACCGAACTTCGTGTGGTCTTATGGATGAAGAGAGGTGACATATTAGTGGCCGGTGTTGTGTTCTTGGGATTGGTGAACCCATTTCTTTAGAACATTGCTGCACAAAGCAGTTGCTCACAAAGAGAAGATCTGGGTTATACCCTCGGTGCCATCTTCCATTGTTGAAGGAGGAGGGAAGCTTACTGTCGTGAATAAGGAAAAGCTCCTGAGTTTCAGCCCACGCAATGACGATCTCTCCATTCTCATCTTCTTGAGCATATCCCCAGACGTGACTACGGCTGTTAAAGTCACCGATTACTATTGACTTTGTTTGATTACCGAAATTTGCAGGTGGTGAGAAAGAGAACTTTTCATTTGGAGGCTTGTACACAGATGTAATGGTCATGTTGCTTAGCTCCACGGTGATTATTTCGATGTTGTTATCTTCAGTATGATGAGTATTGATGATCTGGATGTCTGGCTTTACAAATACAGCACTACCATATTTCGTATGAGGCCTTTCTGCAACTAAAATCATTCCTGAAATCTTTGGACGTTTCTGACGTTCATCCCTATGCGTTTCCTGAACGCACAAGACGTCACATTGCTGATCTTGGTATAGTTTTTTCAAGAGTTCCTCTTTGGCAGCTGACAGGCCTTTAATATTTATGGATATTATTGTCATGGATGGCTCTGAAACGAGCCGTTTCTTAAAATACATTTTAAGATTGATTAGTTCTGCTTCTGGTGTGAGAGAATCAGCCGTCTAGGAAGAGTCCTAGTCCGTTGCCCAGGAGACGCCCGGATGTATAACAATATCACATGCAAATACACCCTACTGGGAGGTTTCTCTCGTGTCCCCCATGAGTCGACTAACCACGGAGTACACAAACGGCGAATACGTCGATATGCTTTTAGTGGGGTGCATCCGATAACCAAGCTTCTGCTGCTGCTCGTGAGTATGTAGCACGGTGCCTTCAAAGGTGCCATCCCGATAAGAATGTTTTTCGTCGCCTTGAGCAACGCCTGCGGGAAAACGGTAATCTTCCTCCACAAGTAGTGGAGAGAGGTCGTCCAAGGACTAGACGTACTCCACAAACAGAGGAAGACATTCTTGAAGCCATTCACCAATCACCTCGGCGAAGTACCCGTTACATTGCAAGGCAGTTCCAGGTATTTCAAACTTTGGTTGTTGACGTGTTGCACGACAAAAAACTGCATCCATATAATTACACGTTAACTCGGCGGCCAGAAGACCGCATTCAACGAGTACAGTTCTGTGAATGGCTTTTGCAACAAGTTGAAAATAACGAACATTTTATAAAGAATGTGATATGGAGTGACGAATGTAGCTTCATTCGGAAAGTTATTTTCAATCATCTCAACAGCCATTATTGGTCTGACCACAACCCACATGTCACCCGTGAACGTGGCTTTAAGGCACGCTTTGGCATAAACCTGTGGGCTGGAATCGTGGGAGGAGTGTTTTAGGCCCACACCTATTGCCGGAAAAGTTAAATGCGCCCCACTGTCGTACGTTTCTGGGCAATACTTCGCCTGACGCTTGAGAAAACTTTCCACTTGCTGTTCGGCGACAGCTATGGTTTCAGCATGATGGTGCACCGCCACACTTTGGTATGACTGTGCGTAACTAGTTAAATGAAGCGTTTCCAAATAAACGGATTGGTCATGGAGGTCCAACGTTCTGGCCTCCACGTTCCCCAGACCTTAATCCACTAGATTTTTACTTGTGAGGGCCACTTAAAGGAACATGCTTATACTACTCCACCCATGGGTGTACAAGACATAATAGCTCACGTGCATGCTGCATCGGCAATGGTGGACGCAGGTGTGTTGCGTAGGGTCCAGCAAAGTATGCTCCAGCGAGTGGCGAAGTGTTTGCAAATGCGAGGTGGTCGCTTTAAACATCTGCTGTGAAGTGAACGTTGCTCGTAGTGTACGTACTGGCACTGTGAGGATAAGACTGGACGTGACACCTCCGGCAGAGCGCCGAGTTCATGCGACCTGTGCTTGGCCACGCTGCACGCCGTTACAGCGTTGCCAGATCCTCGTTTCTTAACTCGCATTTCTATTAAACCTATTGGAGGGACTAAGTTTTGCACGATTAACTTTTGTCGTGAATTTCGACGAGGAACTGCATGCCGACCTCCATGCGGCATTTTTTGTCCACCCTGTACTTCAATGCATGTGTGTATGCTATGACTAATTTCTCCGATTCGTTTTATATGTACATATGTTGTCAGCTCGCAGAAATAAGGACTGAGGTAGTTTCCCGTTGTTTTCTCCCTCAGGGTTCGAATACATGCCTGCAATAGAGAATTTTTTCACGCTCGGTGAATATGTGATTATATCTCGTCACAATCTAGGTTGCCTGTGCGTTAATTTCGAGAACCCTCAGGAGAAATGGCTACTCGCTCAATAACATCCGACGAGTCTTTAGAAAATCAGAAGAAAACAAAGAAAAGGCTGCCGCAGGAGAAAACATCGGGAAACACGAACTGACCCGCCAGAAAACTGCGATACTTTCTGTTCCGAGGTTTTGGTGGACCAGCAGAGGTGAAAGGAAGGTGCGGGCTGGAATGGGCCTAACTACAATTTCGAAAGATGAATTAAAATTTAAATAAAGGTTATATTTTCAAAACAGCCAAACTTAACAGACTGATATAGACTTTGAACAAACAACAAATAACAACAAGTTAAATCAGGTACAAGATCAAGAAAGTCAAGATTTCGATAGACTTTGACAATCTGGGCCACAAGCCCTAATTTTTACAATGCATGAGCACTCAGCTCACAATCGACATCTTACCAAAGGGCAGAAATTCCCTCAATACAATAGAGCGTTTGCTCCCACCTTTAAATCTCAAGCCTCCCTGAGGCACGTTTACCACAAGAGAAAAGAGCTAACCCGCTCTCAATTTTTCAAGCCTATTAAAGGCATTACCTAGACTTCAGAATTCACTGCCATCAAGGCACAACTTACAAATATAAACAGGGGTATCTCGTACCCAATCTACTGGGCCTTCGTGGAAAAGAACAGATTAATTAAATGGCCCCACAATACCAAGATGAGTGGAGGCGTAACCTTGCACTCCTACATGAAGCTTGTGTAAAAAACCTAAGTGGCGCTAGGCCGATAAGCGGGGGCTATTCCCATGCTATGGAGGTGACACGAATACAGAATAAATTTAACAAATTAAGAAGGAATAGAAGAACGGTTACCGTACAAAAACGTAGTCACCTCAAATTCAAGATGAAGGGGAGCTCGACAGGGTAAGGCACTCTCTATCCCCTATTTACAGTTAAAGTTACATGGAAAGACCGAAAAGATTTACATGTTTCAAAGGATAGTTTACATATTAAAGTTTTCGGACCTGCACCGAGAGATAAACTGCTGAGCTGGCAAGAAATAAAGATGTGAAACGGCGCTTCCCGCCCCCTGCTACATATTCACACACAGAGCTAGATGTTGTTCGAGTGGCAAAGAGCCGAGAAAATCAGCAGTTTTAAACCCTCGTGGAAGATTCAAGACCTTTCATGAATAATAAAGACACACCCACTCAACTTTATTGGGTAGCTAAGAGTTACACATGGAAATTCGAAGAAGAAAGCTATGATTGGAGGAAAATTAATTACAGAAATTACTGATTGGCTAAATTCAAAACTGGCGGAAAGAAAGCTTAATATTTCCAACCCACAAATGAAAGAACAAAATTTCGTAAAGGCAAAAACTTTTGAATACAAAATTTCTTGGAGAAAGTTCATTCCTTCGCACCAGGGTGCATGATCCTAGTTTTTTTGGCAGTGACATCTGTCAGAGAAGGTCGACACTTCTTGATCCACCAAAAGAACAAAAACAAATCGAAATGCACACAGTGGTATCTTCTGAGGAACTGTTGAATGAATTTAGTTGTTAAAGTTCAGAGTTCCTCCGGTAGAGAAGTACTTTATTGGCGGAAGATTTACAATTGCGGCGTAGAGGTACACTTTCATACATTAAAAACACTACAGACAGTATCGGAAATATACTGGATAAATATGACATAAAAACCATCTCTAAACCACACCGGAAGATAGCCCGTTTTCTACTACCAGTAAAAGACACAATAGAACTACAGGCTCCTGGAGTATACCTTATTGAATGTGGCTGCGGAAAGTGCCATGTTGGGGAAATAAAACATCTGATCTCCACCCACCTAAAAGAACATATCCGTCACACCAAAAATCAAAACAGATATTTCAGCGGTAGCCAAGCATTCCGATGAAACATGACACGGAATATCATTTGACAATACCGCATCTATCCCTTGGAATCTGGAAAGGAAAATCCGCGAGGCTATCGAAATCAAGAAATAACCGAACAATATGAATTTAGAAGAAGGATAGATTAACACATACAGAGCATAACATAAACACGCAGGTCGAACCTCTTATTACATAACGGCGCGGGCAAGCCCCACTACCCGGCTGTGACCCATACCTTCCAGAATTCTCACGAGACAGCCAGGGGGCTTACGTCAGCCAGAAATGCTAGGATATATAGACCAAGGGCAGGAACCACTCTTTGTTATGTGATTGCTGCTTCGTAGGCTGATTACCTCGGATGGAGTAGGGGTATTTCAGTCGTCTTGAAAAAGAATACTGCAGTATATTCGAAACGTCGGCAAACTGTAAGTAATGTAAGAAAACAACACGGTTCAACCCAGAAAATAAATATTTCTACACACCGTGGAAGCTTCACCTCTAAAATACATTTAATTAATTTCGTGTGGCTATTTCTAGCCGGGTGCAGCCCTTGTAAGGCAGACCCTCCGATGAGGGTGGGCGGCATCTGCTATTTGTAGGTAACTTCGTGTTATTGTGGTGGAGGATAGTGTTATGTGTGGTGTGTGAGTTGCAGGGATGTTGGGGACAGCACAAACACCCAGCCCCCGAGCCACTGGAATTAACCAATTAAGGTTAAAATCCCCGACCCGGGCGGGAATCGAAGCCGGGACCCTCTGAACCGAAGGCCAGTACGCTGACCGTTCAGCCAACGAGTCGGACTCTAAAATACATAATATATACTTGAACATTTCTGAGCAAGGTAAGGTAACAACAGACCATGTATGTTCTGAACACGAAAACAAAAAATGCACTCAAAAAATTGTCAGTCATGTCGCCACTTTAAGAGGTCACAGCACAATGGATTTCCTCTATAACAGGATAGAACCTACACAGTTTGCTTGGGCTCTGTCGTCATGTTTAGAATTGTTCATAAGGAGGAGGCAGGTTACGCTGTGACGTCACGTTATTTGTACGTCGGATGGATACGTAAAGCCTTGAACTGGGTCAAGCTCCCTCCAAAATAGCGTCCGTCGGATAGTGACGTAAAGCCATGTGCAGACTACACCAGAAAGTAGTCTGTCGGTTGGTGACGTAAAGCCTAAAAACATGTCACCAGTTTTTTGCGTCATTTATTTCATCTTATTATCTTCCCTGCGTCATGAAGGGCATAAGGGGAAGGGATCTATCCGTAAAACTGGGGAAAGACGATGAGGAGGTGGAGGAGGAGAGAAGGAGATCTATCCTTAAAACTAGGGCCAGACGATGAGGAGGAGGGTATCTATCTGTCAGATGGAGATGTAATGCCTTACGCAGATCTTACGATGACACAGGTGCACATCTAAGTAGAGATACGTTTTAGGTAAAGGAAGAGGTGTGATCATAGTTATTTGTCCGTCGGATGGAGACGTAAAGCCTCCAAGATGGTTTTCGGAAGGGGATCTGGCAGGATGACGATAGGAAGGGGCATTTCGCCGTAAAACTAGGGCCCTATGAGGTTAATCCTCTCCAAGATGGAATCGGGAAGGGCACCTAACAAGATGGCGTCGAGAAGGGCATCTAACCGTAAAACTATGCGCTGTAAGGTTAGGCCCTCCAAAATGGCGTCGGGAAGGTCATCTAGCAAGATAGCGTTCCATGGTTTCCTATTTTCACAATCCGTTGGGAAGGGCATCTGGCAAGATTGCGTCGGGAAGGGCGTCTCGCCATAAAACTATGCGCTGGAATGTTAGGCCCCTACAAGATGACGACGAGCAGGGCATCTAGCAAGATGGCGTTCGGTGGTTTCCCACTTTAACATCAGGCAAATAACGTAGTGTTGGGAAGAAAGCCATCTCGCAAGATAACAAAATTGCCTTTTCGTTTACTCATTTTCCTTTCGACTCCTGGCCGGGTCGGGGATTTTAACTTCGTCTGGTTAATTTCTCCGGCTCGGGGACTGGGTGTTTGTGTTCGTCTTAAATGTATAAGTACAATTCATAATTAATAATCAGAAACATACAAAATTGTAGCTGGCTAAATGGTCGTTAAGGGCGAAAGCCAAAAAAGAGAGGTAGAGAAAAAAAAAAGGGAACATACAATTTTGTTTTCAAAGCCACAGTTACCGGATAAGAAGCACAAGAAAACAAGTGCAATAAATGCAGTTCAGTGCGAACTACTTGCTAAATTTAACTTAAATATTTCCGTCTAGAAACTTTTGGTAAAACAATTACAAAACATGAAATCAAGACAAATATAAAGTAGATTTCAATCGTACTAGAAACAAATCCATATCGTTTAAATAACGGGAAAAGCGCCAGATGGACCGGATGCAGGGGGAGAATAAACCTACTATCAGCCGTCTGAAAGGTAGGAAATCATAGCCTGAAAATTACAACTTTAATAAATTGAGGAAAATGGTAAATAACAAAACAACAACAAAATTCATTACGACGAAAATAGTATATTGACAATTGAATGTATTTTTTAAGGAGCCAGATCTGAAGGAGACTTCAACAGAGGCGTCATAACACTGCAAACATCGGAGTTCCTCCAAATTCGGGAGTCATGGACAGAGCCAAGACACGATACATCTACACTGGTTGAACTCTTCACTTTCCACTGCAAGTGGACTAGTGATGGGTACTTCGCGAACGAACTAGTTCTCGGGAACTACTTCACTCCCACGAACTGTGAAGTGTTTACTCGTCTCTGGAGAACTACTTCGCGAACTGTAGGATTTCACGAGTGTGAAGGAATGGGTAGGAACTACTTCAGCGATTGCAGAGTGCTCTGGTGGGAAAATTACACATTTTGAAGTAGTTCGTGAAGTAGTTCTTTCTTGGGAGCGAGAGTGTTTGAGTCTGACGTTTAGCGCCACAGGCGAGGAAAAGGTTGACCAACGCTCAGATGTTATAAATTTATATTTCAGTCAGGGGATGAAATCCCCACCAAGAAAAGGGTTCTCCTGCGATAGCAAATTCATGTTTAAAACATCTCATTTTCAAGTCGACAATATTTAACAGAAATTTTGATTATCTTTGAAAAGAAATAGATTTTCCCTACACTTACATTTCTGAGGGTTTGAGGGTGGGGGAGAGTGTGAACTGACATTACCGGTAATAGGAACGTTCACCTCTATAGCATTTATGAATGTTACTACAGAGAAGTGCACCTGCGTGCTACCTGTTGTCCGCTTTGTATACTTCCTCGTTCTGGAAAGCTCGCGAAGCGATGAAGCTTTGTGTGAAGGGAATGAGAAAGAACTTGTTCGCGGACGAACTACTTCAGCGATTGCAGAGTGCTCTGGCGGGAAAATTACACATTTTGAAGCAGTTCACGAAGTAGTTCGTGAAGTAGTTCTTTGTTGGGAGCGAGAGTGAATGAACTAGTTCCCAGAGGTGAACTGCTTCTTCCCAGTACTAAAGTGGACTGTACATTAATGCTAGGGGCGCCTTTTCTGTAAATGTACTCATTCCCATGAACATGTGGCTTCTTAATTTGTACATGAGTGGAGTCCACAGCTTCGACAGAATAAAGCTAAAATGTTCTTCAATCAATCAATCAATCAATCAATCAATCAATCAATCAATCAATCAATCAATCAATCAATCAATCAATCAATCAATCAATCAATCAATCAATCAATCAATCAATCAATCAATCAATCACTACTGATCTGCACTTAGGGCAGTCGCCCAGGTGGCAGATTCCCTATTTGTTGTTTTCCTAGCCTTTTCTTAAATGATTGCAAAGAAATTGAAAATTTATTGAACTATTTGTTCTGTGGATCGTTTTGTAAATAGGTGTTTTCAAAGTTATTAACCATAAAATTATTGATGTATAATACAAAAAAGTACATTATAAAACTTGTGTCATGATATAAAATAAAAGCATCCTTACTTAGGTGAATTATAAATTTTCATTAGAAGTCTGAACTTTCGGACGGCGACCCTTTGCACTTTTTAGGCCTACTGCTCTATCAAATAGTAGTAGATTACTATATCGCTCTGAAATAATACATATTTTTACCGAATAATAGAACCAATGCTTCTGTACAGCGTAATTATGGTTTCTTGTTTCTAAGGCCAGATATAGTACTCCCGAGGACATCCAAAGAATTTTAAGAGAACTAAAAGCTAAAGAGGCTGCTGTAGAAGAACAAGAGTGTGATTTAGATGACGAACAAGAATCTTACTTTGAAGCTCAACGAATTTTCGACAATGATCATAATTCTGATTCAGAGACTGTTAGGGATAATTGTGACTTCGCAATGGAAGAGAACGATGAAGAGGAAATGCGGTTCTACATTGGAAAATATGGGGAGAGTCTGATCATGTAAAATACTGTGGTATCAGACAAACGTGAAATCAAAGAACTTTGAGAAGGTTATTCCTGGGCCTAGGGCACAAGCTAGACAATGCCAAAGACCACTTGAATGTGTCCTAAAAATGATAAGTCCCGACATAATTTCTGATATAGTTAGATTTACCAACATTTATATTGCAACCAAGAAACATGAGGACGAATGAAATGAAGCAGACGATAAAGTTCGAGAGAGCAGATTCAAATCAACGACGAACGCCGAAAGTATGGCTGTCATCGGTGCTCTGTTTGTAATCGGTTTCAAAAAGGGAAATCGTTCAATTTTTTCAGAATATTTTGCGATAAACGGTACTGGATTGACAATTTTGCGTGTAAATTTCAGCAAAGAGCGGTTCAGTGTCACCTGAGGTGGATTAGGTTTGATGACATAACAACTAGGGCACAGAGGAAGGAAAATGATAAGTTGGCTCCAGTGAGAGCTACAAAATAAATGCATAGCCAATAGCCTACAACATTGATGAATTTGTAACCATCGAAGATATGCTCGTCGTATTTCGAGGACGTTGTGGATTTATTCCATATATAGCTAAGAAACCAGCTAAGTACGGCCTAAAAATGTATGCCCTTTGTGACTCCCAAATATTTTATACCTACAATCTCAAACTGTACTGTGGGAAACAAAAATCTGGTCCC
This sequence comes from Anabrus simplex, assembly GCF_040414725.1. Classification (NCBI taxonomy): domain Eukaryota; kingdom Metazoa; phylum Arthropoda; class Insecta; order Orthoptera; family Tettigoniidae; genus Anabrus; species Anabrus simplex. Next base: position 1,297,628,840 of record NC_090265.1, read on the forward strand.
TTCGAAGCATCCAAAAACATTTTGACATTGTCAGAATATTATGTGCTCCAATAGAATGCTGTAAGAGAAACCTAACTACCGACAACTATTTCAGTAGCTATTCACTTGCTGAGTATCTTCTGAAGAATGATATTATATTTCTTGGGACCCTGTGTAAGGATAAGGTAGTTATCCCCCCAAGTTTGTGACTGAAAACAAGAATATTCTACCAGGGAGTCACTTGTTTGGGTGTCAGGAGGATAAACTTTGATTTCATTTGGCACCCGAAAGAAGAAAGTTGTAATTTTACTCTCCGCCATGCACGAACGCAATTATATAGACGAAAAAGCCGGTAAACCTGTACACACCATGCATTAAATTGCCACAAAAGGTGACGTAGACACAGTTGACATGATGTGTTCATGTATTACTTTGTCAAGGCAAACTCTGATTTGGACAATGAATTACGTCTTTCCCATTCTAGATCTAGCCGAAATAAACTCAATGTGTATTTTCCAAATGAATAATCCTACGGACAAATCATTGAGAAGATAGTACCTCCAGCAGTTATCCCTTAAACTTATGCAAGAAAACCTTCAAGGTCGGGCCAAACTAATACCAAGACTTCCTAAAGAGTTAGCTCTATTTTTGAAGGACTACAAAGAAGAAAGCTGCTCTACAATATAAACGCAGGTACGACCAGGAATTTGCCATATTTGTGGATCATATAAGAATCATCGAACACGGCTCTCCTACCAACACATGCCAAAATAATGTTTGCCAAACACATGCTAAATTAAATAATCATTTAAACTTTCACGGCCCGTGTAACTATTCATGAGTTATATTTTTGGGCTTATGCCGTGTAAATAATTGTAAACACACTCAACGTTTCAAAAGGAACCTTGCAATTTCTTCATCAGGAGACAAAAGAGAAAAGAAACGACGTATTGATGGTTGCTAGGAGAAAGCAACAAGGAAACTTCAAATGGTGCCCAAAGATGTAAACGGGACGCTATTTTAGCCCAATGCTAGAGACAATGAATAGTAACAGCAAAGCATTACTCTCTAATGGTTCTGATTATAGGTAGCCATGATTCACTGAGGTTGTAACCTGTATCGCGGTTGAAATTATCTGCGTGTTTACGTATTTCAACCGCCTCCCTGATAATTCTTGGGCGATATTGCTTTATACGGGCAAGAACATCCACTTCTTGGAACAAGACATCATGACCAGGTGTTAAGGCATGATCAGCAACAGCTGATTTATCAGGCTGGTTGAGTCTGATACATCTGGTATGTTCTTTGATGCGAGTACACACCGTTCTCGAAGTCTGCCCAATATAAACCTTGCCACAAGTACAGGGAACTCTGTAGATACAAGGTTGTTGTAATTTAGGCAAACTATCCTTAGTTGGTCGCAGGAGTTACCTAATCTTAATTGATGTTCCAAAAACAGTTCGTAAATGGTATCTACGTAAGATTTTAGCAATACGATCCGTCGTGTTATGCATGTAAGGTAGGTAAGCAGTTCCTTTTACATGTTTTTTTGTTAACAGACGTCCGATTATGTGCCGACTTCAGAACCCTTGAGATCAAAGCTCTGCTGTAATCGTTGCTCTCAAAGGTGGTTCTCAAGGTGTTAATTTCCTCTTGTAGATCTGACGCTTCACAAATCCTCCTGGCCCTGGTAGTCAGAGTTGTAAGGATACCATATTTCTGGGCAGGGTGATGGTGAGAATCTCTCCTGTTGTGGCCAATTTCTTCACGGAAAACTTCGAAGAGAAAGCTTTGTCGTCGGCACCTTGCAAACCGACGATCTGGTCGCGATATGTGGATGATACGTTCGTCGTATGGACAGAAGGTGAAGACAATCTTGGTCACTTTATGGATCACCTTAATCGCCAGCAGCCTTCCATTTGTTTCACCTTGGAAATGGAATCTGACGACAAGATACCATTTTTAGATGTTCTCGTCACCAAGAAAGAGGATGGATCTTTAGGACACAGCGTGTATCGTAAGCCTACACACACCAATATATATCTCCACGCAGATTCTCACCATCACCCTGCCCAGAAACATTAAATCCTGTAATTTGCATAATAAAACAACCCATGTCACATCGCTTATAACGCCTACGGACTAATTCCGGTACCTCCTTCGATATGGTTTCATGTCAATGAGACTGAAATGTCGTAATGCACCTCATCCAACTCGGGTTGATGGACTACTGCACCCCAATGTGCTCCACAAACATGACCTCATATCACAAGAACCTACATTTGTGCCTTGGGAACCAACAACAAAACAACACAATAATCCATCACGAAGTCTATGGATTGATAGCCATCATGACATTCAAATAAAACTTTGTACAATCCTCAATGACATCAGACATCACTATCGATTCTCTAATTTTGACGTCCCTGAAAGTGGTTAATTCCAAAAACTCGTACCATCGTCTCATTTCCGTCGCTTCGATAATGAATTCAAGTTTCCACTAAAACGAGCCTCTTCTAAATAATGAAATTAATTCCAAACATCTTACTACAAATAAAGAATCTCAGTTATGGTTTCTTTCTAGCAGTAAGCTGGCTCGACCACTTAACAGCTGGCTGCAATAACGCAAAACACAAGCTCTTCCCCATTATCTCTAAACAAAACACACATGCTGTCTTACCTTGCGTCAAATGAAAACCTCGTCTCGCTGGCAATTCACATGAAATATAATTCTTGACCCACATAGATTACGCGAAGAGTTTCATTTGAAACGTCACTCACATATTCTTATCCATCATGGTCCTACGGTTTCACGTGGAATTCTAACTATGGACTGACCCTATTCCCATCTCATTAAATTACACAAAATAACTCCTCGGGTTTCCTATACTTAAAATCGCGGCATCAGCACTACAGGATTTCAACAACCTGATCCAAACTCCTTCCCATTTTCGCAAGACTTGAAATTCTCGCTATCACAAATTCTCTACATGACAATTATATGGAATATAGCTTGGATGACCCACAATTCCGTTACATGAAGCACTCTCTGACAATTAACCCCATCTCTCCTAGCATTATGTGGGATAATATTTCCAAACCGGAACTCACAACTTGACTTACAACATTTTTACCCTTATTTTCCTCTCATCAATTCTACAGAGCTTTCAACAGACTTTGGAATAGCAATCCCCTGTAACAAATTTTACCGGTCTCGCCTCGTAACTTCCCATGACAAAATTTACATCGCCGAACACATCGGTGTGCCTTCCACACCTGCTGACAATCCACCATTGCCGCGCACTCTCTCTAAATGATAAACCACGGTATACTCTTATATGAATTTCATATTTACACCGAACAGAATTTTATGACAAATTAATGTCTTAACTTTGGCAAACCACAAATATAGAAAATAAACGTACGGAAATGATACTTTGCTTTAGACATTATATTCGTTTCTCAACCATCAAATCTACTACTATACAACATTTTCCACGCTAGTTTCGCGACTTCCCGATTATCCAGGAAACATAAAAGAAATTACCTGTTGTCATATTCCTCTGACAGTTTCAAGAAATAAAAGGGTGACCAAAATGCGGCACAGATACGCGCAAAAAAGGGTGACATCTTGAAATAAATAAAAGCACTTTATAAAGGTGGTAATTGGGCCGATGACCTCGATGTTAGGCCCCTTTAAACAACAAGCAAGCAAAGGTGGTAATTCGCATACCGGTAGTCGTACATCGTCTCCCATCATTACAGGTTCACCAGCCTCTCGCATTTCTTATTTAGCCATCTCGATAGTGGCTTTACAAAACATATTTTTCCCTTCTCTGTCTTTGTTATCATTCATCTGAAAATGGCATAAAATGCCGTTCACAGGTACTCTTCCTCGCAAACCGAACACGTTCGTCAAAACACCGATCCGCAAACGCAAACGAAGTTAAATAAATAAATAAATAAATATTGGTTAATTTAATTTGCAGGACTTCGGCATTACCATGACCGTCTGTTGCCTCGATATAAATTTCCATGACGGTTCCACACGGGAATACCGTTAACTGGACTGATAATCTTTCTCCACTTGGAGATGATATTGTATATACACCTTTGGCCAAACTGTCCTCCCGGTGGGGACTTAGTCTACACAACGGATTTTTTTTACTGTTTTGCGTAGCGAGCGGTTACTTCAAATTCTCTGAACACAATGCGGGATTGCATAATGGCGCATCGTTCTTTTATAACATTTACTCCTACTCTCATGCCATCTGCATTTACCACCCAAAATTTACAGACACATTTTCAACCCCACAAAAAAGGTACTTGTGGCAGATCACGACGTAACACATAGTTGTTTAGTTTAGTAGCGGTGTTGATAAGCATGTAAGGGTTTCTCTTAACGAACTGAATTGTTAAATTACTTCATAGCTAGGCACTATATTTGGTCGATGTAACAAAGTTCGAACGAACAAGCGCATCTTTCTACAAATTTCTTTCTGGAGCTATTTAGTGGTATAATGTCGTTACCATTAGTAACCAGATTGTGTCACATACAATTTCCTGACGTTCACTATGGCACTTTCGTCGCCAACTCTTCTTAAAATGTACTTTTATTAGAAAGAAATAGTTCCCACATATAGCTGCACATCCTAGACGTGCGGGTGACAATTTCCCTAGCATTAGAATGAGAATCACCACCTGTTCTCCACGTGCCAGATAAAAATGTAGCTAGAACTCATGACTTGTAATTTATATGGGATCTTATGTAATTACTTTAGGACTCTGGCTCCTTATGACTCAAAGGTCATGGGTACAATATATACAATAACATGTCCTGACTGACTGATTCATCATCGCCGAGCCAAAACTATTAGACAGAAAGAAATGACATTTTGGGGATTCGTTTATATTGTAGTGTAGGTGCTCACCAAGAGAGGAGTTTTGGATATTCCGTCGCCAAAGGTGTGCATTTTTAAAATGAGTAAATATATATCCCAAAAACTTTTAAAGTTCAGAGACGTAAAAATTGGTACACAAGAACCTCGTTTATGCGGCCCTCATTAATCCGGGTCTCCGGTTTATCCGGATCGAAAATAATAAAATTTATTTTTACTTGTACGATATTTCTTCTACGGGGTCGACTCTTCTTGAATGTCTTTTCCGCCAACGATAGTTAAGGACAGGATTTGGAAGTAATTTGGCCACGGTCTATCAAAGGTAGCGTCCCAGCATTCGCCTGGAATTGAGAATGGGAAACCGTGGAAAACCATTCCCAGGACGGCCGAGGTGGGATTCGAACCCACTCTTTTGAATGCAACGCACTACTAACGTGCCTCAGCACGCAGATCTATGCCGTTCAATAAACATTGTTTAGTCACGTGATTGATCACTTTTTTAATGACGATCCTGCTGACATGTAGTCTATGACACTCTCCGCTAGTGCAGACGTTATCTTGGGTTCACATCGTTGCTCAATAATGACCTACGGTGTGATTGCTTAAGACGATGAGAGAGGAAGGGAATGAGTCATCATATCCAATAGCCTGTGAGCGACCACATCAGTAGCTGAAGATTAACACCACGTTGTACAGTTACAGTATTTTTCTACGCAGTATTGTATTGTTTGAGTGAGCGCGAAATGGCTTCAAAACGGAAGAAATTGGTTGTTTCCGTGGACAAAATTAGAAGCATTAAACAGGCTGGTCAAAGGAGAACTTTTGAAAAATATTGCTGCACTTCAACTGTGTCTGCTTGGAAGAAAAACCGAGAAGAAATTGATTACTTCTGCTTTAAAATGATGACGAAAGATAGTTTCGAGAATCGTGCCACTGTAAAGGAAGCTAGAAATGAATCTCTAGATGACGCATTATTCATGTGATTTAGTGAAAAAAGAGAGAAAGGTGTTCCGAATTCTGGGCCGATTTTACAAGAAAAGAGGCTTAATTCAAACAGCAAGCTATCTTCACAGCTAGTCAGGGTTGGATGGAAAGGTGGAAGTTTTCAGGGGACAAAGTCACTGCTGACAGTTTCATAAAGGAATTTCAGGACATTATTTGCTCCGATAACTCAACGCCAGATCAGATATATAACGCCGATGAAACTGGGCTGTTTTATCGCATGCTACCAAAAATCGCATTACAATTATGTATCCATGCATCTGGAGGACAAACTTCCTCTCCTGTTAATAGGGAAATCATAAAAACCAAGTGCTCTAAAAAATCTGAATCGACCTGCCTTGCCGGTTTCTTATATAATCCAAAAGAATGCATAGATGGACAGTGGAACTTTCAAGAATTGGTTCCAAGAAGAATTCGTACCGACCGTAAAAAGGATTTTAACGAAACAAGGTTTGCCACTGAAGGCCATTTTGTTCATTGACAATGCGACGTCACATTCGGAAGTATAAGAATTGGTCTATGGTGATATCCGAGTGAAATTTCTGCCACCTAATGTAACAGCTCTGTTGCAACCAATGGACCAGGGTGTACTGGAGAACATCAAGCGGTTATACAGGAGGGAGCTGCTCAACAAAATGATTGAAGAAGAAGGGGTTATGGTATAATTTCGGCATTGAAATCAACAATTTTCAAATACATTAATTACATGATGACATCTGCACGGGGTCAAGTTAGTGAAATGGCAATTAAAAAGTCTTCATCTATGGCCTTCTATCTTCTGATAGTACATATATAACACCCTCGCACTGTATGCAGAAGTGAGAAATATTATTGCCATTATTTCCACTATTATTATCAGTATTTCAGTTGTATATTTTGTTATTAATATTTTAAACTGGAAGGTCTCCATATGTGATATGAGTAATTTGTTTTGTACACACGGATGGGAAAACAGGGCTATTCATAACTCGGGAAATTAATATGAGTCATGTGTATAGCCCAGAGTCTGATGAAGTGGACTTGCTGCTGTAGTCGGAAAGTTCCCATGACTCATTGAAACACCCCAGAGTCTGTTGATGTTATTGTCATGTGATCCGGGAGAGGTCCAGGGCGTGGCCTTGACAAGACGATCTACTCGTGATTGGATAACCAGGATCAATCTAGATGTATCATGTGAGAGGAAGGTGAAGCTGAGGTCTACATAAGCATGTGATCATACGGCGAGAATACACTGTACTGTACTGAACTTCAAACTTTGGTGGAACGTGGTCTTAATATGTTTGTGGAACGCGACTGACCTGCAACTGTGGAGTGCTTAGACACTGGGTATTGTATCACTTATGGCAGCTTGGTATTATATGTTGGTGAAAGCTGTGGGGTGCTATCTCAGACTTTTCAGAATGTACGTTTTAGTATGACAAGCGTGTGTTGCTCACGTGAATATATCTTTAAACCAAGTGTTAGAGTGAGTGAACACAGTATTATAAAGGTACAGTATCTGTGTGATTAAGTGCCAATTATGAGAATCTGCAAGTCATGTTATAAAGATAGTGAAGGGTATTCATCTACATATATGTACATTGTTCAACGGACTAACTGCAAACGGTACCTTGGTCCTCGCTTTTGTTTTCTCACTCTTTTCGTTGTTGTTCTTGTTGTTGTTGTAAATATGGAGTCTTCCACTGATATTTTGTGAGCGTATTTTATGTATATTTCTGTGTGTTGATGATGTGCCCATGCACCGATCATATTCAGATTATAGTTGATTACTTTTAGAATCAGTGGAATTATTGATAAACTTAGGTGCAGTTCCTACCTATTTATTCGTTTTAAGAAGGTTAGGTAAGGCGTGAAGCAGATGTACCAGTAGGCAGCTATATGTACACGCCCTGGTAGAGAAAGAATTATATGCTCTACCAAAATTCGGTGGATCCATTCTGGTGAACTCTGGCGCCCATACTACGGTTATTTCGAGTAATTATTTTTATGAATTTAATTTATTTTAGTAATTTATTCAGTTATTTATTCACATATTTTGAATTAACCCTTTCAGACCTGTTGGTCACAATTGTGTACATTAAGTTTCTACCTCTATAATTCGCTCATAAGTAATGTTATGAGCATCCAGACAGTTTTAACATGTTTAGGTACTTGTATTTTAGTAATAGGGAAATTGCTTTTGCATTCCAGCGACTTGTTTCTGAACTGCGTAGTATTTATTCACTTTGGAGGTGTCTGGTTTTCTATGGCCATTACCGCTTCCGCTCTGTGTTGTAATTCCGAAGATTTTTGTTTGTTTACCGCCATTGTAAAGTGATATCGTGATTCTATGGATACTTATGCAGTGTTTAGTGCAGTTTTAAGAATATAATTCGATTCTTTATTACTTCATATTATTCGGTAAGTATAATGTACACAATTGTGTACAACCGGACTGTAGTGATGTAAATAAGCAGTGAACATAATCCTCATATGCTTTCGTTTTTGTGCTATGTTGTATTAGTTTCCAGTGTTTTCTTTCTTTTTATTTCAGAAATATCAATGGCTGTTGGTCAGATTTGACCTTTCTGTATGTTCCTTATTCAGTTTTGTGCAGTTGGCCTACAAATATGGCTAAACCTACTACAAGTAAAAAAAAGTCCTATACGAAGAGAAAGATATCTTGCCGTTGAGAAAGACTGGGACTCTTTTTTAGATATATTGAAAAATGGTGAGGACTTTGATTGTAATTGAGGCCTATCTGGAGATGAAGTTGAGGATGATGATATACCACTTATACGAAGACAAGATCACCTAAAAATAAAACGTGTTGGAGCTGACAAAGTGAGTAGAGATGACGTATCTGCTGACACAATAACCGAAGATGCACATGAAGATGAATCTCTGGAGGAATCTGAAAACGTTTTAGGCAGTGGAAACCATTCCGGATCATGTGACGCTTATGCCAGAATTTTGTTGACACCTAAAGAATCAATCAGGTGGAAACGAAAGCCTTTGAGTTGTATTGTAGAACAATACGAGGCCCCCAGTTTTGAAGAACACGAATTATTGTCACCAATACATTACTTCAAGAGATATGTACGGTACCTGAAGATCTATTTAGTTACATGGCAATGAATACCAAAATGTATGCATTGCAGCAAGGAGAATTATACTTCAAACATACACAGCTGTTGAAAGAGACATTTTATTTGGTTTATTCATATTGTTTGGCCTAGAATACGCTTGGGATGCAACCCTCAAAGTAAATGCATTCTTAGAAAATATGACACGAGACCGTTTCTTTGAACTGCGAACTAATTTACATTTGGTAAATAATCTTGAAATTCCATCAGATAATAAGGACAAGTTTTACAAAGTTAGGCCGATTTACACAGCCATTCGTAATCGGTGCAATGAACTTCAGATTGAAGAAAATATTTGCGTTGATGAAGGCATGATTCCTTTCACGGGGAAGTTTTCTGCAAAACAATATGTCAAGGGAAAACTCAACCTTTGTGGAATAAAGATGTTCATGTTGTGTGGAAAAAGTGGACTTGTTCATGATTTTACTTTGTATCAAGGGCCACAACGGAACTAAATTCCCCTTCCTGTAAAAAGTTTGGATTAAGCCCTGCTGTTGTTTTGGAACTATCGAAACAATTGCCAAATGGAAAATGTCACAAATTATACTTTGACAACTTTTTTCATCGTACCACCTTTTTCAAGCTTTGAAATCAATGGGTATCTATGCGGCAGGAACTGTCCGGCAAAACAGGTTTGGTAGACGCATCCCATTTTCAGATGATAAAACTATAATGAAACAGACCAGAGGTTTTTGTGAAGAAGTTGTTAGTGCTGATGTCTTACAATGTGTAAATGGGTAGACAATAGACCAGTCGTATTGTGTTCAAATTTTATTGGTAAAGGTACTGTAGATAAAGTTCTACGATGGGACATAAAGAACAATAAATATGTCACAGTGGAAAGGCCTGAAATAGTGAGATATAATCATGGCATGGGAGGAGTTGATCTGTTTGATCAGCTAATAAGCTTGGCTTGAATATAGACGAGATGCAGAAAACTTGGGAATTCCGAAGAGACAGCAACTGGACCTTCTTTACTTCCGTATCAGAGTAGAAGGTGGACTGATAATTTGCCAGAAAAAGGTTTCTGGAAGAATGAGGGGACGTCATTCCGAACATGGAGCTGCTTCAGAGTTGCAAGTTGTACCAAGAAGAAGAGAAGAATTACGCCCTGCTCGGGAAATACAGTATTATTCAATTGATCATTTACTTCTGCATGATGATGGAGCTCCAAGCTGCTGCAAATGTCCAAAATGCACGGGGCGTTCAAGGATTCAGTATAGGAAGTATAAAGTGCATCTCTGTCTCCAAAAGGACAGAAACTGTTTCCTGCAGTTCCACACAAAACTGTAAATGTGTGTTCAAACATTTTTTCCTAGTTTCTGTCTATTGTTCATTGAAGTTATGCTCAAGAGCTAGCTAATATTTGACTCATTTGACTTATGCTATGTAAGTTTCATATGATGTTTTATGATGCTTGAGTCCCGATGTACACAATTGTGCACATTAATTATCTCTGAAACTGTAGGTCATATCAAAAAATGTTTTGAACAAAATATGATCAGAACACTCTCCTGAATTCAAAAATCAAGTCAAATATTTTTATTTTATTTAAAAGAAAATTCAGGACTGAAAGGGTTAAGATTACTATTTACGCCCAAGCGTGTGGCGATTATTTTATTTTATTCATATTTGATTATTTTAAATGGTTAATTATTATTGGTATTTATATTACATATTAAAATCTGTGCATCTACCACCGAGGGTTGTCAAGTTGTGGACTCTTCGCTGTTCCTTGACACATTTACACGCACTCTCGGATGCTCCGACGTAGAGGAGAACCAGTGGCGGTTTCTGGTATAGAGAAAAGGAGCCACGAACCTCCAGTTGATATCAAATTGTACTCAAATACACAATTTTCACAACTCCCTTGTCAATCTCGAAGGGCTTGCTAAACCCATCTATCCGTAATATACTCGTACTGGCTTTCAATTCATAAGAGCTGCGCAAAGCCCGTGGCTGGATAATTGTCTGGAACGAACCCACTTGCAAGGCGATCTCTCCGTCCGTACCTGGGCGAAGGGAGTGACAAGCTGCGGGGGGACATCGGCCAGCCCATAGGCAAGACTAGGATATCGCAGAAACGGATCTCTGTGCTTTACGCATGCGCAATATGCCACTCTCTCAAGTCGTGTTGTTGGGATTGGTATGTAACTGTCATCTGTTGCCCTTACAGGAGTTCAACTAGGCAGCGGAGAATAGTGCACATATTTAGCGGTAGTGTTGAAGAGCATCATTACTACCAGAAGTCACATTCCAAATTCCAATTGATATTTTTTCGCATATACATCAATACTAACTAAACATCTATTCATTTGCCTTCTTTGGAATACTTACTTTTTGGAGAGAAACTTAAAAATCTCTGAGGCAAAAAGAACCGGGAAGGTAATACCAATTAAAACTCTAATTGCCTAGCTATAGGAGTTCTTAAAATTAAGTTACCGGTACCAACATTGAGCCGTATCCTGACGGCCCATAAGAGATACTCAGATTATTATTTGACATATATATAATTTATTTGAAATACATTTCAGTCATATTTGGTAAGAGTAATGTATCGCAGGATAGCGGAGACCGGAAGCCCATCAAGTCGCTGGATATTGCGCGATACTTCCTCAGGACCGTGAGAAAGGCTTAGCGTCACCAGAAGTTAGCATATCTCGGCACGTGTACATGATGTTGGCCAAGAGTAATATTCAGCCAATGAGAACGGGTGGGGGTGGCAAATACGGAGTCTGAATCGCGCGGAGTCATAGTCCCAGGTTAGCCAATATGGACAGTTGCTTGAAATAAATTCTGGTATTTGACGAATTTCCACAGGTCTACAAGTGAAATATAATCAGGAGTACGCGATAGAAATAATTTGAAGAAATTTGATGTTTTCTGCAGTGTGTTTTATGGAATGTTATAATTAATAATAAATCATGATAAATGGCAAGTACGCTGATTGGTGGTTTGTATAAACATGCGGGAATCCCATAGCTACAACGGCGTTAGCCACGCTTCCTTAGCGTTACAAGCTCTGGAGAGCGTCACTCTGATCGTGGAAGCCGATGTGATGTGAACGTTGTTCGGTAGTGCTCCGATACTTGTATGTGAAAGTTGCCTCGTGAATATATCAATAACAATGTATGGTTTAAGACCGAAAAACAGTATTTTCAGTCGTGCAGTTGAATAAATTAACTGGTGCAGTGTTAAATTGCAGAGTATATGATGGCGCAAAGTTCACTACAGATAAATAGACGGTAATAATTAGCCACAGACTGAAAAGTGAAGAAGAACGGCTCAGTTGTTTCATATTTTCGTGTCGGTCGCGTTTCGCGAGGAACAGTCGATCCGTACCACGAGCCGCTCTCAATAACTGTATATAGAAACCCTAATGTGTTAAATTTCAAGTGTATTTGTGTGTCAGTGTGTTGGTTGAGTTTATAGCTAACAAGGGTTGGTTCGGCACGTGCAGAGTTGAGCGGTGAAGAGATATTCATCCAAAGCCTTCTGTGTTGCATTCAGAAACTTTCAGCAAGAAGATGGCACCGCCCATGGAAGAAGAAAAATTGTTTCTATGTGTTAAAACAGTGATCAACATGCAGTAACCACATAACGCAGCAGGGATGTGAGCCGTTGCCAGTATCCTGAGAGTCGTCCAAGATAAGACGCATGTTTTAATTATGGAATGTTATATGGGTTATGTTAAAATACTAGTGCAGTTTAGCGTAGGGATTTTCTTTAACGTAAGTTAAGCCTGACGGCATGTGTTTATTTCACCGTTGTAATGTTGTAGATACGGATAAGATAGGAATGCATGATCTCTATATTTTTATTTACGATTAGTTAGATGGCATAAAGAGGGAGTTCTTAGGATTATTTTTTTGTTATATTATGCATGAAATTAGCTAAGTATTATTCCGATTTTTCCTTGTATATAAGTGATAGGAGGATTAGATTGACAAGAGCATCCAATTCCCAAGTTAAGCCCTTGCTACGTCGAGAGTAAATTCAATTTAATTTTGGTCATTTAGAGTGTTAGTAACAGTTAGATTGCATGACGCATGGTATTTCAGAAGCTGACACGTGTGAGCTGCATAACAACGTTGAAGGAATAGGATCTTCAAATGTAGGTTGGAAAATGTTTTGCCCAATGATTTGTACGGGAATCGAACCTAGATTCATAATGGAGAAGGCTGATGAGAATTGTAAGAAATATAAGAGGTTCTAATGCATGCTAATTTATGAGGTAGGTTATGCAGGCCGATTGCATGCCTGATGAAGTGAAAAGAATGATGTGCAGTGAATGTGTTCCTGCTATTGTCTTCTGAGAGAATATTAATTATCAGTAAGGCCCGGATGTTTATGCAGTAATAGGTTAGAATGCAAACTTACTGAAGCGAGTAATAAGTAGAGTCTACCCGCACGACGGTAGTGTTATGAGGTTTACATAAACATTAGGGGTTCAGCCCATTATTTAGCAACACATTTACTTCGTAGGAAATGTCAACTAGCCCACTCGAACGTTATGTAGTGGCAGTAACATAAATTCTAGAGGTTCTAATGGGCCGAACCCCTAATGTTTATGCAAACCTCATAGCAATACGTCGTGCGGGTACACTTTACTTATTACTCGCTTCAGTAAGTTTGCATTCTAGCCTATTACTGCATAAACATCCGGGCCCTAATTATCAGAATTGACGGATATTGATTCCAGACCAAGGAGTCTGATGTGTGTAATAAATTATCGAAACATGCCAGAAAGAAGTACGATTGTACGTGAGCTTCCGTGTAGCCGAAGAAAGATGATATTGCCTCACAAGCTTACTTGTTAGCCGTGTTTACATAGACAGCGTGAATGAGATCGTATTTCCGTGATACAATCTTGGCGAAGGGAATCCAAGCCTCAGTACAGTATTGAATTATAACATTTCCTTTCAGCCCACAGCACAGCAGGAAGTATGTGTCGGATGAACGCGCTTTTGGGTGTGCAAATGCAGCAGAAGGCAATGTTGCCCATTGCTTTCCACATGATTAATGATGGATAAAAATATGTTTCTCTTACAGAATGGTGTTTTGTGATATTTCATGTTGTTTGAAAATGTTGTCTGGTTGTTTAATGGGGAACAGCCCGAGTGCTGAGTAATATTGATGGCCAATCTAGTTCTCACTAGATACTTTAGTGAACAGCGTTTCACCTTGAGTCAGTGTAGTATGTAAGTTTTCCTTTCTTTATCCGATGTAGATATGTGAGATACTTTGATTATTTTGTGTTATTGTAAATATAGCGTAGGGAAATGCCACTAGTATTTTTCATAATTCATATCGTGTCCCATTGCGTCTTAATTTTCCTTTTTATCGAAAGTTTTATTTTATCTTAATTTTTCCTTTTAACGTTTAATCTTGCGACGACTCGATAAAATTATCCATGCGAATCGATTACATATTAGTATACGCGTACGTATACTATTTCATAAAATGAACACTGGACAATCAGACGAAGAATATTTTGAAAACTTTACAAGTATTCAATGTTGTGCTTGAGATTTCATTTCACATTTAATTTTTTGATTAATGAACGTTTTAATGTCCTGTTCTTTCTTCAAATTTTGAGATTATGTCAATGTCATCTTTATTTTTTTATTTTCTTGTCTTATATTAGTATGATTCGGGAATTTTGTGAATAAATTCATCCTACCCCATATTATTGTTTCTCATTCGAGTTATACCTCCATTTTCCTGCCATTTACTTATATTTAAGTGAGAAACTTCGACTTTTAGCCTGGCCCATCGACAACCAACCCACTTCTCTGCCCAACCCTGAGTTAGTCGGATGTTCATACAGGAATGGAGACATCGTCCTAGAGGGTAACTACCCCTGGGTACGGTACAACATTGTGAACAGTGCCAACATACATCCCTATAGTTTCCTCGTGTTTTTCGAGTGTGTTTACAAAACTTTGCAAAAGTGACCATAATTCGTAATATTCTTGTACGCTGTGCAAGCGGGTGAGTGTTTACCTGCACAGTTGTGCCGTTCAAAAAATTAATTTTTAGGACATAAGGAAGTTGTCCGTGTGAGTATCTTTGTGGATTGTTAGTTGCGTCCACAATCTTTGTTCACGGGAAAGATAAGGAGCTACATAACGAGTCTGAACAGTGAAATGACGTATGGCTTTTTTAGTGCCGGGACTGTCCGAGAACATGTTCGGCTCGCCATGTGCAGGTCTTTCGATTTGACACCCGTAGGCGACCTGCACGTCGTGATGAGGATGCAATGATGATGAAGACGGCAACTACACCCAACCCCCGTGCCAGCGAAATTAACCATTGATGGTTAAAATTCCCGGACCGTACCGGGAATCGAGCCCGGGACCCCTGTGACCAAAGGCCAGCAAGCTAACCATTTAGCAATGGAGCCGGACAGTTTGAACAGTGATAAGATACTTAAGAAGATAAACTCCTCTTCTCTCTCTCTTGAGCGATAACTTGAGATTAAGGATGCCGGACGCTCAAAGCCTGATCTCAATATAACGAGGCATCCTAAAAGTAAATAAATCGTGCGTAAATTCAGAATGGAATGTATAAAAGAACCGAGTGGATCTATAGGTGCGAAATTACTAACAGGTTGTTTTGTTTTCCTTGTTTGTTTCGTGAGTGATGAAAGCGAAAAGACTTGGACCAAAGTCGGAGTGGTAAGTTTACGACATTAATTTGTCCCAAGAAATAAAGAAACACGAAAGTTCTAAATCTCATATGCTTGCCCAGTTAGAATTCGATATGCTGGGAAGACACGATAACCGTCAAAAACTTGACTGTGTTTACAGGCAGTCTGTGGAAAGAAACAACGATCAAGTATGGAAAAATCCTTATGTGCTGTGTAAAGTTCTGCGGCGCGTTTGAGTTGGCATTGCGCGGGCATGACGAAACAAGTGAATCGTCGAATCCTGGCATATTTCGAGGCCTCGTTAATTTTAGTTCCGAAATTAGCGTTGCATTAAGTGACCGTCTGTCCAAAGCTACTGTTTTCAAAGGCACCTCGAAAGACATTCAGAATGATTTGCTTTCGTGCATGTATGAAATCTGTCGTGAGAAAATAAGGAAGGAAATCATCACAGCGCACTTCATTTCGATAATCCGAGATGAGACCACCGATATATCAACTACAACACAATTAGTTATTGTACTGCGCTACATTCTTCCAAACGGTAAGCCAGTTGAAAGATTCTAGCGTTTCCTCTCATCATCAGGGAAGATTTTAAGCATGCACATTATGTTCACCGTTATGCCCATACTTTGAACTTAGTCATGGCATAGGCGACAAGCCAGAATACGAATGTTCACGTATTTTTTTGCAAATTTTATTTGAAATCCCCAGCTTTTTTTCGTAACTCCCGACAGCGATCAGGTGTACTGAACGAAGTTGTTGGTAGAAGAGTATTTCATGCTTCAAACACAAGGTGGAATTTTAAAACAAGGACCGTTGAAGTAATTTACGAGAACAGAGGTGCCCTCATTGAATGCCTGGATCAACTGGAAACTACCTCTCGACAGCACCCGTTATTTCAGTTCTGGTTAGCTGTTTACCATCAGATAATGCCTGATGTGGACATTTTATACAGTCAGGTCCAAAAGCGAAATTCAGATATATTGGAAGTCAAAGGCGCACTTTCAGGTTTCGAGGCTGCTATGAAAATTGTTCGGGAAAATAAAACTGACCACATCGCTGATAAACATGACACACTGTCCACACTAGTGAAGGTATCACGGGGGGCCACTGCGTACTTCGAAACGAGTTGCGGCAAAAGAGATTTGTGAAACGGTCATTCTTCAAGCATAGGAACGGTTTCAATTCACAAACCACCTCTTTGCAGCCAACCTGTTTCAAGCTGAGAATTTCGGCAGCTTCAAGAAGCATTTTTCCCACTGACTTTTTTTTTGTTAGCGGCTTTACGTCGCACCGACACAGATAGGTCTTATGGCGACGATGGGATAGGAAAGACCTAGGAGTTGGAAGGAAGCGGCCGTGGCCTTAATTAAGGTACAGCCCCAGCATTTGCCTGGTGTGAAAATGGGAAACCACGGAAAACCATCTTCAGGACTACCGATAGTGGGATTCGAACCTACTATCTCCCGGATGCAAGCTCACAGCCGCGCGCCTCTACGCGCACGGCCAACTCGCCCGGTCCACTGACTTTTGTATAAAGCGTGTGCAGCCTACGCATTTCTCGACAAACCGACACTGAGAAGCGAACTTGAAATATTATACATGTGAAATGATTATCGGACTGTTTCTGGGGCTACGACTTTGTTTCAGTTTCTTTTAGAAGATAAGTTGCAGAGTGCCTTTGGCGAAAGGATAAAACTTTTAAATATACGGTAGTTATTACTATTCCCATGACGACATCGGAAGCAGAAAGGTGCTTTTCAACCTTGAAGAGAATAAAGACTTTTCTTGTGCAGCACAATGACCGAGGATAGACTTAATGCTCTTGCTATGCTGTCAGTTGAAAAGGACTTGGTTCGGGACACTGTGGACTTCAACGAAGCAGTTATATATGTTTGCTTCCCTCAAGGAGCGCAGGATGGATTTTTTGTATAAGCTGTCTGCATAGGGTAGGTTGATTTTGAAACATTTCTTATTTTGCATGTGGTAAATTTCGGAATGTATTGTCTACTTCCCTCGTATTCGATCACAGAGATTGAGGGGGGGATGTTTTTTCTTCTGTTGAACCCCCAGTGACGAAAGTCACGCGCCGCCACTTATGAATGAGATTGACGTATATGACTGGTTGAAAACTGACTGTAATTCAGGCTACAGCATAATGATAGACGAAGAAATTATTGCCTCTTGTTCCTTGGCAGGTAATGACGAGAGTGATGGGGAATTCGAAATTGAAACCGGCGCTCCAGGAGAAGAAACAATAAGTCATGGAGAGGCAACAATGCAGCTGGACAAACTGATTGCCTATTTAGAATCTCAAACTGAAACCACAACGGCAGAACTGATGTTAGCAAAAAGTCTTCGTGATCGCGCTTCGTGCAAACGCCATACGAATGTAAAGCAGAAAAAAAACCCTCACACATTATCTTAGCGCATAAAATAGAGTCGTAGAAGTAAAAAAAGTGTTTTATATTTCTTTATTGATAAAAGGTATTACTGTACAACTCATGTTAATGGATAATATAACATGACTGTACTTGTTTTTTTTTTTTTTGTTTTTTCCGGATTATCCTGATTTTCGATAATCCGGATCAGTTCCGGTCCATCATAATCTGGATAAACGAGGTTCTTGTGTATTTGGAATCTCCTTTAAAAATAAAGAAACACGTATTTTTTTTCGGAAAATCTACTTAAGGGGCTTGGGGGGTGGGGAGATGTGAAGTAGAGTGAATTATTTTTATGATAATACTTAGATCTCAAGAACTGAAGATGTTGCAGACATGAAAATTGGTATTAGCAATCTTCTTTGAAAATAAAGAAACAAGTTTTGTTCTCTGAAAATCCACTTGGGGGTGCAAGATGTGCATTTTACATCAAGTAAATTACATTTCACCCAAGAAGAACTTCGTTAAGAGCAAAATTGAGTCAGAGAGACTGTTCTCTTCTTGCACTCCATTACATATTTATCATCACAATGTTCATTGCACAATACACATGCACACTCCCGGCTGGCCCAGTGGTAGGATTTCTGGCACAGATACGGTGGGGAAAGCCGTGTATTGCAAAGCTGTAACCATATGTTTCAACTCATATTCCTCTTTCATCCAATCCTTATTTATCAGTGCGCCTGTACTGTAAAAGCTTTCCTCGAACAACTATTAAGTATAGTTATTTCAAAGTGAAGAAAGAGTTCAATTATTTTTATGAGGATACTTATATCTCAAACTGAAGACGTTACAGACGTGAAAATTGGTGTGTGTATATATATAAGACAATAGGCACCCATTAAGGAAGGGTTTAAGAAAATTCAACCCCTAGGGGGATAAAACGGGGGTAAAACCCTAAAAACGAAAATATTAATTCTTCCGAAACCATTGACCAATGTTGAAATTGCACTGGATGATTGTTCCTTCTTTATGCACTAGATGTTAAATACGACAAGTTTAGAAAAAAAATCAGCCCTTAACGGTTCAATAAGGGTTAATATCCGAAAACAAAAATATTACTTTCACTGAAACAGTTTGACGTACGAGGTTGAAATTTAACATGATGGTTCCTCCTATATGTCAATTTTTAAATTGTACATAAATAAAAACTAGAAAGTGGTCTTACAATAATACACCCCTCAGGGGTTTTGGCTGTGAGGGTGAGGCCTAAACTCACAGATATTCATCTCTGAAGTTGACTGGCATATGAGGCTGAGATTTCACATGGTGTTTGCTCCTATATGTAATAGACTTTAAGAAGTGGTCTTATATCAATACACCCCTAACGGTGTTTGCCGGTGGGTGGGGAGGTAGCTGACCACATAAATATTCATTTCTCTCAAACCGTTCGACATACGAGCTTGAAATTTCACACGCTGGCTGTCCTATATGTTCAGATTTTAAATAAAACGTGGTATTAAAATAATACACCCCTAAGGGTTTTTGATTGCGGGGTAGGGGTGAGGCCTGGTTACAAAAAAAATCAATTTATCTGAATTCGTTTGACATATGAGGTTGGAATTTCAATGTCTTAGATTTTAAATAAAAATTGGTCCTTAATACACCCCTAAGGGGTCTTCGCGGGGGTGATATCTGATGACAAACATATTTATATCTTGAAATAGTTCTGACACAGGAGGTTGAAATTTCACATGATTGTTGCCCTTATACATCTCGGATTTTAAATGAGAAGTGGTCTTGAAACAATATATTTCTAAGGGGCTATGACTGGCGTTTGGAGCCTGATGACAAAAATATTCATTTCTCTCTCTCTCTTTTCTTTTGCAATTTGCTTTTTGTCGCACCGATACAGATAGATCTTATGGGGACAATGGGACAGGAAAGGTCTAGAAGTGGGAGAGTAGCGGCCGTGGCCTTATGGTACAGCCTCAGCATTTGCCTGGTGTGAAAATGGGAAACCATGGAAAACCATCTTCAGGGCTGCCGACAGTGGGGTTCGAACCCACTATCCCCCACATGCAAGCTCACAGCTGCGCGACCATAACCGCACGGCCAACTCGCCCGGTATTAATTTCTCTGAAACTGTTTGAAACATAAGGTTGAAATTTAACTTGATGGCTGATCCGAATTTCCGACTTTTTTCTTTATTGCCAAAATTGTTATTTGTAAAACTCAGGGGTTTAACGAAAATAATCTTGAACTTGATACACAACTACAGGAACATCTTTTTAGGACTGTATACAATTAATGGTACCTACGAATTCTTGCGGACGTTGACTGTCGAATATTTCAAGATTTAAACCTCTCAAATTACTAATCATTTTCTACGAGCTTAATACATATAACAGGCCTAAATAATGTAGGAGGTTTCATCTTGATTTTTATTAGAGATCGGTGCTACCCTTTAGATACACTAAATTCTATGCCTTAGATTTTAAATAAGAAGTGGTCTTCAAACAATACACCCCTAAGGGATTTTGGCTGCGGGATGAGGAATGATGATAAAAATATTCATTTTTATGAAACCGTTTGAATTACGAAATTAAAAGTTCAAATCGTATCCTAGATGTTAAGTAAGAGAAAGTTTGAAACAAATTTAACCCCTCAGAGAGTTAAATGGGGTTAAGATCTGAAAAGTGATATACCGGCATTCACCCTTTCCTAAGAAACTGTTTAACGTACAAAGACAAAATTCCAAATAGTGGTATATATTTTAAAACCTAGGTGTGAAATAGGAAATATTTTTAACTATCCACCCCTAAGATGTTAAATAGGGTAACTCCGCAAATTAAATCATTCATCCCTCCAAAACCGTTTGACGTACAAATTTTTTAATTTCACGAGGAGGTTTTTCGTTTACAAAATATTTCTCCCCTAAGGGGTTGAGATAGTGGTTGACTCTCAAAAACACAATATACATTCTTCCGAAACCGTTTCAGGCACGATCTTAAAATTTTACATGAAGGGTGGTCTTCTATATCCTAGATGTTAAGAAATATTTTTAAAACAATCACCACCTAAAAAACATTCATTCCGCCAATTACATTCTTACGCGAAACATCTATCGTTAAATACGATAGGGCTTAAACAGCAGTAAAATTCGTCAGTACGGGGTTCAAATGCCTGTTATAAAAGAAAATTAATAATCATTTCCCCCAAACCGTTTGACGTACGAACTAAGGGTGTATTCAACAGGCTCAGTCGACAGTAGCCTCTCCACATGCAAAACTTTGAAAAAATAAATATCAATTTAAAACCGTAGTGAAGCACGGGCATACTGCTAGTTATTTATTAATATAATAAGATGATTTCTTTTACATGGAATGCTAGCTTTCAGGTGAGGGTTACTAGTCGCTATATCATTTTACCATTATATCACATTCGTTTTAGTTCCTCAATTCTACAACTACACTTTTATTTCTTATTTTCATAATCCAATTAACTCCAACCTGTAGTGTCTTTGTACTAGTTTTGGATGCAGCAATTTCAACGTCTGCTTGGAATCCTTCACTCAAATTGAGTCTTTCGGTGAAATTACTACATATTCAGCTAAACTTACGGATAGTCGTTGTTGCTGTTAGGTAGATTTCCGTACTGCGTCAAAGTAACAGGCCTGCTTTGGCGAGTCTTGTTTACATATTATTAGCTCCTCATTGAATGTGTCTAGTGTTTGCTTAATGGCATTGGTGGTAGAAAGTAAGTCACTCCAGTTTTTATTTTTGCGTTTGTCTGATTTAAGGTATTACAAATCAAATTTATATGACTTTCGGCAGAGAGGTTCAGATTTTCAACGTCAAAATTCACCGCCAGCTTGATATTTTATAAACAAACATGGCACTTGAAAGTTCTAGGTCTAGGTTACTCACGTCAGTCCACTCGTCAGCTGTTTTGTCCTCTGGGGCACTTGAATCGCTCTTGCATCAAGAAGACTCACTACTTAAATCTCCATCTTCGGACTCTGCAATTGACAAATCACTTTCATCTGCATCCGTGCAGTCCACAATTGAAGCAATCTTTTGCTCACTGACTCTTCTTACTAAACAAGTCTCAAAATAACATCATACATTCAAAAAATCCGGTCTCAAACCTCGCGACACACACTTGGCTAAACACGATAGCCCCTCACAGGTTGTAAAAAGCTAGTAGGGATATGATGGAACTCTATTAGAGGATTCCCCTTTCCGCTAGACCTAAAGGGTCGTTTGCTGTCATCTGTGAAGTTTTTGAGTACTTCATGTGCCAGTAACACTGGATCTCTGACCATTTAACCCTAGAACTGCTGCAGGTTTACCTGTCAAATGCTGCAGATATTTTTCCTCAATATACAACATGAAAATAAAACCAAGCCTGTAATCACATATTAATCCTAAGTAATCCATATTATTGAGCCATCCCCAGGATGCCTCATTACGTATAATAGTAACACTGTGGACATATTTACTTAGTAATATACAAAGAGCTGGGTACGAAGTAAAGGAGTCCGTTAGCCGCCGATGTAGGCGAGCCGCAGCTTGTAATTTTCCAGTAAACACCGTGATCTTTGAATTCAATGCGAGTCGTTGCCTGGTAACTACGCACGCCAACCCCCTTCCAACTTTCAAAATCAAATGACTCGAGTTTGGCGGAGGTTAGATTCGAATATAGGGAACCCCTAAACAGCACTTCAGGATGAACAATTTCGACTTCATTGGACTGGGATCTCAGTATTTACATAGCTATTTTCGCCATTAAGCTAGAATTCCACAGGTCCGAACTGCATGTAACACTTGCATACGTATTTATCAGTCACTCATATGTGAAAACAATGCCTACTTGTGCATTATCAGAGAAATTTTATTTGAATGGAACGTCGTTGGGCCGAACCACAGTCCGTTTCAGGCAACCTCAAATGTTCGCAGGGGATCTATCTGCTGCCACAAAGAGACAGTGAATTTATTTGAAGACCCGCGGTGGGGAAGCAGCCCATCCTTTTGTTGTACTTTGTGAGAACTGTACGTTGTGCGCGATTGATGAAAGTTTTTGTATTGACTAAAAACTGTTACACGCTATGTGCGGGTTGATATTTAGTCCCGAGCCGAAGTTTACAGGATAATTATTATATCCTAATATTTGATTCAAATACAATCGATAGACCAAGTGCGGATTGGTACCGCGGATTTAATAACTCTGTTAACCCGACAGTAATGCATGCTCGCGACCCGCGGATGAAATAAATGTACAATCAATCAATCAATCAATCAATCAATCAATCAATCAATCAATCAATCAATCAATCAATCAATCAATCAATCAATCAATCAATCAATCAATCAATCACTACTGATCTGCATTTAGGGCAGTCGCCCAAGTGGCAGATTCCCTACCTGTTGTTTTCCTAGCTTTTTCTTAAATGATTGCAAAGAAATTGGAGATTTATTGAACACATCCCTTGGTAAGTTATTCCAATCCCTAACTCCCCTTCCTATAAACGAATATTTGCCCCAATTTTTCTTCTTGAATACCAACTATCTTCATATTGTGATCTTTCCTACTTTTAAAGACACCATCCAAACTTATTCGTCTACTGATGTCCTCCCACGCCATCTCTCCACTGAAAGCTCGGAACATACCACTTAGTCGAGCAGTTCGTCTCCTTCCTCCTAAGTCTTCCCAGCCCAAACTTTGCAGCATTTTTGTAACGCTACTCTTTTGTCGGAAATCGCCCAGAACAAATCGAGCTGCTTTTCTTTGGAGTTTTTCCAGTTCCTGAATCAAGTAATCCTGGTGAGGGTCCCATGCACTGGAACCATACTCAAGCTGAGGTCTCACCAGAGACAAATATGCTCTCTCTTTTACATCCTTACTACAGCCCCTAAATACTCTCATAACCATGTGCAGAGACCTGTACCGTTTATTTAAAATCATATTTATGTGATTACCCCAATGAAGATCTTTCCTTATATTTATACCTAGGTATTTACAATGATCCCCAAAGGGAACTTTCACCCCATCAACGCAGTAATTAAAACTGAGAGGACTTTTCCTATTTGTGAAACTTACAACCTGACTGTTATCCCCGTTTACCATCATACCATTGCCTACTGTCCATCTCACAACATTATCGAGGTCATTTTGCAGTTGCTCACAATCTTGTAACTTATTTATTACTCTGTACAGAATAACATCATCTGCGAAAAGCCTGATCTCTGATTCCACTTCTTTACACATATCATTGATATATATATATAAGAAAACAAAAAGGTCCAATAATACTGCCTTGAGGGATTCCCCTCTTAATTTTTACAGTGACAGATAAAGCTTCACCTACTCTAATTCTCTGAGTTCTTTTTTCTAGAAACAGAGCCACCCATTCAGTCACTCTTTTGTCAAGTCCAATTGCACTCATTTTTGCCAGTAGTCTCCCATGATCTACCCTATCAAATGCCTTAGATAAGTCAATAGCAATACAGTCCAATTGACCTCCTGAATCCAGGATATCTGCTATATCTTGCTGGAATCCTACAAGTTGGGCTTCAGAGGAATAACCTTTCCTAAAACCGAACTGCCTTCTGTCAAACCATTTATTAATTTTGCAAACATGTCTTATATAATCAGAAAGAATGCTTTCCCAAAGCTTACATACAATGCATGTCAAACTGACTAGCCTGTAATTTTCAGCTTTATGCCTATCGCCCTTTTCTTTATATACAGGGGCTACTATAGCAACTCTCCATTCATTTGTTAAAGTTTCTTCATGCAAACAAAAATCAAACAAGTACTTCAGATATGGTACTATATCCCAACTCATCGTCTTTGGTATATCCCCCGAAACCTTCTCAATTCCAGCTGCTTTTCTAGTTTTCAACTTTTGTGTCTTACTGTAAATGTCATTGCTGTCATTGGTAAATTTTTATACTTCTTTAGTATTAGTCATCTCCTCTATCTGGACATTATCCTTGTAACCAACAATCTTTACATACTGCTGACTGAATACTTCTGCCTTTTGAAGATCCTCGCATACACACTCCCCTTGTTCATTAATTATTCCTGGAATCCTTCTTGGAACCTGTTTCTGCCTTAAAGTACCTATACATAGTATTCCATTTTTCACTAAAATTAGTGTGGCCACCGATTATGCTTGCCATCATGTTATCCTTAGCTGACTTCTTTGCTAGATTGAATTTCCTGGTAAGTTCCTTCAATTTCTCCTTACTTCCACAGCCATTTCTAACTCTATTTCTTTCCAACCTGCACCTCCTTCTTAGCCTCTTTACTTCCCTGTTATAATAAGGTGGATCTTTACCATTCCCTACCACCTTTAATGGTACAAACCTATTTCCACATTCCTCAACAATTGCTTTAAACCCATCCCAGATTCTGTTTACATTTTTATTTACCGTTTTCCACTGATCATAGTTGCTTATTAAAAACTCCCTCATGCCTGTTTTATCAGTCATATGGTACTGCCTAACAGACCTAATTTTAATCTCTTCCTTTCTTTCACACTTATTTTTAATTACCACAAAAACAGCTTCGTGATCACTAATACCATCTATTACTTCGGTTTCTCTATAGAGCTCATCTGGTTTTACCAGCACCACATCCAGAATATTCTTCCCTCTAGTTGGTTCCACCACTTCCTGAATCAGGTGCCCTTCCCATATTAACTTATTTGCCATTTGTTGGTCATGCTTCCTGTCGTTCGCATTACCTTCCCAATTGACATTTGGTAAATTGAGATCACCCGCTACGATCACGTTCCTTTCCTTATCGTTTCCCACATAGTTGATTATCTTATCAAATTATTCTGAATCAGCATCTGCGCTACCCTTTCCTGGTCTGTACACTCCAAAGACATCTAGTTGCCTATTATCTTTAGAAATGAGCCTTACCCCTAGAATTTCGTGCTTGTCATCTTAAACATTTTCGTAGCTTACATTCTTTCACGAGAATGAATACTCTCCCTCGTACCTTTCCTATCCTATCTCTACGATACACCCTCCAGTTCCGTGAGAAAATTTCTGCATCCATTATATTTCTCAGCCATGATTCAACTCCTATTACAATATCTGGTAAGTATATATCTACTAAATTACTTAATTCTATTCCTTTCTTTACAGTACTTCTACAGTTGAGTACTAACAGTTTAATGTCATCCCTACTTGATTTCCAGTTGCCTGTTCCCTTACATTTCGAACAGGGACCAATATCTCATATCGGTACGCGATCGCGAGATATACATGCATTGTATGCGCTCCTCTTATATATTACCGCTGGGAAGGACTTATGTTGATTGGGCTCAGTCCCTTGATCTAATGACGCCCCAGGTGGACTAACAGAGGAGCGTAGGCTGCGCAAATTACAGTCTAGCATTAGAGTCAACTTTGTGTATTCGTACACGCAAAGCGGTGAAGAATTGATCATAATCCAAATATTCTTCAGAGTTCCAGGGACGTTAAGAAGATATCATGGCTCTACGTGGAGTCGTCGCGAGGACAAATCAACCTCGGCTCACCGTCACCACGATGAGCTAAGCAGCAGAGACACGGCGGCCATGTGGTGAATGGCACCTAATTCCAAAAGGTAAGTACGAGAATCCATTTCTAGGCATGTTCCGATAAAATCTGAAACGTTAGGTCATGTAAAATTAAATATCAGCCATTTAGGCTGGAGATTTGTTTTAATTCAATCGACGTTAAATGCTGGGTAAGGCTGGGGTGCATGTATTCAGCCCAGGCTATTTGTATATATATGTATTATAGTTAGATGGGATCAAGGGAAGATGCCAGAAATTACGAAGTAATTGAATTTTGCTAGTGTATTGTTTTCTATTCAATTTCATATCATTATTTTATTTAGAGATATTCGGGTAAAAGTCCTTATTTTCAAGCAGCCTAGACATCTTCTGCGTTGGTTATATTTACGTCAATTTACAGTATAAATTCAGTCAGGTATTTCCTACGCATGCGGAATGTACGATTTCAGGTACTACTAGTGCGGCAGTGACAATGTGTACTTCGTTCGGATATTAGAGGCTCATTTAACTTAGGAAGAAGGCGAGTCTGGGAAACTAGCATGGGACTGAACCAATGATATGTGTTGTGAAAGGCTTGAAATGCCAGAGTGATGATTTTAGGGCCATGCATGATATTAGGCTAGATATGCCTTGTTTTTAATGGGAGCTGTGCCTGAATATGAAACAATTAGTTGGCCGTGAAGATGCAAAGAATGCCACGGTCGAACGGAGAAAGGAATGAATATTTAGCTCCCGAGATGATGTACGGGCAATGGCTTGCCCCAACGAGCTTCAATGAAAGTGAGTGTGCTCAGCTGACAGAGCTGTTTGTTCCCCTCATGGCCAGAGAATTGTGTAAGGAAATCCCGACAAGCCTCCTAGACTACGATCTCTCTTGTCTGCGAATATTTGTTTTCTTTATTACAGCTGTCGGACTGTCTGCTTGATAACCAGTTTTGGCTGGTATATTTTGTATGAGCACGGGATCATGGTAACTTGTGCTAGTTTTAAGCTAGAATAGGGAACCACCTTATGCCATAGTGATTATTTATGTGCATCCGCAATGGCAAGAATGTAAATATTGTGCTATAGCTATTGTTCCAATGTATTAGTTTTTCCCGGTTCATAATATGAACGATTTACTTCGTCGATACCCACGGGCAAATATGGATCCGTACTTATCTAGTGAAATTACCTAATTAATACGTATGAAGATCAACGTTTTTCCCTTGTAAATTGACATTGTTATTTAATTCTTGATCGTTGCGCGCATTTGTTTACCTTTATGTTATTTTTTCAGCGCAAAGTGTTTCAATCATGCGTATATCGCAATTTACGACTATTTGAGGTCGATTTTACTATTTTATTTTGATTTTTCATAATAGCACGAACCATTTTTTAATGTTTTTGTGGATATAATAAATCCATCTTAACCCTTATTTTATGTTCTCATTTCAATTTTTCCTGCCAATATACTCTTTAGTATAAGTTTAGCTAGAGCTTTATTTGCCCAGTTATCGAACGATTACTACGCGCTCTCCAGCCCCTGAGTTAGTCGGATCGAAAGACAGGATATGGTGCATTATACACCAATAGAAAGCTGAAGGACTGATCTACACGAAGATGACAGAAGTAACACAAATATTATCACAATTTCTAACTAAAAGTACAATTTTAAAATTTTTTGAACAAAGGAAATTGTTGAAATATATTGCTCTAACAAAATAATTTCTGACAGAAAATTTATTCCTGATACATGGCATTCTGAAACATTCAAGTATAATCTTACACATTCCCCCAAAGTTCTTTACTTTTCATTTCAAACGCTAAGTAAAACACAACTTTCTTGTTAAAACGGATTTTGAGTTCTTTTCACATACGGGTAGCCAAGTTCATAGGCCGAGGGTAATGAAAGGCAAATTACTTTATTACGGTTTTATGTCAGTCCAGTTCACACTTACCCCTTCACTGGTTTCTTCAAATACCGACGTACTGAAAATAATATCAGCTGCACCGAACTGAACATCATTCCATTTATAGGAATTTCCGATTACTTCCGAGGCACCTTGTACTTCGCTGTCACTTTTACTACTTTCAGAAATGTTTTCGTTGTCGGAATATAATAATCACTGTCACCATCATTACTGTCGGTAAGATTTTCGAAAATGAAGAGCTCGATTTCAGAATCGTCAACAAAGCGGGCTGTCATGTTGATTCTAAGAACATACGAAAGTATTTTCACTTCTACAGCTAAATAGACTACTCCGGACTTTTGCGTGTTTTTCAAAGACTTTCAAAAGTGAACATAAAAGTACCAGTATTCGGCTGGTTTCTATAGTAGCAGTGGCGGTAGGTTCTCAAGAGCACATGAACATCAACGCATATTCACACATTCATAAATATCGGTAATTTAAAAAAAAATCCTTTTTTTCGACCTGATTTCGTCAATCGATCAAAAGCATTCGACTTATATCGAAGCTCCGTTACACAGATAGCTGTTCGTTTCGGCTGACAATGCCAGGGAGCACAATGGATATTTTGCTACTAGCCTTAGGACTAGACACATGCGCAATGAGGTAACGTCATGGTTTATGCACAGATTTCTCCATAAGCGAGTAGCACGTTACGGAATGTGCCTTTCCCTCTACAATATCCCTCAAACCAGAGATAGTATTACACTTGACCACAAGGGTCCGCCACCTCCTCTGTTACTGTTGGCCAGAGCTCCCAGAAGTTACCATTGCATTACATTGCCGGAAGATTTTGCCAGTAGGTAATTCTAAACAGGTGCTCATAATCACGGGATCAGAAAGTCAGAGCCTCAACCTCAGCCGAAGCCTGAACGACTCAGGCCGGCAGTCGTAATTTTAATTTTCTTGTAAAAGCAAAACCAAACCCCATGGTACTACAGCCCTTGAAGGGCTTTGGCCTCACAATTAATCTTCTTGTACACTCACGAATTGGTCTCGGAAAAATGAATCCTCGGTTATAAGGGTTCTACCATATTATGAGTAGAGAAGGAACCGTACAAGGAATTTCTAGTGAAATGATTTAAGTAAATGATGTTGTTCGAATTTGCATTCTACTTTGGTATATTTGAGACGTGACCACAAATTTTGTTGTGAACCCTCTGAAAATTTGGTCACGAGCTGCCACTTATAGTAGTGCCATCTGGCGTCCAATTATAAACTTACGGTGGAAGAAAGACACCGTCTCTCGGGAAGACTCACACTTGACGAAACAGTGCACCATCTTCCATAAAGAGGGCCGACAGTTCTAAAGTTAATATATTAAATTCCGCTCATGGGTAACCTGTTATGGGATCTAATGTATATACAGGATGAAGCGTAATTCGCGCACTCGGGCGTCGCAGCGCGACTCCTCACATGCCAGCAATAAAAAAATGTCTCTTACAAAATTTCATCTTGCGAGTATATCCGGCAGAAAAACGACGTTGAAGATTAGCAATCTGGCAACACTGTAACCACATGTAGGGTAACTACCTCTGTCAGCAGACATTACTCGTATTGTACAGTTGGTGCAATGGATAGAGTTTTGGGTTAGCATGCAGGAGGTCGAGTGGTCGATCTTGGGTTGAGGCGTATGTTTTTTATTTCGTAAATGTAGTCCAGAGCCGCCTCTGTGGTGTAGTGGTTAGCGTGATGAGCTGCCACGCCCGGAGGTCCGGGTTCGATTCCCGGCTCTGCCACGAAATTTGAAAAGTGGTACGAGGGCTGGAACGGGATCCACTCAGCCTCGGGAGGTCAACTGAGTAGAGGTGGGTTCGATTCCCACCTCAGCCATCCTGGAAGTGGTTTTCCGTGGTTTCCCACTTCTCCTCCAGGCGAATGCCGGGATGGTACCTAACTTAAGGCCACGGCCGCTTCCTTCCCTCTTCCGTGCCTATCCCTTCCAATCTTCCCATCCCTCCACAAGGCCCCTGTTCAGCATAGCAGGTGAGGCCGCCTGGGTGAGGTACTGGTCATACTCCCCAGTTGTATCCCCCGACCAAGAGTCTGAAGTTCCAGGACACTGCCCTTGAGGCGGTAAAGGTGGGATCCCTCGCTAAGTCCGAGGGAAAAACCGAACCTGGAGGGTAAACAGATGATGATGATGATGATGAAATGTAGTCCAGGTGGTATGGTATCTGCCATCTTAATCGTCAGCAGCGATTGCAGTGGGTCCCCTAGAAACCATTTTCACTTACATACTACGATCCTAGAAATGGACGAACAATCGTTTTCATTGGTCAGCTTTGAAAGGCGCCATTTCCACTTCGTGGGCGTGAGTTTATTCGCACCACTTCATCTACTAGATGTGAAACCTGTTTTCTTTGTACCCTCCTCCAATGGTCCCATAGATTAGTCATGATCATCATCATCATCTGTTTACCCTCCAGGTTCGGCTTTTCCCTCGGACTCAGCGAGGGATCCCACCTCTACCGCCTCAAGGGCAGTGTCCTGGAGCTTCAGACTCTTCGTCGGGGGATACAACTGGGGAGTATGACCAGTACCTCGCCCAGGCGGCCTCACCTGCTATGCTGAACAGGGGCATTGTGGAAGATTGTAAGGGATAGGCAAGGAAGAGGGAAGGAAGTGGCCGTGGCCTTAAGTTAGGTACCATCCCGGCATTCGTCTGGAGGAGAAGTGGGAAACCACAGAAAACCACTTCCAGGATGGCTGAGGTGGGAATCGAACCCACCTCTACTCAGTTGACCTCCCGAGGCTGAGTAGACCCCATTCCAGCCCTCGTACCACTTTTCAAATTTCGTGGCAGAGCCGGGAATCGAACCCGGATCTCCGGGGGTGGCAGCTAATCACGCTAACCACTACACCACAGAGGCGGACATTATTATTATTATTATGTTGTAAATGAAGGATACATGTGACCTCAGAAACGGTGTCTTACTATATCACAGTAGGTAATGTCAGATCGAAATTAGCAAATAAAAAATAAGCCTCAAGCCAGGATAGAACCATCGACCTCCTGTATGCCAACCAAAAACTCTACCCACTGCACCAACTGTACAGCACGACGTGGCCGTGCTGACAGCGGTAGTTACCCTACATATGGTTACAGTGTTGCCAGATTGCTACTCTTTAACGTCCGTTTTCTACCGGATATACTCGCAAGACGAAATTTTGTAAGAGACATTTTTTTATTGCTGGCATGTGAGGAGTCCCGCTGCGACGCCCGAGTGCGCGAATTACGCTTCACCCTGTATATAATTCTGTCTTCTAACAGTTTTTCTTCAAACATTTTCAGGAAACTAACTCCAACTATGAACACTATTAGGTAAGACTCTGTTCATCCTGGAGGTCGTTAAGAAAGCACCCTTTTTTCATTTAGTTCACAGAGCTCACAATATCTGCTAGTTGCTTTACGTTGCACCGACACAGATAGAACAGAATTTTATTGTCGTTAGGCAACTGGCAGTTGCAAAGGACAGAGTCATAGGTACACAACATTACAAGTATCTCATTAAGCACAGTAAATAAACACTAGTGATGGGCAGTCTGAGACTAGGTCTCGAGATTTCTCGAGACTAGAGAAGGCACTGTTCCTCGCGAGACATTTCGAGAGATTTCGAGAGCGTTGTTCCCGCATTGTGCGGCGAGCAGCGTGTCGTAGGCCTATACGTAGTCGGAGCTGAATAATGTTTGTGCCGAGTATGTGAATAACCAACCACGGGCTTTCTCCATTTCGTAAATACGTGTCAACAAGCGACTAGGGCGTTCATTTTTACCGAGTTCTATTTTGACGCAGTATAACATAATTATAAAGGACACTCTTTCTGGCACTGAATGCACTGGTAGGTACACGAATGAGTGGTTTAAGTACAGAATCTGACGGCTACTGTAGGTACACGTACCTGGATACTAGAGGCGTGCATTATTCGAACTCGAGACGACGCAAAATGAGTCTTGCTGCGTATGCAACCAGCATTACGCGTAAGTGGAATGTGTAATCGAAAGTGCTTCAGTTTGTTCCAATTCTTTCGACAGATAGGTGTACATCGTTATCAGACTCCACATTCAATAACATATGACCACTGCTTGTGTTTACCGATATTTTGGTGACGAAAGATGTAATTCCTTACAATGTTATACAGTATTCCCGGCATAATTCTGTACTTCGATATATGACGGTGCAATGTGAAATTGTACTAGTTGTACGCGACAACTTGAAGACGATGTCCGAAACGCAACGTAAGTCGTGGATATCGGTTATTTTGAAGAGATGTCACATAGCAGAGCCCGCTGTGTTGCATCTTCAAAAGAAGTAAAATACGTCGGCAGAAATACTTCTGGGATGATCCGGCACTTACAAGCGCATAATATCAATGAAGAGGAATCGTCACAGAACACCTCAGGCCCGGTCTGCATCACAAGAAGCTACCCTGTCGACTAGTGATGGGCAGTCTGAAACGAGATCTCGAGATTTCCCGAGACTAGCGCAGACACTATTTCTCCCGAGAAATTTCGAGAGATCTCGCGAGCGTTGTTTTCGCAGAGTATGTTAATAGCAAACCGTGCACCGTCTCCATTCCGTAAATACGTGTCAACAAGCGACTAGGGCGGTCATTTATCTCATTTCTAGCGAGGTCTATTTTGACGCAGTATAACATAATTATAAAGGATACGCATTCTGGCATTGTATGCAGTGGTAAGTACACGAATGAATAGGCTAAGTACAGAAACTGACGGCTACTGTAGGTACACCTACCTGGATACTAGATGCGTGGATCATTCGACCTCGAGGCGAGGCAAGATGCGCCCTGCTGCATATGCAACCACCATTACACATGAGTGGTATGTGTAATCTAAAATGCTTGAGTTTGCTCCAATTCTTTCGACAGGTATGTGTACGTCGTTATCAGACCCCACATTTAATATCATATTATGACCACTGCTTGTGTTTCCCGATATTTTGGTGACGAAGGAATTAATTCCTACTCTATTCGCGACATATGTAAAGTTATTATAATTACCCAACAACAACAATAGTACAACAAACAATTCTGTGGAAAGAAAATATTACAAGAAGTAGGCCTACTACTAATTTAACATTCTAAGTCCATCATCATCATAAACAGATTCAGTATTTCCAGTGCTTAACACTACCGTTTACAATACTATAGGGTGAGGTTTCTACTAGCTTAACATTTCAAATGATGATAAAGTGAAGTTAAACCATCATTACCCTACCAATATGACGACAAGGAAAGAAAATATGACAAGAAATACTACTAGTTTAAATTTCTAAATCCAGCATCATTATACACAAATTCACACACAACTTAAGTATTTCCATTACTTAACACTATGGCTTACAATACTACAGGACAGGTTGAGCCTACTACTAGCTTAACACTAGAAGTGATATTAAAGTTTAAACATAACTACCCAACAACTGTACAACAAGCAATTCCATGGACAGAAAATATTATAAGAAATACTACTAGTGTAACATTCTAAATCCAGCAGAAAATCACAAATTCAGTGTCCGTCGTTTACAGCTTTTACTTTCCACTTTATACTAGCACTAATCAACATCTTAAACGATTTGACACCGGAAGAGAATCTAACAAAGACTGCTGCAGGTAATTTATTCCAATCCCTTATGGTCCCGTTGACGAAGGAAAACTTGCCCACATCAGTATGCTGGTTATTATTACACTACTGTAAGTGACCATTGCTAACGGGATATTTCCCATTTGCGATGTATTTGTTAATAATAATAATTAGGTACTTCGGTATACGACAGTGCAATGTGTAATTGTGTCTAGTTGTACGCGACAACTGGAAGACGAACTCCAAAATGCAACGTAAGTCATGGATGTCGGTTAATTTGAAGAGATTCCATATAGCACAGCCCGCTGTGTTGTTTATTCAAAAGAAATAAAATATATCGGTAGAAATACTTCTGGGATGATCCGACACTTAAAATCACATAATATAAATGAAGAGGAAGTCACAGAACACTTCCGGCCCGGTCTGAATCACAAGAAGCTACCCTGGCCACAACGACTGTGAGGCATCCAGGTAGGTTTATATCCTAATAACAGTTATTAAAAAATTATACGGGTTATTCAGCTAAGAAGTCTACCTAAAATAACTCGTGAACAGTTTAAGACACTGGCATTCTGTCTTCACTTTCGTTAATGGTATTAAGGAGTTCATAGTTCAACATGCAATGCTTCCCTAGGCTTTTGACATAATTTATCGTCGCACACGTTTCCATATGAGAACTGCTGATGATAACTACCAAGCTTACACTCGTAGTTACTGGGACGTCGCGTCGCAAAGCTCGCAGCACACAAGAATCGGTCTGGAGAGCGTTGCCCACCACCCCTGCCGAAATAATTGGAGCAAAGTCGGGCATTGTAGATTACACGTTCCACTCATGTGTAATGGGGGTTGGATATGAAGCAAAGCACATCCTCCCCGTCTCAAGTTTGAATGATGCACGCCTTTAGTATCCAAGTAGGTGCACATTCTATCTACAGTTATTCACAGATTATGCAGGGTTATTCAGCTAAGATGTTCACCTCAAATGAGCAGTGAACAGTTTAAGATACTGACATTCGGTTATCACTTTTGTTAATGGTATTAAGGGTTTCATAGTTGAACATGCAATACTTTTCCAGGCTTTCGACAAAATGTATTGGCTCACACGCATATCTGCCAACTTTACAAAACAAAAAATCAGGAGGTACAACATTGGTCAAAACTACTTATTCTACGTCTAACACAATACAGTACTATGATATATTCATAACACTTATTGCCTCAAAGCCCGACTCTTGCTATACGAGGCTACAAGGCTAAAAATTACACATCTCTATTCTCTCACAGGAAGCATGTGAGTGAGATGATTGGTCTCTGATAATATTTCCAAAAATAGCAAGAATTCATGCTCCACACGTGTGAATCAGTCATGTACTTAGATGCCATTACTTAGCAAATGCCTAGATTAATATATTGCATCACACTTCCGTGCGATTATGCGAAGCGCAATGCTATCTGTATCAAATGACTAGGTGATGTACTCGTTCTTTGCTACGGAATTCTCAGAAAGACTGTCCTTACAGTTTTCCCAACTGAAGTGTCAACATAGGTCATTACAATGACGTCAGTAAGAATGCTGCGATTAAAAGCAATGCTGTCATATGAAATATTCGAAAAAATGAAAAACAGCGCATTTTCTTACTTTTAACAAAAATAATACGGTATCGATCTAACAGTTCAAAGTTCCAGAGCTAGAAGTGTGCACACTGCCCATTCCAATTACTGCCCCAGAGTAGGGACCGAATAGCTTGAATACTATGATGATCCAGTGTGTTACGTACCAGTAGTATCAGAAAATTTATGAACCAGAGGAATAGCACGCTAAAGAACAGCAAGATCTAACTTCCCACCAATATTCAGGCAGGCTGTTATACTCAATACCGGTACGCAGCAGTAATCCCATCTATCGGAGATAAATGGCAGATGAATACACAAAGCACATCACAACAAACAATGGCCAATGTAATGTTATTGTTGATCAATTTTATGAGCTTTCTATACTAAGGCCTTCACATTTAGTTTTCTTCCGACTCTGTGATATTAGAGCATCTAATGTAAAGCGAGTCGTCCTTTCTTTCATGACTTCCTCTTGTGTTATTATTCCAGCGATCGTTCCTTCACGACTTTTTTCTCATTCTTATAATCATCTTCACAATTTAATTTTATTTTAGTCGGTACGCTAAAACTAAATAAGACATAAATAATCGGAAATTGTATTCTCTATTACTTTTGTTATGTAGTACTTTTCGAATTGACCAATAAGATAGGTAATCAAAAATTAAATTTCTGGCACCTTCCCCTAAAGTACCATTTCGAACAGGGTGAATAAAATTATGTATAGCATAGACTGTAGTTCCTTATTCCCCGACTTAACAAACCGCTTTCATTAAATATTGTTCTCCCATTTTCTCGTACCTTGGCGCTTATATGGACTTAGCAACAAAAATCCTAATTAATTAATATCTCTTATCATAGCCGGTACGGTAAATATATAAGACACAAAAGATATGAAATTTAATAATATATAACTTTAGTTATATAGTATTTATCAACAGGGTCAATAAAAATATAAATATTTGAGAATTACATTTTAGGCCTCCCCCGAAACTACCATTTCACTCAACGTGAATAAATTTATTTATGGCCTAGATTGTAGCGATCCATTCCCCGATTTTCATTAAATTCTCTTTGGCCGTTTTCTCGTGATGCATACAGACAGACAGACATTACGGAAAATTAAAACTTGCATTTCCCCCTGTTACTGTGGTCACGGCCGGTACGGAAATATCATTATTTTTTAATTCTGAGCAATATGCAGAAAAAAACTCTTATTCTATTTATATTGAGATAAATTAAAATTAGTCAAAATTGTCTCCAAATATCTCTACAAAAGTCACAAGTCGTTATCATTGAAATTCTGTCACTAAATTACTAAAAGAGACGCCATATATAACGACTAGTCTCAATAAAGGAATAAATAGGTATAGTACGTAATCAAAGTACAGCTATGTGAAAGGAAGTGATTTCGTTTGATGCTTCACTATTTCAGAATGAAGTACTGTACTTGTCAGATGGACGCACGGCGTTAATAATACGCTGGTTGTGGCGGTGATGGAGAACGGACGAGACGGGAAAGGGGAACAGGGGACGTGCTCACATGCGGAAGGATTCTTTTCCTAAGCTCTTGACTTGAATTTCAGTATAGAATCGTCTGTAGTTCAGTTATTATGAGTTTCGACTTGACGTTTGAGCGCTGCCTTTTGGCGGAGGGTAAGTGAATTAATCAACAGCCAATCATAGACAGCCAGTCGCTCCGATAGAGCGCGTTCGACTCCAGTTGCGGTTAGCAGTGTTGTCGATTTATTGTTTACTGTAACCACGTGCTATCAGCTGTGTGTTGTATTGTGCTCAGTTCTTTTCGCGGTCTTTGTGCTAGGTTGTTGTTCGTTTATATTTCGCAGTTTAGTTTATAAATGTATTGTTTAGTATTTTTAATAGTACAGCGCGTTATATTGTAGTAAATAGTGTCTAACTGGTGATCTATTTTATATAGTAGCTTAGTTTAACATTTCGTTCGGTAGTTATATAGTGGGTTAATTTTAGGCCCGTGTGTGAATTTGATTTTCTGTCATGTCGACGCCTACGTTTAAGGATGAAGCTCCCAAGAGAAGAAAGCCCTTCGGACGCGGTACTCCACTAAGGAGCCGGGCCCGGGTAGTTGTTATGTTAGAGAGTCATTCTTGACAAAGCATCAACAATGCCGGCTAAAAAGAATGGGTTGATTAAGTGGTTGAAGGAGCACAATATTTCGGTTCGCGATGACATGGGGAAGGGGGATCTTATGCATCTCTTGAAACAAAACAAGCCCCAGTACCCAGTTTATGTGGTGGATAGCCAGAAGGAACGGGCATAAAGTAGTTCAGACGATTATGCTGAAGACTTTATTATCTCTTTAGGGCCAAGCGAGAGTGAAACATCAACAGACGATGACAATGCCGATAGTGACTGAGAAATGAGTGGTATATTCGCTTTGTAGGATTATTTCCTTCGTTACGGGAAACTGAATCTAACAGCAACGCGAGATCTTCTACATGGTGAGTAGAAATTTAATTTAATTTTCTCGCGGTTTATCTGTTCGAGCATTGACATATTTTTATCTTGTAGCCTTATCCTAAATGTGTTGTGCATTATTGATCTTACGTGAATCACGTATGTTGCTACAAAGAATAACCGATTATGGACTTATATTCCAGTATTTACATTTCAGTTCGTGTTGTGTATCGCAAATCAGCTGTTTGTATTCGTGCCAATTTGGCACCACCGGCTGACTTTCGGCTATCAAGTCGAAACTCATAAAAACGGAACTATAGACTGATGTGAACGAACACAAAAATAGCACGCGAGAATGACAATCGATATATGCGTCGCGATATACAGGTTTCAATAAACATAGCACATTCGCGCATTAGTAAACGTCGATATTTCGTTTGAAAGCGGCCAATGAGCGAAGGACTTCCGGCTACTGGCATAAAAAAGCTGAAACAGCGGGATTTGAAAACAAATGTTTGAAGTTCACAAAAAAATAAGCTAAAATGGGGAGAAATAATAGAATAATCGGGAGGCGGGAAAAACTGTCGAAAATCGGAAAAGTTGGCAGGTATGCACACGTTTTCATATGAGAACGATATACTATCAAATTTACAGTCGTACTGGTACGTCGCACAGCTTGCACTACAGGAGGATCCATCTCGAGAGACAGCGTTGTCCATCACTAATAAATCTATATATATATACACACACACACACACACATATATATAATAAGAGTTTTGTCTGTACATTGCTCAGAATTTGAAAAGAATGGTATTTCTGTATCGGTCATGTTCATAGTAACAAGAAAATGTACTTTTTACTTTTCCGTAATTTCTGTCTGTCTATATGCATGTATGTACACGCATCACGAGAAAACGGCTGAAGAGAATTTAATGAAAATAGTTATATAAAGTCGGGGGATGAGCCGCTACAGTCTAGGCTATAAATCATTTTATTCACGCTGAGTGAAATGGTAGTTTAGGGGAAGGCCTTACATTTAACTAACGAATATTTATATTATAAGCAGACCTATCGATAAATACTATATAACTAAAGTTATATAGAAATCAATTTCCAATCATTTATGTCTTATACATTTTTACCGCACCGGCTCTGATAACACAGATATTAATGAATTTGTATTTTTGTTGCTAAGTCCATATCCACGCCGTCACGAGAAAATGGGTTAACAGAATTTAATGAAAACCGCTATATAGAGTCGGGAAATAAGAAACTACAGTCTAAGTTGTAAATAATTTTATTTTCCCGAGATGAAATGGTAGTTTAGCGGAAGGCGCCTAAAATTTAATTTTTAAATACCGGTACCTATGTTATTGGTGCTATCGAAAAGTACGGTACTACATAACAAAAGTTATAGACAATACAGTTTCCGATCATTTATGTTTCATTCAGTTTTACTGTGCCGACTATGATAAGAGTGGTATTTCAGAAGGCCTACAATATCCAAAGCGCATAACACTGATCAACAATAACTTTACATTGGCCATTGTTAGTTGTGATGTTCTTCGTGCCGCTCAAGTCCGATAGATGGGATTACTACTGCGCACCCAGTATAACAGCCTGACTGAACATTGGCGAGAAATAGTTAGGGAGTTGGAAAACTTTCTTCTTTAGCATGCCACTCCTCTGGTTCATACATTTTCTGATACTGCATGTACGTAACACACTGGTTCATCATAGCGTTCGAGCTATTCAATCCCTACTCTGAGGCACTGATTGGAATGAGTAGTGTGCATATTTAATGGAATAATGACACAGGAGTGTGTTCATGGCAGTCTGCGATCTGGTTGTTCCAGCTCTGGAACTTTGGACTGTTAGATCGGCACCGTAGTACTGTTCGTTGAAAGTGTGCGGTTTTTCATTTGATCGAGTATTTTATATGACAACATTGCTTTCAATCGCTACATTCCTACTGACGTTTTTGTAATGACCTATGTTGAATTCAGTTAGGAAAACCACCAAGTCAGTCTTTCTGAGAATCCCGTAGAGAAGCAAGGCTACATCAGCTAGTACAACTATATACACAAAATTTGAAATAAACATAACACTATTCGTCCAATAGAGTGATAAATAACTACTAATTTACCAACGTGTTAGGATGGCGTTGGCCTTTATTACCCACCTTGAAACAGTGTTATTTTTCCTTCAAATTCAGATACTGAGTATAAGCTATTGGATGTCAACCAATTTTTAAGGGTTCTTTTGAAGCTACATAGGGGCATATCCTTTACATGGGCAGGCAGTTTGTTGAATAATTTAATGCCATACCTATAGTTTTTCGTGTTTTCCTCAGCCTAACATGTGGTAAATCTAAATCGTTCCTATATCTTGTGCCATATGAGTGTACATTTCTGCAAGTTGTTAGGTAGATGAGATTTTGTTTAGTATCGAGTATATGATAAATATATAATGAGGGAAGAGTCATAATTGCAAGGTCTTGGAACATAGGGCTTCATGACTCCCTTGTGGCCGTACTTTTAATACACCTTATTCCCTTCTTTTGCCACTTAAACACATCTTGAGCTCCTGATGAGTTACCCCATAACATGGTACCATGTGTTAAGTGAGTGAAAGAAGGCATAGTATGCATTCATCATCTGACTACTACTAACTGATCCTTCGAGTCTGCGAAGCAAAAATATCACACTAGCCAGTTCTGTACATAATTTTTGCATGCGTGTGTTCCAGGTTAATTCACAATACAGATACAGTCCCAATAATTTGACAGAATTCGATCATTATTACCTAGACCTGAATTAATTAAATGGAAGTAGATCACTTCTGTCTTGTTGCTATTTAGGATAAGTTTATTTGCCTGCAACAAAAAGGATGATTTGTGTAGCATTTCTATCCTTTCCTCCTCAAATTTAAAGTCTCTATTGCTTGTTATGATAGTAATATCTGCATAGAGAACTGACCTACAGGGTAAATTACTAATAATATCATTTATATACACAATGAAGAGGAAAGTTCCTATAACTGAACCACCCCTGTTTTTAGTCCCTAGATCATTGATTTTCTACCAGTACAATTTGATACCTGTCATTGAGGTAGGATGAAATTAATAATAACTCTAGTAGCTAAGCTTAGTTACTAGTATACTGTGCGGCAGTGAATCAAAAGCTTTGCTGAGGTCTGACAATGTAGCGAGACTCAAAGCCTTGAATTACTTCAGTCACAACAGCTTCTATGGCTTTAATGGTGGATTTATTTGTTCCGAATCCAATAAAATTACTTATGCCATAGTAGTCTTCAGTTTGAAGAATTTAGTTCTGAGACTATTTTGCAGACTTTCTTAGGGTTTATAATTGCCATTTAAAGGAGGGGCTGTTATTTTCAGGAGTTACACTGTTCTTTGGTAGATTGTTGTAGATCTTATGGCGACGATGGGACAGGAAAGGCCGAGGAATGGGAAGGGAGCGACCGTGGCCTTAAGGTGCAGCTCCAGCATTTGCCTGGTGTGAAAATGGGAAACCATGGAAAACCATTTTCAGGGCTGCCGACAGTGGCGCTCGAACCCACTATCTCCCGGATGCGAGCTCACAATATCTATAAAATTGCAATTGGTAATGGCTACAATCAGGAATTCATAGATAGAATCATTAACAAAAGCAGAAACAAACCTAATTTTACATTCCTTAGAGAATCAAAGGAAAAGAAAGACTTCGCTACTTTTACACACACCAGCAGTAGTATCTTCCAAATTACTGATCCCTTTAAGAAACAACATTTCAATATTTCTTCCAGAATGGAACAACACAATCAATTATTTTTATAATCAACATAGCATCGTTCGTAATAGCAAAAAATTTTAAAATTCAGGAGTATACGAACTAAAATGCACTCAGTGCAAAGCTTTATATATAGGACAAACAGGAAGGAGCTTTGTAATTTGTTGCCAAGAGAACACAAATGGCATAAACATTTTTCAGCAACAAACTCTCATGTGTCTGATTTTAATTACTCTTTTTCCTACAATTCATCAGAATCTTACTCTCTCGCATGTCGACAATAATGGCACGCTGATGAACGTATATGAGAATATTTTCATCAATTTGGACCGAGGACTTAGTCTGAATTGTAATCTTAATGAAATTAACAATAACTAATACATTCTTTTTGTAGAAAATTCAATTTATATTTCCATCGAATAAAACAGCAAGAGCACAACAGATACTACAACTTCCCCTCTGCACATTTTAGTCCCTACCCTAACAACAGCTGTTCACTACTTTGATCCAAGAGTCGACAACCTTCCCTGAGCCAAGTTAGGACATGCCTGTATAGCAGGACCAGTGGGGGGAGGAAGTACTTCAATACTTCTTTTCTTTCCCCCTTCTCAATTTTTCCTTCTCTCTCTTCTGAAGTCTTTTATACAGCTTCTCCTGATCTTCAAACTTTTCCACGCTGCTTGTGCTTCATTATTTCTGCGAGACCCATCTCAGTCTCAAATTAGAGACGAGCTCCCCTGTTTTCAGCAAGGTTTAAAAATTTATTTATAACCGTGAGTTCTGCGTAAACTCATTTTTGAATAAATAAATATATAAACTGCCCAAAAAACAACAAAAACAAACATATGGTAACAAAATGATACCTGAAAAACAACTCTATTCTTTTTCAGGTGTAATTCTGTTACCATATGTATTTCTTCAGGGAGTTCTTTAATTATTATTGCGCTTTTACAGCCGCAACTGGACCACTTGTAGTCAATTTCTGTCCAGTCTTCTATGATGTTTTTTTCCTTTCTGTTCTTCCAGTATTTCTTCATTCTGTCTGATCTTCGTTGTCGTTCTTC
Source organism: Anabrus simplex (assembly GCF_040414725.1). Lineage (NCBI taxonomy): Eukaryota > Metazoa > Arthropoda > Insecta > Orthoptera > Tettigoniidae > Anabrus > Anabrus simplex. The sequence continues at coordinate 1,297,671,912 of NC_090265.1, forward strand.
TTCTGAAAATACTTTTTTAGTTGTTTCTCTTTTATAAATTTTTGGTATGAATCTAATTTTACTATTTATTTACCTTGTTTGATTCATTCTTTAAATCCTCCAGAATGTCTAATTCTATTAGGCAGTTTACTTTCAAACATTTTTGCAGACTGAAGAACTTTAGAGTTATAAATTAACTGAGTCGAAACTGAAAAGAAATAACTTGATATAATAAAAAAACTTTAAAAGTAATGCAACACCTGAATGTTTAAGGAATTACTTTACTTTTGTGTTACCTAAACTAGAATCACTCATTTCAAGGATGTTTGTTTTAATGTAGAGGGCCTGGATTTTAAAGTGGCATAAATCTCCATTTTAGGTTTCTTGTATGCTTAAAATAGGTTTCCTTATGTGTTGCTTTATGGATTCAGCCACTGATGTTTTCCAAGTACGTTTTCACGGTAGGATTGCTTAGCATGTTCCATGGGATGTTTGCAAATACCAACACCTGGCGTAGGTGAAGTTTAAGTTATCTTCAGGATTGCCAACTATGGAAGAAATAAACATCTGCTTACTGTTGGTGCTGCACTTATTTTTCCTAGCTACACTAGTAATGTGTGCAGCTGCAGATTTAAGCTGCTCAAGATGAGATTTCTGCTCACATTTAACCTGAAATACAAATACAGATCTTGAGTACACTTCAGTTAGCATGTTAAGAGTACTGCAGTGCAGTTTTTGGTTGGTTATGAGAAACTTACTTGCTTGGAGCATGCTTAACAGAGGACTATTCCACCATCCGTAGTTACGTTTTGATCAGTAGTAATCCATTTATTTCAAGAAATGCGATTTAGGCATGGTTTTGCTATACAATTAAAGTTGGAAAAGTATTGAAGCAACCTTTTACCATACCTTCTGCCTGCTGTATTCTCTGAGCACAAATGAAAACCAATCCCTTACACTCCCCATGACCTTCTATCAACTGAATCAAGGTGTCACCAGATTTCACATGTTCAATGGGAGGCAAGAGATGTGCTGCATTTAACAGTAGTAACCTGAATTATCTCCATCCTACTGGTTATAGTAGAGGTGGAAATAATTTTAAAGTTGGGAAAATAACATTCTTCATTTGAAGAAGGCAAAACAGCTATTCAGGTCATTTTAGGTGTTAACCCCTCATTTACGTATTTTTAGGTATAATGAAATTCACGTATTCTTTTTCAGGATGTGTGAAATGAATATATATCTTGAAATTTGTTAATTAAATAGCAAGGAAAAAAGAGGTTAAAACCTAAAAAATCTGGGCCCCATTAAGGACACACTGTTCAATTGGCTTTACATTAAATTGTCACACATAGGTCTTATGGCGATGATGAGATAGGAAACGGCTTGGAGTGAGAAGAAGGCAGCCATGACCTTTAAAGTACAGCTGCAGCATTTGCCTAGTGCGAAAACGGGAAACCACAGATAAGCCATCTTCAGGGCTGCCAAGAACCCACTATCTCCCGAATGCAAGCTCACAGCTGCGCAGCCCTAACTGCATGGCTAACTTGCTTGGTGAAACGGATATTGTCAGCAAATTTTCTACAGGTTCTCCTCAATATTATAACAACAATTTTAATTTAATGTTTATTAAACACGCACAAATGAAGAATAATTGTGCAGCCGCACAAAAATATTGCACAACTAAAGCCAATGTTTAGTGTTAACGTGCAGCCAAAAATAGCGTAAAGAATGCATACTGCTCAAAAATGCATTCAGTGGTCCGCAACAAGGGCGCTCTACAGAAGTCAAAGATTAAACTGAGGTACGTACTTGAAAAAAAAGCAAAAAAAAGGCAGAATGGCCATATCACGGCGTACTTAACTCTTTGACCTTCAACGCTGTCATCTTTATTATACAGTACTATACATCACTAGCCGCTGAAGCTGACAAGCGAGATGTGCGTGTAGCAACAGCTTGTTGCACCTGATGCTTGGTAAGAGTTTTATAAACAGGAATAATTTTGTGATGTATCTTTGCATGATACATATGTCGATTTCCAAAGGGAATCTGAAATATTTGTTCCGAATGAGTAAATTTATAATACCAACAATATAACTGGTCCGTTATTGGACATAAAAAAATTTTCAGCTAACTCACTCCTGGCTGCCAGCGTTTCGCCCCCGTGTGCTAGGCTGGGCTCATCAGTTGGTACCTAGCACACCTAATAGACGCTGGCTAGTGCATACCATGGAGGCCACTGCGTAGGTTAATTGTAGCCACCGGCAGTGCCAATGCACCATGAGAGACCCTGTCTCATTACCGGTACCAAAAATTGATGCCTGCTTGGCCATCAGATGATACAGATGTTGATTCCCAAAGGGAATCTGAAATATTTGTTCCGAATGAGTAAATTTATAATACCAACAATATAAATGGTCCGTTATTGGACATAATAAATTTTCCAAATGGCCAAGCAGGCATCAATTTTTGGTAATGAGACAGGGTCTCTCATGGTGCATTGGCACTGCCGGTGGCTACAATTAACCCGCCATCGGTATCGTTGTTAGGTAGCCCCTAACAAAAACATTCCTTATTAAGAAAAGTTTGTTGGTTTGAATCATCGCGTAACGAAGGAAAACGTGTGACTCTTAAACTCATTTGAGAATACCTGGAGTTTGAAAAGTTTGAGTCTTAAACCAAAAAACTTTTCTTAATAAGGAATGTTTTTGTTAGGGGCTACCTAACAACGATACCGATGGCGGGTTAACCTACGCAGTGGGCTCCATGGTATGCACTAGCCAGCGTCTTGGTAGGTGTGCTAGGTACCAACTGATGAGCCCAGCCTAGCACACGGGGGCGAAACGCTGGCAGCCAGGAGTGAGTGAGCTGGAAAATTTATAATGTCCAATAACGGACCATTTATATTGTTGCATCTTTGCGTTGTAGAGACACGTGGAACAGGTATTACCAGAAATATTTTCAACGGGTTCACTTCGATATCATGATGCCAATTTTAAATAAATGGATACCAAACACGCGGAAATACAGAATAATTTTGCAGCATTTTTTCAAAACGGCGCCCGGTAATGACGACGTAGTGTTTTATCCTCCGAGTAAATTAACCGTAAAATGTGACGAAAAGTGCGAAAAATGTCGAAGATTAGTGAAAAATGGAATGTTGTATGATTCATGTGATCGATGGTGGCATTATAAGTGCGGAAATTGCACTAGAGACGTAAAAAGTAATGAAAATGTTGACTGGATTTGTGAGCAGTGTGTTCGGAATGTTGTAGTTGGCGACGGCGTTGACGATGAAGCACCGAAAATAATCGATGAGGAATATAACAGTGCATTAGAAATTATAAACATTCTACAAAAGGACAATGAGGCTCTTAAAGTTGAAAATCAAGAATTAAAAGAAAGACTGCGATCGCTAGAATTTGGGACTGACCATTCTTCGAGCACGTGGTGTCAAGTAGTTCGTGGATGGCCGGCTAAGAAGAAATCTACAACTGAATTTCCGGAAATAAACATCAGAAATAGGTTTTCTGTCCTAAATAATTTAATTCAGGAAGAAAGTGATCTCGCGCGTGAAACCAAATCATCGTGATCTGCTGCCGTTGCCGTGCCGAGGTTAAAATTTAGGCCTAGATTTCAGATTTAAGACCCACTTAGGCCTAAATCAGCAAAGGTAGCTGTGTTTGGTGATAGCCAAGGAAGGGGAATTGCGGAAGTGATTAACGACGAGAATATAGCAGCAATGGGAGAAATATATCCAGGAGCTTCTATCAGCAGTGTCCTGGAAAACGTAGAAGAAGCAACTAGGAACATCGGGAGCGGCGATGCAGTGCTTATCATCGGTGGGACGAACGACGTAGCTCACGACGACGCCAAGAATGTAAGATCACAACTTAAACATACACTAGGGAGGCTGACCCACACTAACGTCTTTGTAGTGAACGTGCCCCACAGGCATGATTTGAGTAGAGACTCGTGTGTAAACATTGAAGTGGACAAGGTCAATACAGATATTGTTAAAATTTGTAAACATTTTCGGAATACTCAGGTTATTGAATGCAGCAGTTTTGAGAGATACTGTTATACAAAACATGGCCTCCATCTAAACAATTCAGGTAAACGAAGGATAGCAAATATTGTTCTAGATTTTATTAATCTTAAGATATGTACTGTAAAACAGGTAACTCCCTTGAGTTATAATACTGACCAGGAAAACTAGTAGAAAGAGCCAGCTGTACTTCAAGCTGGCTCAGTCAACTAGAAAATGAAACTCAGGAAAGTAAGGAATTTCAAGTTACCCAATTGCAACAGTCAAGTTTTAGGGAGGAAGGGGGTCTGAATTGCTCTTGGTAAACTGTCAAAGACCGGGCGAGTTGGCTGTGCGCGTAGAGGCGCGCGGCTGTGAGCTTGCATCCGGGAGATAGTAGGTTCGAATCCCACTATTGGCAGCCTGAAGATGGTTTTCCGTGGTTTCCCATTTTCACACCAGGCAAATGCTGGGGCTGTACCTTAATTAAGGCCACGGCCGCTTCCTTCCAACTCCTAGGCCTTTCCTATCCCATTGTCGCCATAAGACCTATCTGTGTCGGTTCGACGTAAAGCCCCTAGCAAAAAAAAAAAGGTCAAAGTGCAGTAAATAAACAATTAAAATTCAGTACATTGATGGAATCTTATGAGACTGATGTGGTGATAGGAGTGGAATCGTGGTTGAGAGAAGGGGTGGGTAATACAGAAGTATTTCCAGAAGGGTATACAGTCTATCGTAAAGACCGAGGAGATAAAAAGGGAGGGGGAGTGTTTATTCTGGTGAAGGAAACTTACTTTTCACATGAATGGTTTACCGATGAAATATTAGGGATAAAATTAGTTTGTGATAATATGAAGGAGGTGGGAATTATAGGAACATACAGGCCTGGAAGAGAGGAAAGAAACATGGAAATATTTAAGAAAATAATAGATTATACTCATAAAAACAATAATGATATGGTAATAATTGGGGGAGATCTAAATTTGCCTGAAGTTGAATGGAATGGAGCTGCAAGTGAAGCCCATGAACAGAAACTGGCAAATAAGTTAATTTGGGAGGGAGGATTTACACAAGTAGTACAATAACCGACTCGTCTCAATAACTTACTACATGTATTCTTGGTTAAACCATGGGAAATTGTTGATAAAACTGAGGTAATTGAAGGAATAGGACACCATAAGGCTGTAATAATGGATGTAGGACTCGTACCAAAAAGGCTTAATAAGAGGGTTACACAAGACAAGAAATTGTACAGAAAAACTAAAGTTGATGAATTTGGTACTTGCCTTAATACACAATTCAGTTCTTGGATAAGTGAAGGGAGTAATGTGGATACACTTTGGGCTAAATTCAAAGGAATATTTACGGAAGGAGCCAGCGCCCGTAGCCGTGTTGAAACACCGGATCCCGTGAGATCTCCGAAGTTAAGCAACATTGGGCGTGGTCAGGAGTTGGATGGGTTGCCACGCGCTGTTGGTGGGGGGTAAGGGAATGGAGGAGCGGAAAGGAACTGACCACCCTACCGCACGTAAACTCCGGCTCAGGAACACCTCTGCGGAGGTTCGGACCTGCCTTCGGGCAGAACAACCCTTACCTTAGGGAAGGAGAGAAGAGATTCGTACCTGTTAAGAAGGGCAAAATGACCTCAGACCCTGTTTATTATACAGGGGAAATAAGAAAATTAAAAAGAAAATGTAGAATAGTAAACAAGAAAATCAAGGGGGGTAGGGAGAGTAGAGAAACTAGAAAACAGCTAATGAGGGAACTGAATAGAGTGAAAAAGGAAGCAAAAGAGAATTATATGAATGGCATACTTCAAGAGGGTAATGACCACAAAGGGAAATGGAAAAAGCTGTATTCATATATCAGGAATCAAAAAGAAAAAGGAATCCAAATTCCTACAATGGTGGGGGAAGGGGGTGAACACTATTTAACAGATACTGAGAAAGCAAACCTATTTAGTAGGGAATTCAGAGATTCAGTAGAAGATTGTCAGGAGTTGGAAACCGAAACAGAGAGGGAGAGAGACAGAGGGAAACAAGAACCTTCTGATTCACAAATGAAGATATTCTCAGAGAAATTCAATTGCTTCAGCAAGGAAAAGCAGCAGGAAGTGATTAAATTACTGGGGAGGTATTAAAGACAATGGAGTGGTACATAGTGCCTTATTTAAAATTTCTCTTTGACTATGTCATAAATAATAATGTAATACCAAAGGAATGGAAGTAATCTATAATAATACCAATTTATACAGGAAAGGGTGATAAAAGGAAACCAGAACCACAGACGAATCAGCCTGACCAGTATAGTTTGTAAAATACTGGCGAGTTTAATATCAAAGTACATCAGAGGGATATGTGATGATAAAAATTGGTTCATGAGGAGCCAGTATGGATTTAGAAAGAAATTTTCTTGTGAGGCACAACTAGTGGGATTTCAGCAGGACATATCAGATCAATTGGATTCAAGGAGGTCAGTTAGATTGCATAGCCATAGATCTTTCCAAAGCCTTTGATAGAGTGGAACATGGAATATTATTAAAGAAATTGGAGGGGATAGGATTGGACGTAAGGGTTACACGTTGGATAAAAACATTCCTAAATTCAAGGGTTCAGAAAGTCAAAGTAGGAAATAATGTATCGCAGGAAGAGAAAGTTTGGAAGGGAATTGCACAGGGTAGTATAATCGGTCTGTTACTTTTCTTAATATATGCAAATGATTTAGGGAACAATATAACATCAAAAATAAGATTGTATGCAGATGACATAATTGTTTATAGGCAAATAAACAACATTGAGGATTGTTCAAAATTACAAAGGGACCTTGAAAGTATCCAACAATGGGTTGAAGAAAATAATATGAAGGTTGATGGAGGCAAATCAACTGTTACAACTTTTACAAACAGGAGCTTTAAAACTGAATTTGAATATACTTTGGATGAGGTAGTTATCCCAAAAGATGGCAAGTGAAAATACTTAGGTGTGAGATTTGAATGTAATTGGCACTGGAAGGGTCATGTTGATGACATTGTTGGGAACGCATACAGATCGTTACATGTCATAATGAGGCTACTTAAAGGATGCAATAAAGAGTTAAAAGAAAAAAGTTACTTGAGTATGGTTCGTCCATTATTGGAATATGCAAACAGTGTTTGGGATCCTCACCAAGAATACCTAATAAAAGAAATAGATAGTGTGCAGAGGAAAGCAGCAAGATTTGTAACATGCGATTTCAGGAGAAAGAGTAGTGTATCAGAAATGTTAAAGGAACTTGGGTGGGAAACTTTAAGTGAGAGAAGGGAGAAAACTAGACTTATAGGATTATACAGAGCCTATACAGGAAAAGAAGCATGGGGAGATATCCGTGAGAGGCTTCAATTGGAAAATAATTATATCGGCAGGACTGACCACAAATATAAAATTAGAAGGAATTTTAGCAGAAGCGATTGGGGTAAATTTTAATTCATTGGGAAGGGTGTGAAGGAGTGGAACAGTTTACCAGGGGTAGTGTTTGACCTTTTCCAAAATCTGTACAGATATTCAAGAAGAGAATAAACAGCAATAGAGAAAATAAATTAAGTGTTAGAGAGCATTCGACCAGTGCAGGTTATTGTAAATAAAATTTTAAAAGTGTGTGTGAATAAATTAATTCCATCCCCTGGTCCATGGAGTTTGGACAGCCAAAGTAGGGGACTGCCTGTAGGGGTGAAGTACAGTGGGGACTTCGAGGGCCCTGGGAGCGCTACGGTAGCTGTGAAGGCCCTTCAGGAACTCTGAAAAGTGGTGGCAAAAGGGGCTCTGGTTAAGATGCAGCAGGTCGTTATGCTACTTAGGTTCCAGAATGGTAAAAAAAAGTAAATAAATGCAATGTAAAGTTTAATCTTATACCAGTTGTATAGTATCATTTGAAGTAATTCCACATACTGTATACCAGTTGACTATATTTGTAAGTAGTACAGGAGATATTATAAGTAGAATTTTGTAAACAATATAAATTTATTAAGGATGAGCTGTGTGTTTAATAGAAAAAATTGTTAGCATAAATTGTATAATATTGTATTATAGGAAAATTTTCTTCTCTTGTTAATTTAATATTCAGTGCTTGACAATAATGTATTTTAGTGTACCATTTGCCACCGAGGTAGACACCTCATTTGCAAATAAAGAGAATTTGATTTAATTTGATAACCAAATCCAATGTTCAGTGTTGACGTAAAGACAAAGGTAGTCTAAAAATGTGTACTGTACAAGAAAGATATCCATTGGCCTACAAGAAAGATGCTTTAAAGAAGTCGAACATGAAATTGTGAGATATGTGTGCGAAAAACCCAAGGTTGGAAAGGCCATAACACGAAATGCGATACGAATGGGGGCTCGTGAATAGAAATTCCCTTAACTTTCAAAGGCAGTATCAGATACCTCTAATGGATATAGGTATGATTTATATTATACTTGCGGGCGTTTTTATTTCTCAAATTAAATTTGAAATCTGTTATAAATACAGGATTTCACAAAGCACTTTTTAAGCCTGATTAAAGTTTTTGAAGGAAAATGTGGGGGTCGTTTTGGATTCGGAGAAATAGGATACTTGGGAAGCAAACTGATACAGGATGCAGGGCTGGACGTGAAGAACAGTAAAAGGATTCAAGAAGGAAATGCATTCTACCAGAGTGAGAAACTTGGTATGGAGAAATCAATCAATACTGATCTGCATTTAGGGCAGTCGCCCAGGTGGCAGATTCCCCATCTGTTGTTTTCCTATCCTTTTCCTAAATGATTTCAAAGAAATTGTAAATTTATTGAACATCTCCCTTGGTAAGTTATTCCAATCCCTAACTCCCCTTCCTATAAATGAATATTTGCCCCAGTTTGTCCTCTTGAATTCCAACTTTATCTTCATATTGTGATCTTTCCTACTTCTATAAACGCCACTCAAACTTATTTGTCTACTAATGTCATTCCACGCCATCTCTTCAATACAGACAAAAAATGAAATTTATAACCTGCAACATACCACTTAGTCGAGCAGCTCTTCTTCTTTCTCCCAATTCTTCCCAGCCCAAACTTTGCAACATTTTATGTGATGCTACTCTTTTGTCAGAAATCACCCAGAACAAATAGAGGTGATTTACAGGGTGTTAGGGGTAAATGTGCAGGTATTTTGCTTGTTGCTTTCGAAAAATATACCCCACAACGTATGCTATGTATGTTTTACCTTTTCCTATTTGTTTCCCTATAGACGAGCCAAATATTTTAGAACCTAACTAGTTTTGCAGGGCCGTAGTAGGAAACGCCATTTACGTCACACTGTCCTTGTGTCGTGGAATTCCGTGTTGAACTACAGTAGCAGAGTGAGGGTGTTGTTGAACGCATTTTCTATCCTAGTCCAAGTCATGTGGCTGCGTGATTCCCCTGGCCGCTTGGGAAGTATGGGAGGGAGAATGCACAGGGAGGAAACAACTTACTGTACTAGAGAACCGGTCTAGTGTATGCTGAGAGAAGTATATGTGATCCTTTCTGAGGTATTTACCCTTGATGACACAAATTTCAAAGATCGTAGTTGGAACAATCAATCAATCAATCACTACTGATCTGCATTTAGGGCAGTCACCCAGGTGGCAGATTCCCTGTGTGTTGTTTTCCTAGTCTTTTCTTAAATGATTGCAAAGAAAATTTATTGAACATCTCCCTTGGTAAGTTATTCTAATCCCCAACTCCCCTTCCTATATACGAATATTTGCCCACGCTGTTCAACATTCACTGAAGGATAAAGGGATACCATAAAAGTTATGCCAGATATTTGAGAAGGCTTATTATTGGACAGTAAGTGCCAGTAGGTAAAATTATGACTGATGAATGTAAGCGTTTTTACATCCCACTAACTACTCTTAAGGATTTCGGTGAAGCTGAGGTACCGGAATATTGTCCTGCAGGAGTTTTTTACATGCCAATAAATCTACCGACGAGAGGCTTATGAATATGAGCACCTTTAAATGCTACCAGACACAGCTGGGATCAAACCTGCCAAGTTGGGGTAAGAACACCAGCACTCTACTGCCCGAGTTATTCAGCCCGGTTTTAGAGCTTCTGTTTCATCATGTTTAGGCTCAAACAGATAGTAAACAGACAGGCAGCGCCCTATCTCGTAGCACTGGTGCTAGTGAAGGCGGAAACTTGCTGCCGTCGCCATCTTACGTCACTACAGATTCACTATAAACATGCATGTTACAGTATTACGTGCAGTTTTATTTTATGTTGTTTTTATGCACATTTCACATTAAACTTTCAGAAAACTACTGTGTGGCAGAATGATGAATACCCGCGTAGTGTTTGGGTGTGGTTTTTCATATTTACAAAGAAAGAATAAGGGAGGAATAAGAATTGCAATACACCGGTAAGTGGCGTGCTTTTGCTCATGTACACTTGTTACTTATTAATGCACTTAAATTTACTTTTAAAGGTGAATAATTCATGTCCTTCTGGTGTATATTTTTTGGCGTTAGCCCCCTTGTGATTGAGTGCGGCATCGGGGCTAACAACAATAATAATAATAATAATAATAATAATAATAATAATAATAATAATAATAATGTTACTACAACATTTGGTTATGGGTTGTGTTTTTGTTTTTGTGGAATTAGTAATTGAATAATAGAGGTCTTGGGCTCTTCTATTCTTTAAAAATATACACTGACTTAGCAAATGTCATGGGATAGTCACCTAATAGCGTGTGGGGCCTCCTATGGCCCTGCGAACTGCAGCGAAACACCGTGGAAGTGAGTCGACAAGACCCTGGTAGTCCTCTGGACGCAGCTGACACCAAATCGTTTGCAGAGCGGCCGCCAATGTTAGTCTGTTCGTGGGTGCAGGATCCATGGCACAGAGCCTGCGTTCCAGGACATCCCAGATATGCTCGATAGGGTTCATATCGGGGCTCCTGGGTGGCCATGGTAGTCGTTGGACCACCGCTGCATGTTCCTGGAACCATTTATTATTGTGGGAGCGATGTGGCGGCTCGTTTTCATCTTGAAACACTGCAGAACCGTCTGGGCGCTGGAAGGCCAAAAATGGGTGGAGATGGTCTCCGAGCAGCTCAACATACCGTGTACCATTCAAAGTCTCTTCCAGAACAACCTGGGGGCCCATTCCATACCAGGAAAATGCACCCCAGACCATAACAGAGACACCAGCGCCCTGGACCACACCTTTGAGGCAGGCGGGATCCATCGCTTCATGTGGTCTGCACCATACATGGTGCCTCCCATCGGCATGGTGCAGTTGAAATCGTGATTCGTCTGACCATATCACGTTACGCCATTGTTTCAGTGTCCATCCCGGGTGAGTGGCAACAAATACGCGTCGTTGTGCCTGATGACTAGAGACGAGAATTATAGACACTAAAAACAGTTAAAATAGGCAGGCATATAGGCTCTTAAACTGGCCAAAATAGACATTTGAATAGGCACTAACGTGTAAAATAGGCAACAAAATAGGCATAAAAAATTGACGTATAATTTAATAACACACTCCATTACTATAAAAGGAATTTACGAGCAATGTTTCAATGTTTTCCGGCAACAAATTTGTTCTCCTCTCATGCGTAATGTTTTTGTACTGAGAGAAAGATCTCTCAACATCACAGGAAGTGATGAAAAAAACTTCACTGAAGTCACTTCATCTGGTTTAATTTCGCTGACAGCGGCTGCCTTCCCAGAGGTTTGGACAAAACTTCCCAACTTCTTCCACAATCCTAAATGACTCCACCAGGGGCATGCCACTCTTCTGCAACTCGGTGATTGCTCCCGGTAGCTTGTTGAAATTTGAAGATGCTGCGGTTTATGCAGGGGCATATTAGTGCCCAACTTTGCAGTGCATAGGGTGAAGAAAATGGTTGTTGGTCGCTGCCCAAAGTGGACTGGTAGAAAGGTTGCGTTGATACAGATTTCTGTACTCGTATCGGATGCATCACAGTATTTCTAAGTTGATTTATATGTTATTTTTCTCACATTTGATCTGAAAAATAATAAAATTGATATAAATTACATTGCCGCTATATCTTAAATTTCTACAGTTGGGATAATTCGCAATAATGCTTAGTATATATCATGCATTTGTTTCATAAAAAGAGACTATTAGAGATGATTTTTCTGGAAGTACAAAACTTTAAAGTAGGAACAAGGGAATTAGTAATTTACATGGAAATATGTCCTCAAGAATTTGCAGTTATAATTTGGCAGTATCGTGTCGAGTTCACCGGGTGAAAAATATAATAAAGACGTGAAACGAGATCGGAGTAGCGTAGAGGAGATATCCGTCCTTTATGCTTGCCAACAACTCACCAAGCTGGCCCTAGCAGTATTCTTACTTATATAAAAGAATGAAAGCGAAACTTAAGACACTACAGCACAGTAGGGTTGGGCACTATGTCCCTGTTTCGGCACACTGGGCCGGTGCACAGTTATGTTCCGCTGTTCCAGAACACCGAATGTCAATTGTTCCGAAACATTCTCAAGCGAGCCGGAGACACTGACTCGCTGTCCCGTCAGAAGCCCCACTATGCACCTAATAGCGCCTATTAGCTGAACTATGCAGCGGGCGCACGGGACGCGGGACTGTTAACTGCACAGTGTAGAGAGAACTTCGAGAGGCAACATTACATGCTCCGCACCAGTGGGAATGTGCCTGTACGGGACGTGCTGTGTGGTGTGTGCCTGTGTGTAGTTATGGCCATGGTCCAGCATAAAGCTGCAGGGAACGTGAACGAACAGTCGGAACACTGAAATTCGCGCCCAATAATCACGTATAAACTAAAAGGCTGCTTTTAGGTCGAGTTTTCCGGTCAATATAAAATACACATAACACAGTTACAATGGCAGTGCATGTGTTTAAAAGTAACCAATTCAAGAATATTTTCACCAGTTGAATTTATTGGCCTGTATTGTGAGTAATCAGTGAGTAATTAATATCTCTAAAATTTCCCCTCAACACTTTTTCAGGGATTGACGTTAAAAATTAATTTTGAATTTAAGGAAACTTTTAAGCCCAAGAAAAATATGGGTCGTCGCTTTGGAATTTAAAATATAACTGGATGAAAACATTGATGTACTTTCATGCTGTTATGCTCCCTGCACTTTGAATTCCTTCCCTCTCAACTTCCATTTACTTTCTTCAATATCTTGAAAATTTCCCTCAACACTTTCTCGGGGATTGACGTTAAAAATTAATTTGGACTTTAAGGAAACTTTTAAGCCCAAGAAATATACAGGTCATCGCTTTGGAATTAAAGATATAACTGGATGAAAAAATGTTGACACTCCAGCACAGGGCGGCACAGAGCCGGTATCGACAGGGAGACACAGCCAAGGCCAACTAATCTATCTACTGCGGCCTTGACACAGCACGTTCGGTTCAGGCACATTCCAGCTGAAGCCTCTCGACGTTCTCTCTAGGACGCAGTTACAGTCCTGTCCCCCGTGTCCCGGCACTCTGTACCGAAACACTCCGCCTCAAGCTCCTAATGTTACGGAACAAGTGAATGTTCCGGTCTGCCCAACCCTACAGCACAGTGGTAAAGCCAGAGGGTCTCTACACTTCAGAGAGCCTGACAACGAATAAAAAGGGTGAGTTTTAAGATCTCAAACAGAAAAGAGAGGAGAATCTTAAAGAAAATTTTAGGACCACAGAAAAATGCTGATGGGGATTGGAGGAATAGAAAAAAATGATGATCTCTAGAAACACACCAAAAAATTACTGTCACCATGCGAAAGCGAAGGCTAAAATTCCATGGGCATCTAGGAAGAATGGATGAGAAACGACTAGCTAAGAAAATATTCAAGTACATCACTGGACTAAAAGCTTCGACGAAGTGGGTAGAAGAGGTAAAGAGATGCAATAAAAAGTGGCCTTTAATGGATATGATTCACAGCAGAAAAGAATTTAGAAGCCGAGTGTACAGCATCAAAACATTCCAGGAGAAACCAGCAAGATATAGATCCAAATTGGTCATATCTGAGAAACAAAGGAAGATTAGAAGTGTAAGTGAAGAGGTTCTGGGAGGAGGAGGAAAATAATAATAATAATAATAATAATAATAAGAGAAATCCTTAGGCTCATTGCGGTCCATAGGCGGCCAAATTCGGAAACAAGAAGAATAATAATGAAAACGGAGGCACTATAAATCTCAGCTTTGTTAACATTTTATTTGTTTCTATTCGCCAGCTTTGGTCAGCCAGGTCAGCCGTCATGAAGACTATTTTCTGTTACCTGCAATAGATCCTGCATCATGTGTGCCCACAAGGCTGCAACCCTCGTTGAACATAAAAAACCGCGCAATTTGAAATTCTCGTGGTATGCGCCCATAACCTTATTTTTGTCACAATTTGGTAAGACTGTAGAGGGGATACTACAGGCTTGTTAACATGGGAGCTTACGCCCCTCAGACTCTCTTTGCTTCCCCTCCCCCCAAAGCACAACAGTTACTAAACGGACCTCACCAATCCACCAATTCGCTGGCCTGGTCTTGTAAAGATAGCCTTGGCAACCTTGTAAAACACACTGTAGCATCGTCCTAGCCAGGCTACATTGGATCTGCAACCTGTGTTTCGCGAAGGCTTAGCGTAAGTGTAATAGAATTCACGATTTTTTAAAAATTGCTTTGCGTCGCACCGGCACAGATAGGTCTTATGGCGACGATGGGACAGGAAAGGGCTAGGAGTGGTTAGGAAGTGGCCATGGCCTTAATTAAGGTACAGCCCCAGCATTCGCCTGGTGTGAAAATGGGAAACCATGGAAAACCATCTTCAGGGCTGCCGACAGTGGGGTTCGAACCCACTATCTCCCGAATACTGGATACAGGCCGCATTTAAGCGACTGCAGCTCTTGAGCTCGGTTTACAGTTTTTTAAAGGGAGTTTTAAATATTACATTTCAGGTGTAAATATCTTATTTTCACAGGAAATGAATCACAGATCAAAATACCAATTTAATTTTCATCCATTCTGTGACAAGAGACCACCGGCGTTCTAACTCCTCGTTCAGTAATTTAATGATTATTTACATTTTAGCAATATAAAAGAATAATTGAAAGTTCACTACTAATACAGCATTGCAACAAAACAACTTGCCACAATACATAAATTAATAGGCCTATATATGCTACAATGAAATGCAATCATAGTTCTTAATCACAAAGAAGAGAAAAGGAGCAAACAAACCTACCTCCTTACTGCAAGCTTGACGGACTACCCTTCCATCCGTAGTGAAATTGGGATCCCATGTGATCCACTGCTTCAGCCAGTAGGACTTCGACGATTTTTCTTTCGGCATTGCAACAAACACACTTCTTTTTCTTCTTCCACTTCACAATAAATCCCAACACGTTCTGAACAAAAAGCGTACGCGTACAACAGTTCGCATCGAAAGGGAGGTACAGGGCATATGGGTTGTGCAACATAGTTCGATGTTGACTGTTTCTCGCATATGTCTTAGGAGGTTGGAGGGGTTGAAGGTTTCGAGGTCAAACTGTTCCTTGTTTCTCCTGATGGAAATTTCCCTAGAACTATTTCTGGTGACTTCTGAGAATTCCCATTTTTGTTTGTGGGGTAAACAGATATTGAGAAAAGAGAAGATACTTCTGTCAAGCACACTAGCTACAATATAATGCACTGGAAGGAAATTGGCTTTTTCAAAATAGTCAAAAGGCATCAAATAGGCATTTATACTCCAAATAGGCACGAACCCCTGAAATAGGCATTTATAGGCACAAGAAAACCAACGAAATATAGCTAAAAAGACCCTAAAACGGATTTATATTTCAAAAGCCTATGTGTCTGAACACAGGAATAAAATAGGCAAATTCTCATCTCTACTGACGAAAAATGAAATGGCGTATGGCTTTTAGTGTTCCCTCCAATGGCTCCTCACCGATACAATACGCGCAGTAATACACTCTCCTCCTCTTCTCCCACCAATAGCAACTTTCCTCCAAGTACTACGAACAAGCCAATAATCACGCCTCCGCAAACCATTCCCCCTACAACACAAACCTACAGCTACAACACTCGTAGTAAGAAGTCTACAGTTGTCAATACACTTAATTCATAACATACAAGCTACCTTCACCTCGTCAAATGTTAAGTATACACGATCTCCGCTAAACTTTTTAACTACCTGGCTGTGACACATACCTTCCAGAATACTCATGAGACAGACAGGGCTTACGTCAGCCAGAAAGGCTAGGATATAAAAGGCCAAGGTCACGGCCACTCTAGTAGTGTAAATTTCTGCCTGGGAGACTGATTACCTCGGATCGAGTAGGGGTATTTCATTACACGTTATAAATTTCATATTAGAGCCCGTATTGTCAAAGTATCAACTTGTGAAAATTTAGATTTTCACAAGTTTAGGGGTATTTCAGTTGCATTGATAAAGAATACTGCAATGTATTCGAAACGTCTGCAAATTGTACGTGATGTGCAGACAACTACAACACGGTTAAACCCAGAAATTAAATTAAATAATTCTTCACACCGTGGAAGCTTCACTTCTAAGATACGAAACCTTCTCATCAATGTGTTCTATATTTCAACCCTATGCCTATGACTTTCGTCTTTTGTCTCCTAGAAAGGAATATAGTGATCTCCTGACAAACCTTCAACATTCTTTTCTCAATATTACTTTTTGAATAAATATGACTGATCGTCATTCTCATCAGTCTACTTGTAACCGCCAATCGGTCAACTTAATTTTATAGCAATCTTACTACTTGTTCATCACAGTCTGTTGCTTTGTCCATTTTACTTGTAATAGCAACCTTTTAATGTCAATAATTTTAATCAATCAATCAATACTGATCTGCATTTAGGCCAGTCGCCCAGGTGGCAGATTCCCTATCTGTTGTTTTCCTAGCCTTTTCCTAAATGATTTCAAAGAAATTGGAAATTTATTGAACATCTCCCTTGGTAAATTATTCCAATTCCTAACTCCCCTTCCTATAAACGAATATTTTCCCCAGTTTGACCTCTTGAACTCCAACTTCATTTTCATATTGTGATCTTTCCTACTTTTATAAATGCCACTCAAACTTATTCATCTACTAATGTCATTCCACGCCATCTCTCTGCTGACAGCTCGGAACATACCAATTAGTCGAGCAGCTCTCCTTCTTTCTCTCAATTCTTCCCAGCCCAAACTTTGCAACATTTTTGTAACGCTACTCTCTTGTCGGAAATCACCCAGAACAAATTGAGCTGTTCTTCTTTGGATTTTTTCCAGTTCTTGAATCAGGTAATCCTGGTGAGGGTCCCATACACTGGAACCATACTCTAGTTGGGGTCTTACCAGAGACTTATGTGATACACCTTTGTAATTCTTCAATTTGTAAAAAAATTTTTAAAACCAACATTGTTATTTTTAATGTTAATTTTAGTTTAAGTCTCTTCAAGACTTTTTAAAAACAATTTCATCTTATTATATGTTTTTCAAGTGCTTATTTTTATTCCAAGTTTAAGACAATGGCTGATGATGCCTTCATACTAGGCAAAACATGTACCATTTTCAGTTAATAGATCAATGTAAATCATCCAAGACAATGACTTATTGTATTGATTAGGTGGTTAATTTAATAAATAACTTACTATTATTATTCTAATCAAACTCTTTGATTTCGGATCAAGGAGTTTTATATTTGAGATACAAGAACAGCTGATTGTTAACAAAATATTACCTGTGTTGTTACGATAAATGGTTAAAAAACCACACTGAAGTCTAACCTCATACATTGCTAGCTATAGAGGCAATATTACTCTTCTTACTACAGTGTAACGTAATAATTCGATAACATAACCTCGATAAATTACTTACGCTATTATCTTGTTCGTATTTTACAGATATCTGATAACTCTGATTCCTCGGATATATCTTCTGATGATGAAAATGAATTTCGTCAGGATCCCCGTGTGTTCTGTGAAAGAGGAAATCCAATGGCAGAAATGAGTGATAAGAAGTTTAAACTGAGGTATCGCTTGGGAAAAGATACAGTAGAACAGCTAGAACTCAGGTTGCGTGATATTCCAGTTAAACCTACCAAGAGAAACAGCCCATTGTTTCCAATGCATATGTTGTTGCTAACTTCGAGATTCTTTGCCACGGGAAGTTTTCAGTTAGTTGTTGGTGATTTACTGCATGTAGACAGAGCGACAGTCTGCAGAGCCATTCATCGTGTATCTAAACTTATTGCTGCACTGAAACATGACTTTATCAAAATGCCTTCCGATCAAATTAACGTGAGGAAAATCACGAGTGATTTTTTCGACGTACAACACTTTCCTGGTGTTCTAGGTGCTATAGATTGTGCCCTCATACCTATAATATCTCCTGGGGGCGATAACGCAGAAGTTTATAGGAATCGTCATGGGTGGTTTTCGTTAAATGTTCAAGTTATTTGTGAAGCTGGGCTCAGGTCCCTAAATATCGTAGCAAGATAGCCAGTACCTGCTCATGATAGCAAAATCTTGATTAATTCATGCCAAAACAGCTGCAGAGCGAGCTCATAATCGAGCCCATGTCTTTATATTTTCCTAAGAAAATTTCAACTTTTCCTTTTAGAATTGGCTTTATGTCGCACAGAATATCTAATTCCTCCATGGGAATTTAGAATTTTCCACACAGGTAGGTCTTATGTCGACGATGGGACAGGAAAGGCCTAGGTTTGGGAAGGAAGTAGTTGCCGTGGCCTTAATTAAGGCACTTGCCTGGTGTGAAAAAGAGAAACCACGCAAAACCATCTTCTGGGCTACCGACAGTGGGGCTTGAACCCACTATCTCCCGGATGCAAGCTCACAGATGCGCGCCCCTAATCGCATGGCCAACTCGCCCGGTACAATTTCAACTAGGGCAACCTTGTCCTCCTTGGAAAAATTAAGAGAACGGTCATTTTTCTGCTTCATTTCCATCAGTTTTTCTTTTTTTCGGCACACAGAATACAAAGGAAAACAAATTCTCACTGCTCAATGTGATTCGTGACACTCAGCTGTTTCTGCGCTGATGCCAAGCGCTCACATATGAATGGGATCAAAACTGAACTTTGATTAGTTGATTTTAGATCAGTGTTATACAACATGACACTGGTCTGATCTCAGATCATTTTCTGAACTGATCTCCAGTCAGTGATGTTTATACAATCGGGCCTAAGAGCTACAAACTTTTTTTTTTTGAGTGTGTCAGTTAACTTTCATTGTAATAATATGAATAATATTCATACAGAACATCTGGGAAACAGAAAAATTACCACTTGATTGGTCAGCTCTGATTCACTCCCTATATAAGAAAGGAGACTTCACTGAACTCAATAACTACCGCTGGATTTCTGTCATCCTGGTAACTCACAAAAATTTTTCCAAGGAGTTACTAACACGGGCAGAAAGTCAACTGGACAGTCAATCTGGAGGAGGCTTGAGGAAGAGTTGATCCTGTGCTGAACAGATCCTTAACCTTAAAACTGTACTCGCATACTCCAAAATGAGAAACTGCAAGTTAGTAGTCACTTTTGTTGATATTCAGAAGGCCTACGACTCCGTTGATAGACAAAAACTTAAAATTCTCCAGGAACTGGGATTAGACAATAAAAATCAGCTAACTAATTCTAGAAACCTTGACTAACACCCATTCCAAGGTTACATTTAGAGGCATGGTTTCAGAAAGGTTTGAGATTAAAACGGGTGAGACAAGCGGATGGACTTTCCCCACATTCATCTGTGTCCTTGAAAAGGTTGTGAGAGGATGGCGCAAAAAACTGAACTACTTCGGTATTCAGAGTGGGATAAACCTGGATCATAAGAAGGAAGGGCTGGTTGTAGATCGCTTGGCCTTTGCTGATGAGATGGCACTGATTGCCGATTCGATGAAGACAGCAACAATACAGATCAATTGCCTCAGAAGACAGGCAGCCAAAGTGGGTCTTCAGGTGTCTTTGGAGAAAACAGAGTTCTTAACCAACATCAAAGAAACTAGCAGAGTGATACCACTAGAATGGGACAAAATCAAGAGGACTGATAAATTTAATTATCTCGGCGAATGGATTGAACCCAACTTATAAGAAAGAGCATCATTATCCATGAGAGTCAACAAGTTGGAACTGGCCTAATGACTGACAAAGAACACTTATAACAAAAAATGCCTATCACGCAATCTGAAACTGAAGCACTACATGTTAGTCATACGACCAGAAGCCATAGAGTGTCTTTCATTGAACCGAAGAGGTCCGATGGAGAAAATGGAAGTCAGAGAGAGGAGAATTTTCAGGAAGACGAAAAATTCCGAGGTGTACGAACACATAAAGAGGCTCTCTTACTGTGCTAGGAAAAGGAGAGTAGCCTTCTATGGCCATATAGTAAGACTGCCTTCCAAAAGACTGACCAATTGCCTGTTCCTCTTCCGGCAGAACAAGAAGATACGAACCACTTGGCTGACAGAAAGTGAGAAGGACGTTAAAGAACCGGGGATATCAGATCTTCAAGATACACGGTCTGTACGACGTACCGTGATGGAAGTCCTTGGATATCAGGAAAATCCCAAGAAAAATGGGCTGATGAAAGAAGGGAGTTACTCACTGGCAGAAAATGCACCTAACAGTTGAACAAGCGTGGTCCAAAGTAGGCCCATTCAAGCCAAGAAGCAGAAGAAGAAGAAGAATATTCTGTTTTCATCCCATTTCTTTTATAGTTTTTGAAGACGACGATGGGCTGGTAGTTTGTCCTCCTGCACGTGTTCTTTAACATGCCAGTAAACCTACCAATGAGAAGCCGACGTATTTGAGCATCTTCAAATACCACCGGACTGAACAAGGATCGAGCCTGCCAAGTTGGGGCCAGGAAGCCAGTGCTTAAACTGCCCGAGCCACCCAGTCTGGGAATATTCCAATACATTTATTACGCACTGCAAAAACAGCATTAAGTTACAATGCTTTATTTTACCACTAGCTGATGTACGCGTAATTCGCTGACTTTGTGGTTTTCATAACTGAAGTCAACATGGGCCATTACAAACACGTCAGTAGGAATGTAGCGATTAAAAGCAATGTTATGGAAAATACTCGATCAAATAAAAAACCGCACACTTTAACGAACAGTTTTATGGTGGCGATCTAACAGTCCAAAGGGCCAGAGCTGGAATGACCACGCCGCAGATTGCCGTGAACACTCCTCCGTCATTATTCCATAAAATATGCACACTGCTCATGCCAATCAGTGCCTCAGAGTAGGGATTGAATAGCTCATGGCCATATAGTAAGACTGCCTTCCAAAAGACTGACCAATTGCCTGTTCCTCTTCCGGCAGAACAAGAAGATACGAACCACTTGGCTGACAGAAAGTGAGAAGGACGTTAAAGAACCGGGGATATCAGATCTTCAAGATACACGGTCTGTACGACGTACCGTGATGGAAGTCCTTGGATATCAGGAAAATCCCAAGAAAAATGGGCTGATGAAAGAAGGGAGTTACTCACTGGCAGAAAATGCACCTAACAGTTGAACAAGCGTGGTCCAAAGTAGGCCCATTCAAGCCAAGAAGCAGAAGAAGAAGAAGAATATTCTGTTTTCATCCCATTTCTTTTATAGTTTTTGAAGACGACGATGGGCTGGAAGTTTGTCCTCCTGCACGTGTTCTTTAACATGCCAGTAAACCTACCAATGAGAAGCCGACGTATTTGAGCATCTTCAAATACCACCGGACTGAACAAGGATCGAGCCTGCCAAGTTGGGGCCAGGAAGCCAGTGCTTAAACTGTCCGAGCCACCCAGTCTGGGAATATTCCAATACATTTATTACGCACTGCAAAAACAGCATTAAGTTACAATGCTTTATTTTACCACTAGCTGATGTACGCGTAATTCGCTGACTTTGTGGTTTTCATAACTGAAGTCAACATGGGCCATTACAAACACGTCAGTAGGAATGTAGCGATTAAAAGCAATGTTATGGAAAATACTCGATCAAATAAAAAACCGCACACTTTAACGAACAGTTTTATGGTGGCGATCTAACAGTCCAAAGGGCCAGAGCTGGAATGACCACGCCGCAGATTGCCGTGAACACTCCTCCGTCATTATTCCGTAAAATATGCACACTGCTCATGCCAATCAGTGCCTCAGAGTAGGGATTGAATAGCTCGAATGCTATGATGAACCAGTGTGTTACGTACTAGTAGTATTAGAAATTGTATGAACCAGGGGAATGGCATGCTAAAGAAGAAAGTTATCCAACTCCCCATCTACTTCCCGCCAATATTCAGACAGGCTGTTACACTCTGTACGACCGGGCGAGTTGGCCATGTGGTTAGGGGTGCGAAGCTGTAAGCTTGCATCCGGGAGATAGTGGATTCGAACCCCACTGTCAGCAGCCGTGAAGATGGTATTCCGTGGTTTCCCATTTTCACATCAGGCAAATGCTGGGGCTGTACATTAATTAAGGCCATAGCCACTTCCTTCACACTCCTAGCCCTTTCCTATCACATTGTCGCCAGAAGACCTATCTGTGTCGATGCGACATAAACCAAATTTTAAGAAGAAATACTCTATACGCAGTAGTAATCCTATCTATCGGAGATGAGAAGCAAAAGAAGACACAAAGCACATCACAACAAACAATGGTCAATATAATGTTATTGTTGATAAATTTCACTCCCGTAAAGCAAAGTTTGTCTGAAAACAGACCAATGTAAAGGTAAGTAATAATAATAATAACTTAAATGTTTCCACCTTTTCAATACAATATATTCACAAAATTACAAAATTATACGGTACTAGTTTCGACCCATCTAGGGGTCATCATCAGCCGTATTGGAGCAAAGATCATTTGTGGCGAAATCCTAAGACAATTACGGTACTAGTTTCGACCCATCTAGGGGTCATCATCAGCCGTATTGGAGCAAAGATCATTTGTGGCGAAATCCTAAGACTTCGCCACAAATGATCTTTGCTCCAATACGGCTGATGATGACCCCTAGATGGGTCGAAACTAGTACCGTATAATTTTGTAATTTTGTGAATATATTGTATTGAAAAGGTGGAAACATTTAAGTTATTATTATTATTACTTATATATTGTTCAATACGGACCAAAAACATGAAATTCATAACCATCAATGTAAAGGTAGTTTTGTCCGGGAGCTGACTTCCTTCTTACAGAATACTGTATTCTTTCTATATTGTCGGCCTTCACATTTAGTTTTCTCTCGACTCTGTGATATTAGGGCGTCTTATAAAATTAGATATACCGTAGACGGTAGTTTCTAATTCTCAGGTTTTACATACCGATTTTCATTAAATTCTGTTTACCCATTTTCTCATGACTTGGCGCTGATATGGACTTTGTAACAAAAATCCAAATTCAAGAATATCTCTGTGATCACAGCCGGTATGGTAACAATGTACAAGACATAAATGATCAGAAACTTAATACTTTACTTATGTAGTATTTATCGATAGAACCACTAATAACAATTATTTGAGAATTAAATTTTAGGCCTTCCACTAAACTACCATTTCACTTGGCGTGAATAAAATTACTTATGGAATAGATTATATTGACTTATTACCCCGACTTTGCATACCGATTTTCATTAAGATACGATATTTGAGAATTACATTTTAGGCCTTCCCTTAAACTACCATTTCACTCAGCGCGAATAAAATGATTGTATTTAAATTCTCTTCACCCGTTTTCTCGTGATGTGTGTATGTACATAGACAGAAATTACGGAAAATTAGAAAGTGCGTTTCCTTGTTACTGTGGACACAACTTACAGAAATACCATCCCTTTTAAATTCTGAGCAATGTACAGACAAAACACTTATTTATATATAGACTAGCAAATGTACCCGTGCTTCGCTATGGTATTCCAAATTGTATACGGACATCGAAGTAAATTACAGTACATGAAGTGAATAATACTTTTTAATTACATGTCTCTTGGTGTTATCCGAGAAAAAGCATAGAGAGGTCCGCAGACGTTGTTTCCAATGTAAAGTGCGAGTTGCGGAGTTGTGATGATAACTACAGGTCCACTTGTCTACCACAATTTTAGAAATGAATAGGGTGAAATTTGTGTAAGGTTTTCACACAGTGAATTACTTTTCAGATACTTATGTGACAGCTTCAGACATAGAATTTGGCTCACATATGGCTACTGGGTGGGCCAATATTCGTATAGAATTTGATGATCCCATCTTTCCTATAAGCGAATCGAACCATCAGTTATACGTGTACAAAGTGCAAAATTTACGTAAATCCATAAATAGAGTCAAATTTAACGTATAAGGGATAGAGATGCGACAAAAAGTCATAGGACCAAAGTTGTAGATCACTCCAAATTGAACGGAGAGTGTGCCATCCGTTTTGTGATATGACTTACCGCTTAGCCACCAAAGACCTCGAAAGGAAGGTCTGCACCGTCATTAAAATTGCCTCCATTTATCGATATTTTTCGGGGGTAAAAAATAAAAATTTTAAACATCTCGTAAATTTTCCGTTGGTTACAGGCAAAAAGCTATAATTTTGCCAAATTTCTATTTTCTAACTCGCCTGGGAGATTGTGCTGCCATCTTGATATGGGGGAGGGGATTAAAAATTAGGACTTTTAGGAAACTTTTAAACCCATGAAACCTATAGGTTATCGTTTTGGATAAATATCACCGACTGTGTTCTTATGCAGATTTGAAACTCTCAGCGTGTCCTCCTCAGTTTAATTTTGAGAATTTTAGATTTTTGTAGGGATCGTGAAGTCATCAGTTTGTCTGGTAGCAAGTTTGAAGATTCTAAGATGCTTAGAATGGTCTCATTAACTCCCTATTTTCATTTTTATGCCTTAATTTATATATAGTGCAGTATATATAGATCGTAACAAACTGACTACAATTTATTAATATGGGTTATATTTCACCTGCTTCCATAGTGGTTCTAGGGGCGTCTTACTCCAACAGTATGCTTTCCAGGTAGTAAGTCATACTTGAAAGTCATACTGGAACATACACACGTCCATTATCTCAGTCATTTTTGACAATTTATTTTTTCACACTATTTCACCCCTTATGTCAAAGGGGGCCGAAGTTGGACTTAAAAAATCTGGAATTGTTACTATTCATCTCAGCGACCCGTAAAACTATGGATTCGGCAGTATATTCGATTATTATTATATCTCACTCACCCCTCCCCCTCCCTAACGAGGGCTAAACTTTGAGTTTTAAAAATCGTGAGTGTTACTATTCATCTCAGCGACCCCAAACACTACGGATTCGACACAATTTTTGATTATTTTTATATCTCAATCCTCCCTTGCCCCCCACCACAAAGGGGAATGAACTTGGACTTATAAAATTCCCGGAGTCTCACTATTCATCTCAGCGACCCCGACAACTATGGATTCAACCCTATTTTCGATTATTTTTATATATCACTCTCCCACTGCCCCCCACCACGAAGAGGGCTGAACTTTAAAAAAATCTGGAGTGTCACTATTCATCTCAGCGACCCCGAAAAGAATGGATTCGACACTACCTCCAATGATTTTTGTATCTCAGACCCCTTGCCCTACCCCGCCACCAAGTGTTCTTGGGGTGTCCTACCCCCATGTGGTTTGTCTTCTGATACTAAAAATCCGAAGTGTACAATTCACCTTGGGGACCCCGAAAACTATGTATTCGACACTATTTTCGATTAATTTTATATACCATTCCCCCCTCGCCATCTACCCCAAAGTAGGGTGAACTTGGACTAATAAAATATCCGGAGTCTCACTATTCATCTCAGCGACACTGACAACTATGGATTCGATTTGACACTATTTTCAATTATTTTTATATATCACTCTCCCATCGCCCCCCCTACCAAGAAGGGGGCTGAACTTGGACTTCAAAATATTCCGGAGTGTCACTATTCATCTCAGCGACCACGAAAAGTATAGATTCAACACTACTTTTGATGATTTTTGTATCTCAGCCCCCTCGCCCCCTGCCCCTAAGGGTTCCTGGGATGTATTACCCCCACGTGGTTTGTCTCCTGATACAAAAAATCAGGAGTGTCACTATTCATCTTAGCGAATCCGAAAACTATGGATTCAACACTATTTTCTATTATTTATATATAGTACTCCCCCATCGACCCCCACCCCAATGGGGGCTGAACTTGCTGACATTAAAAAATTCCGGAGTGTCACTATTCATTTCAGCGAGCCCAAAAAGTATAGATTTGACACTCCTTTAGATGATTTTAATATCTCACCCCCTCGCCCCAAGGGTTCCTGGGCTGTCTTACCCCCATGTGGTTTGTCTCCTGATACTAAAAATCCGGAGTGTACAATTCACTCTGGCGACCCCGAAAACTATGTATTCGACACTATTTTCGTTCAATTTTATAAATCACTCGCCCCTCGCCCCCCACCCCAAAGGGGGCTTAACTTGGACTTTAAAAAAATCCGGAGTGTCACTATTCATCTCAGTGATCCCAAAAAGTATGGATTCGACACTATTTTTGTTAATTTGTATATCTGACCCCCCTTGCCCCTAAGGGTTCCTGGGCTGTCTTACCCCCACATGGTTTGTCTCCTGATACTAAAAATCCGGAGTGTACAATTCACGTCGGCGACCCCGAAAACTATGTATTTGACACCATTTTCGTTTAATTTTATATATCACTCCCCCCTCGCCCCCACCCAAAAGGGAGCTGAATTTTGACTTAAAAAATCGGGAGTGTCATTATTAATCTCAGCGACCCCGAAAACTGTGGATTCGACACATTTTTCGATTTTATACATTGATCCCCCTGACCCCCCACCCCTAAGGGAGCTACGGATGGCTTACCCACACAGTGCTCGTCTCCAGATAGTAAGTCATAAGTGTACCAAGTTTGATTGAAATTGCTCCAGTGGTTTAGGAGATGTGTCATTTACTTACACACACACACACACACACACACACACACACACACACACACACACACACACACACACACACACACACACACACACACACACACACACACACACACACACACACACACACACACACACACACACACACACACACACACACACACACACACACACACACACACATTTTTATATATATAGATTACAACATGTTCTTTTGTCTGGAAGCACAGACTGTAGGTACGTTTAATTTAGTTTTATTGTATGAAATTCAGCTGTTCGAAGACTTATTGATATCTGTAGGTAAGAAATCCAAGATAATTTGATGTTAGCTTAGGGATACAAGTATTCAGGATGTGTGTTCTCCCAGGATGGTAGTATAGCATGTGAGATTGAATCAAGGTGCAGTAAAGCTACTGCAGGGAGCCTGCAGTTGTGATCAACAGTATTCTGTAAGAAGGAAGTCAGCTCCTAGTCGAAACTATCTTTACATCGGTCTGTTTTCAGACCAACTTTGCTTTACGGGAGTGAAAGCTGGGTGGACTCAAGGTATATTATTCACAAGTCAGAAGTAACAGACATGAAAGTAGCGAGAATGATTGTTGGTACAAACAGGTGGGAGCAATGGCAAGAGAGTACTCAGAATGAGGAGATAAAGGCTAAGTTAGGAATGAACTCTATGGATGAAGCTGTACACATAAACCAATTTCGGTGGCGAGGTCACATGAGGCAAATGGAGGAAGATAGGTTACTTTGGAGAATAATGAACTCTGTTATAGAGGGTAAGAGAAGTAGAGGGAGATCAAGATGATTTAAAGATAAGAGGTATAGAACTAAATGAGGCAAAAGAACTAGTTACAAATACAGGAGTGTAGCAGGGTTTTTAACCCCAATGCACCCGTAAGCGGATTAGTACGCGCTCGAGCGCCTGGGACAGGATTCCGCAAGTGGACTGGTACGCCGGGGTGCAAGGTCGCATATTGGAGACGTTTGTGACATCTGTTGGCTTTTACTGGAAACATTTCTACTGGAAATCTGTTCTTGGTGCCTCATAGTGTCCCCAGAGTGCTCTGGTATGCTTCTTTGGCAAGGAGAATTGATTAAAATATCGATCCAGAAATCGGTATTCTGTTGTTGACAAGATGGCTGAGAAGGAAGTTGCTTCGTTGCGCAATATGCTCAGTAATGATATATATGTTGATTCCCATAGGGAACATGAAATATTTGTCCTGAATGAGGAAATTTGTAATACCAATATAATGGTCCGTTATTGGACATTATAAATTTTCCAGCTAACTCATTCTTGGTTGCCTACCAAGCCTTGGTAGGTGTGCTAAGGACCAACTGATGAGCCCAACTTAGCACATGAGGGCGAAACGCAGGCAACCAAGAATGAGTTAGCTGGAAAATTTATAATGTCCAATAACGGACCATTATATTGGTATTATGCTCAGTAATAGCGAAATTCAAAACTTACTTGATGTTTTAGGCTCTGATTTCAGCAGTGATCGTGTGGAAGAAGTTATTAGCGATCCTGTGCATGTTATATCGAATTATTCAAGCGAGTGTGAAAGTGATTTGAGTGAAAATGATGAGCAACCTGTTCAATGGAATTGGGTGCCTGAACAGAATTCTCCAATTACTCACAACTTTTCTGGAGCAAGTGGAGTGAATCCTGGTAGTGGTATACGTAGAAATGTAAGCAGAGATTTCATTTTTCGGAATTACTTACATGACAACATTGTACAGTTCATAGCAGACAAAACTAATGGGACTGGTACAAAAACCAACTATTCAGAGTTACTGGTGCAAAAATGTAAGTGTAGATACACCCTATTTTAGAACTGTCATGCCTGGCAGCAGATTTCTCGAACTGAATAAATATTTACATCTGGCTAACAATGAGGTAGCTGATACTTCCAATCCTCTTAGAAAGTTGCGCTCGGTTATGGAAATGATTGATACCAAATTTAGAACATTGGACACACCTGGCAAGAACATTTCATTATATGAATCACTGATGAACTGTAGAGGTCTCCTTCATTTCATTCAGTAAAGTTTCATAAACTGCCTGACTCAAAGAATGGTTACATACATTCCTTCAAAATTTATGTAGGTCGAGATAAAGTCGATGATATGCCAGCTAGCAGCAATATAGTGATAGATATGATGTCACAGAGTAATTTACTGGATCAGGGCTATTGTTTATATGTAGATAATTGGTATTCATCACCAGATCTGTACCTTTATTTACACTCAAAAGGAACAAATATATGCAGAACAGTCAGGGCTAATAGGAAAAGTATGCCCAAAGAAATAGGTAAGGTACAGCTTCAGAAGGGGGAGGCAACTATACATTCTTGCAACAATACGTGTGCGATCAAATGGAAAGACAAGAAAGATGTTTTGGTGCTCTCAACAAGGCATGGACTGGACTTGGCTTGCACTGGCAAGATTGACCAGAAGACTGGAGTTATCCTATTCAAACCCACAGCTATAATGCTAACATAGGAGGTGTAGATTTAGAAGATCAACTTCTTAGTCAATTTCATGTTATGTGTAAAACACACAAGGCATACAAAAATATTTCTTTTTATATTTTGGATATGGTCCTTCTGAATTCTCAGTCAATGGGAAACAGGACAGCACATATGTTTTCAAACAGAAATTGGCAGAAGAAATTATTGGTTGCTCATTTCAAGGAGGAAGTTGTAGCTAGACGTTCTGTCACACCTGGAGAGTTTCCATCAAGACTGACTGGCTGCCACTTCCCAATCAAAGTGGAGTCCTCTGCTGCAAAGGGTTCCAAAACAACAAAACGGTATGTTGCATGGCTGAAACACAAGCAGAGGAAGGAGACCACGTGGCAGTGTGATCAATGTAAAGTTCCACTTTTTATGGACCATTTCCAGCCATACCACACACTAAAGAACTCCTGAGGTAAGATAAGTTAATGAAAATTTTTTCAAAGGGATTTTTAATGTGTTATATTTCTGTATTGTTCTATTTTTGTGTCATGAGCAATAGCGTGGAATTTCTCAATAATATAAAACAGGTCCTGCGATAATACGTGCAGTAGATCACCCAATATACTGTTTTAACCAAGGACTTGCAATACCAAGGTTGCATACTAAAAAGTTGGCGGATTCCTAGCAATGTCAGTGCACAGGGCGGGTGGGTGCATATGGGTTAAATTCACAGAGGCATGCAGACTGGACACTGAAAGGCATAACAGTCTATAATGAAGATGTATGTTATAACATGTCCATTATTAATTTGAAACAAAACGTTCAATGTGCTTAGAAAATTCACTTCTGATACTACTCATTTGGACTACCTGTCCCAGGCACTTTTTCGCTGATGTAAGGAACTTAGTTAACTTACATATCAATATGAATTTGCCTTTTTACTTCTCCCTTTATGCAATGCGAAATGAGGATAGTAGAATATTTCACGTCCTGAAGTCGACTCCATGGCTAAATGGTTAGTGTGCTGGCCTTTGGCCACAGGGGTCCCAGGTTCGATTTCCGGTAAGGCCGGGAATTTTAACCATCATTGGTTAATTTCTCTCGCATGAGGGCTAGGTGTATGTGTCGTCTTCATCACGACGCACAGGTCATCGAATGGAAAATTCTAAGTTCCCATGGAGGGAATTAGATATTTTTCACCAATAGAGCATACGGGCGTCAAATCAAAAGACCTGCACCTGGCGAGCCGAACATGTCCTCAGACACACCTGGCTCTAAAAGCCATACGCCATTTCATTACCCTTGAATAAATATAATACCGCACACTTGTACACAGGCCCCCCCACCGACACAGATTGGCAGGCCCTTTCCACACTAACTAGAGCATATGGCTGAAGACCACAGATGTCCCAATTCCCTAAAGGACATAAAAGAAAATGAACCCGCATTAACACCATCTATTTGATACATTCCAAGTACATGAGACCTACGACCAAGGGTGTCCGAAGCCTGTGAGACAGAAACAAAATACTAACAATTTATCAACAAACACAAAACCAGTCTGGCAAGAATTTTATATAACATGGCATGCCCTAGAAACCACAGCCTTCAGCTGTTATCATAGAACAGATTACCTGAATAACCACAAAACCAGCTTTGCAAGTACAGCAGAAGCCCATTATAACGAGAGTTCATAACAGCAAAAAATTTACTCGTTATAGTGGATTCTCGTTATATATGATTTTTCGTAAAAGTCGGGAGAAAACCCATACACATTAAAATTGTTAAGAAACAGCAATCAGTTTGTTCAAAACTTGCGTTTTCATGGATGATATCCATGCTATGGCTTACTCTTTATTTGTCGAAATCCGATATTACGTGAAAGTGTATGTTTAATTTCAATCTGAAAAAATTGTGGTATCACTCCAGAGACCTCTGTGGCAAACGTTTCTATCTTTTTCTTCAAACAGCATCACCTAACCGCATAAGCATCATTAAAACATTTCAAGCACACAAAGAAATTATAACCACCTTGCTACGAATTTACATGGGAATATTCCGAAATTTAATTACACACAAGAAAATATAAACTATCCTCTGAAATCATGAATGTATTTTGTCATATATTAAGGCGAATCACGTTCTTACCTAATTTCAGTATATAACATCCGCTTCAGCCTTTATTTCTAACGAGTTAACAACGGCTATCGGCCAAGTCATTTACGCATTTATTATGAAAACGTGTTACCCTCTCTAATTTTGAATTTCCTTTTAGAGAACAGCAGTCAACGGGTATTACTAATAGATTCCGACATCGCTCTTGAATAATACCAATTTAATGGTCCGTTATTGGACATTATAAATTTTCCAGCTAATTCATTCTTGGTTGCCTGCGTTTTGCCCCTATGTGCTAAGTTGGGTTCATCAGTTGGTACTTAGCACACCCACCAAGACGCATGGCTAGTGCATACCATGGAGACCACTGTACAGGCCATTTAAAGCCACTAGCGTTGGCTACTGATTGAATGATTCGAAGCAGTGTATCGATTCATTCAAGTGTCAGAGTGAATCGATTCACAGGAACGGCGAGCTCACGGCACACGATTCAGCTTACTCCCAGCGGACTGTGCAGTGGCGCACTCACTGGACGTTGACGGGGAGCCGAGCTTCCACTGCAGCGAGACAGTGAATCATGGCACATTGAAAGAATCGTGAACG
The DNA here is from genome assembly GCF_040414725.1 of Anabrus simplex. NCBI lineage: Eukaryota > Metazoa > Arthropoda > Insecta > Orthoptera > Tettigoniidae > Anabrus > Anabrus simplex. The sequence goes on from NC_090265.1 coordinate 1,297,704,021, forward strand.
AGCGCGGCTCAGTGAGACACAAGATACACACGGCTCCTTATCGGCTCACTGGACACTGACAGGTGGCGGAGAGCCGAGCTTCCGCTGCATCGAGACATACAGTGAATCATGGCACACTGAAAGAATCGTGAATGAGCGCGGCTCAGTGAGACACAAGATACACACGGCTCCTTATCGGCTCACTGGGCAGTGGACACTGGCGGAGCCGGGCTTCCTCTGAAGCAATACATACAGAGCCATGGTACACAGAAAGAATCGTACACTAAATGGACTCCCAAGCTCAGCTCATTTGAAAATAATACCCACTTGCATTCACTGTCCTCTTCTTACAGGGAGGTTTAAATACTAGATGGATTTATTTTCAGTGTTAAATAGGTAGTCAAAACATTCTAAAGTAGCTATTAAGTAGGTAGGCTATTAGGTTATACTATTTATTAGTTTAATGAATCTTACTATTATAACTTAGTTGACATTTGACAATTAAACTCGACTCTAGCCTGCCCTATGACTATGCTAGGGGCTTTACGTCGCACCGACACAGATAGGTCTTATGGCGACGATGGGATAGGAAGGGCCTAGGAGTTAGAAGGAAGCGGCCGTGGCCTTAATTAAGGTACAGCCCCAGCATTTGCCTGGTGCGAAAATGGGAAACCACGGAAAACCATCTTCAGGGCTGCCGATAGTGGGATTCGAACCTACTATCTCCCGGATGCAAGCTCACAGCCACGCGCCTATGACTATGAGTCATGCTCCTGACTACTCAAAAGTACCTGTTTTATATTGGGAAGAACGGCTCAGTATTGTCTCAGTTCGTATGTCACATCGTTGCACAAGCCTTCAATAATATGTGGACAGTAAGCGAGCCGACTGAAGCAATAACTTAACCAACAGTATGTTGAATCAGAAAACCAGTGGGCTACTGTACATTTTGGGTAGCCTATACAAAATATGACGATTTAAAAAATCCTCTGCTGATAGAAAAATACAGTACATATTTTCAAAAATGACTTAGCGAGTTGGACGTGCGGTTAGTATCGCGTAGCTATGCGCTTGCATTCGGGGGATGGTGGGTTCGAATCCCACCGTCGGCAGCCGTTAAGATGGTTTTCTGTAGTTTCTCCATTTTCATACCAGGAAATGCTGGGACTGTACCTTAATTAAGGCCATGGCTGCTACCTTCCTAATCCAAGACTTTTCCCATCCTGCGTCGCCGGAAACCTTCGATGTATTAGAGTGACTAGCATTTTTTTCTAATGAAGGTGTCAAAACTTTGTCATTAGTCCCCAACTGGATTCCTGAATAGGTAGGCTGATACACGACTTTTCGCTCAGACTGGCAACCCTACTTCAGGCCTGCATCCATCGAGCGTGTTCAAGTCCCACACGTGACCAGTGCCGGAGCTACTATTGGTTTGAACTTCTACAGATTGCTATTGGTGGAAACTTCTGAAGGGATTCCCCGTGCTTCGAAATTGATACTGTTTACTCGCATTCAGTACTAAGGACAATTCATGAATTTCAGTGAGAGTGAAGTATCTTTCCGCCTGTGAGTGTCGTAAGTGTATCATGGCAAATTTAAGAAGTTCGGTGTGGGATTATTTCGTACGATCAGGGAACGATAAAGTAAAGTGCAATGTTTGTTCGTCAATACTTTCGATTAACGGCTCGTCTACTACTAATATGAACATACATTTGCGGCTCAAACATCCTGCTATAAATCCAAATGAAAGTCGTTTAAAGCCACTAAATGGAGCTGGAGATGATCCTGAACGACTTCCTGGAACCGAGTGTATTGTGGCTTCTACGTCTGCTGCCAGTTCAGTTGCTCCAACTCAACAAGAGCATGTTGTGGCTTCAACCTCTACACTGAACCCAACACAGACCAAAATTACCAGGTATGCAACAAAACCTGTCAATTCACACAAACGTAAAGAAATTGATGTGCAAATATTAAAAGTAATAGTTAAAGAATACCTTCCATTCAGCTTAGTTGAGGGAAGAGAATTCAGAGAATTATTCAACATGATAATTCCAAATTATGAACTTCCTAGCAGAAAAACCCTTTCTCATTCCATGCTAAATGTCATGTATGATGAAACAGGTGATAAAATCCGGTCCACTCTCTCAGAGGAAGCCTCATGTATTTGTATAACCACAGATGGATGGACATCTGTAAAGAATGAAAACTATCTCGCCATCATAGTACATTTTATAGATGAACACTGCATTCTGCAGTCTTTCTTACTGTCGTGCAGTAAATTTTGTGGGAATCATTCTTCAGAGAACATAGCATCTGAACTCAAGAGAATCGTGACAGAATGGGATATAAGCGAAAAAATTGCTGCATGTGTGACCGATAATGCAAGCAATATGGTCAAGGCCGTGCGTATGTGTCAGTGGGGGCATGTACCATGCTTTGCACATTCCCTTAATTTAATTGTACAATCAAGCCTTGAAACAATTGTGAAAACAAGGAACAAAGTGAAAGCAATCGTTGAATTTTTTCATCGAAGCTCACAGGCTACGGATAGACTTAACGTCATGCAAAGGCAAATGGAGCAGCCCATTTTAAAACAAGCAAGATTGTCCCACAAGGTGGAATTCCACATTTGATATGCTTAGCAGATTTCTACAAATAAAAGAACCCCTTCAAAGCACACTAGCCATAGTGAAACCTGATTTACTTGAGAAAACCACAGAGGAGGACTGGTATGTAATAGAAAAATCCTGTGAGATATTACAGTGCTTAGATAAGCAGTGAAAAGAATGTCACCTTATCGAAAATAGGCTTGTTAATATTTGGTTTGTTGGAACACTGCAATGCATTTCAAAAGAAGCAGTTTAAAAGTGAAAAGTTGACAGCCATGGTTACAATGCTTACCTGTGAAGTAAAATCGCAATCGCATGGTAAATACGCTAGTTTGAAACTTTTATGGAAAGCAACATTCCTTGATCCACGATTCAAGCAGTATGGATTTCAATCACAGGCTTCCACTTCTAGCTGCTCAACTTCTGTCTGGAAAACATTTGATACAATTGTCGAAACAGTACTTCAGAAGGACGACAGAAAAGCGGCAAGCACTATCGAGGTTGATAAATATTTGCAGATGCCATTACTTCCAAGACTGGAGGATCCACTTAAATGGTGGCAGGAACACAAACCTCTCTTCCCTAGACTCTTCCAGATTATGAAACGGAGATTATGCATAATGGCCACTTCTGTTCCATGTGAGCATGTGTTCTCTAAAGAGGGACAGATCATAACGGAGAGACGCAGTCGTCTAACCAGTGAAAAAGTGTCCAAGATTGGGTTTTTAAATGTCAATCTGAAATGATGCCTGAAGTTCTGTGAAATGTGAATGAACAACTACAAGTTAGTGTAGCGTATAATATTTAAGTTGTGTATGTCATTTTCGTACTGTAACTTCATAAGCATACGGTATATTGATGTACAGAACAGACAACTTTTTAATGCATTTTATTTGTTTAACTTGTATATATTTAATACGTAGGCTACTTATTATGACCACAGGTAATTTTACATCTAATTCTGTATATATAATAGAGCTGTAACTTTCAGAGAACTGTAGAAAACCATAAGTTAGTGTTTAAAATTTGAGCTATGACAATTATTATTATTATTATTATTAACAACAACAACTACGTGAGTTTTTTACTGTAGTATTACAATATAGTACTGCACAACTACCTATTTTTTCCTGCATTTCTTTTTTTTTTAATCTTACTTGTTTTGTACTTACCGTGAATACAATAAAATTTGTAAGTTCCTTGAAATCATATAAGAAACGACTAGGCAAGCAATTGATAGGGAATCTCCCACCTAGGAGACGGCTCTAAATGCAGATCATTGATTATTGTGTGTACAGATGTTTTTTTTATTTAATTAAGTTGTCACTGTGGGGGAAAGGCCTTGTAACATCATCACTTGATATGAAGAGCAACCTGAACCTCAAAGCTAGACGACGCAGAAGAAAGGAGTTCATAGTATGAAGACCAGATGGCAGCAGCGAGCAGTGAGCACTGAATGCTGTTGCTGCCGTCTTACCAGTACATACTACGCAGATGCAGTAGGAGCGGTGAATCTAATGTACCGTGAATCGGATCGCTGTATCGATTCAGTAACGTGAACGGAATCAAATGAATCGAATGTCCCATCACTAAAAGCCACCAGCAGTGCCATAGGAGCGAAATGCAGGCAACCAAGAATGAGTTAGCTGAAAAATTTATAATGCCCAGTAACGGAATATTTCATATTCCCTGTGGAAATCAACATCTATATCATTGCTTTTGAATGTCGATGAGAGAGCTCGCAAGTGTACGTGGCGAGAAAACTATATTGTTCGATGATCAGTCGCATTTTATGGCAAATATTTATTCTTATTCAAACAGCGTTACCTGACATAACATGACCATATTATATGAATCATAATCCAAGTGCCAGTAGAGAAATTATAACATCTTGCTAAATGTTTACATGGGAATAACCTCACCGAAATTTAACAAGACGCAAGAAAATATAAACTAAACCTCTGAAATCAGTGATGCACTCTGCTATATCTTGAGGTGTGCTGCATTCCTTCTTAATTACAGTATAGAATATTAAAATTAAGCATTTATTTCTAACGAGTTCACAACTTCTATCGACCACATTATTTACGTATCTGTTATGAAAACATGTTCTCTTCTTTCTTTACGGAACAGCAGTCGACGGGTATTACTAATGGATCCCGAAATCGCCTTTGAATGTCGACGAGAAAGCTCGCAAGTGCACATAGCGAGAAAACGGTAATAAAAGTCGCATTTTGTGGCAAAAGATTCAGCTTACTTATTAAAACAGCGTCATCTAACCTAACTTAACCACGTATGTACCTGAAAACATATATCAAGCTTCAGTAGAAAAGTGATAACCTTCTCGCTAAATATTTACATGGGAATAGCCTTACCGAAATTCAACCACACACGATAAAATACGATCTAACCTCTCAAATCAGTGATGCGCTCTGCTATATCTTCAGGTGTATCACATACATACTTAATTTCAGTGAACAGTGTTAAAATTAAGCGATTGTTTACCTAGCCTTTATTTCTAACAGGTTAACAACTGCTATCGATCACGTTATTTACATATTTATTACAAAAACATGTTGTCCTCTTTCATTCCTGATTTTCTTTACAGAATGGCCGGTGACGGGTATTAATAACCAACTCTAACATCGCCTTCAAATGTCGATGCGAGAGCTCACAACAAAACTATACCGAAGATCGCATTTTTTGGCAAACGATTCAGCTTACTCATTAAAACAGCATCAGCTAACCTAACTTAACAGCGTATGTACCATGAAAACATATATCAAGTGCCAGTAGAAAAGTGATAACTAGAGCCCGGATTTCCATGCACTATCAAATCTCAAAATATGCATGCATTCATGCACTGTCATATGGCAAAACATGCACAATAAACTGAAAAATATAAAAAAACTATCAAAATTCAGTTCCTTTTGAAATACTGTACAAAACAAATTTCTCTAAAGTGTCTTGATTTAACCGCATCCGTTTATTTATCAGCACATTCTTAAGCACAGAAAATAACCTTCCTACGTCACAAGAAATGACAGGTGCATACTTAAATGAAGACATCTGGGACAAGGCGAGGTCAAATTGCACATTATTGCATTTACACCACAACACATCTTTTATAAGCTTGAAGAATTCAAAATTAGGACATGAACAGATCATTTTGTTCAGCTTATCTCCAGCTGCCACAGCTATTTTTTTTTTTTTTTTTTTTTTTTGCTATTGGCTTTACGTCGCACCGACACAGATAGGTCTTACGGCGACGATGGGACAGAAAAGGGCTCGGACTGGGAAGGAAGCGGCCGTGGCCTTAATTTAGGTACAGCCCCAGCATTTGCCTGGTGTGAAAATGGGAAACCACGGAAACAGCTACTTTTCTGTATGATGATTGCAGATGATGATGTCTTCAATAACTGTTAAAGATTGAAGCTGCAATAACAAAGATGTGTGACGGGTGAGAGTTCCGGGTAGGAAATTCTAGGATAACAGAAGAGGGTTCAGTGCAAAACCAAGGTTTGTAAGCTGTTATCTTAGTAACACAGCATCACAGAAGTGTGATGCAAGTTTTGTTTTGTTCGTCTAATATAGAATACAAAAATGAGCCGTCATTTAGTAATGCACAATTTTACGGTTCTATTTATAGCAATTTATACCTGGCAAACCTTAGTCTTAAAAATAACAGGGATCGACATGGGGTCTTCTGGCTTACGTCAATGTTTACTCAAGCAACAGATATGAAAGTGCTTGGTTAATCAATGTTTACCCAAGCTACAGATAAGAAACTGCTTGGTTAATTGGTTTATAGGATCTCTACATTATGTACTAACTTTGGTTGTCAGGTAGGATGCCAGGAATACATTCTCTCCATCTCTCAATAATAGACATACTGTACAACGTCGAAAAACGGTCCCAAATTCTGCAAACCAACATTCATAAAAGGCACTACCATGCAAGTTAGCATTATATATGAGCGAAAGCCAGAAGAAAAATCATATTATGCAATATAAACATCCAAATATTCACTATTAAATACAAAATCTTCAAAATATGCATTATGCATGGATTTTCTCCTAAAAATATCGAAACATGCAAACATGCTCGGAAAAAGAACGGTTATTTGGAATCATTAAGTCATAAAACTAAGATTTGCAAAGTTTGAGAAGTGTAACTAGCTTATTTATAAATATTTATTTGCATAGAAATCTGGGCTCTAGTGATAACCTCCTCGCTATAAATTCACATGATAATAGCCTTTCGGAAATTAAAGCCGACACAAGAAAATATAAACTAACCTCTGAAATCAATTATGCACTTTACGATATCTTGAGCTGTACCCCATTCTTACTTACCTGCAGTAATTAGCATTAAAGTTAAGCAACTGCTTACTTCAGCCTTTATTTTTAACAAGTTAACCACTGCTGTCGGACACATTTAAACTAACCTCTGAAATCAATGATGCACTCTACCATATCTTGTGGTATACCCCATTCTTACTTAACTGCAGTAATTAGTATCAAAATTTCTCCCTTCACCAGTGGGGCTTCAGGGACTCTCCAGCGTGTGATTGTGGTGCTTTAGTCCAGACCATGCATCATACAATGGACGAATGCCCTCTGCGTGCTTATGGTGGAGCAGATCAAAAATTATGGTGGAGACCGAAAAGACTTTGCTGATGTCTCAGTATCCCTAGTGCAGTGGATAAACAATTTAGAAATTCATCTGTAATTGTTCCCTACTTACCTTGTATTCTTTGCAGGTTTTTCTTTTGTATAATATTGTATATACTTGTCCATTCTGTAAATTTCATACGCTTAATAATAATAGTATTAAAATTAAGCGATCGTTTACTTCAGCCTTTCTTTTTAACTAGTTAACAACTGCTGTCTGACATGTTATTTATGCACTTATTATGAAAACATGTTATCCTCTTTCATGTTCACTTTTCTTTATGGAACAGCAGTCGACGGGTATTACTAATCGACTCTGACATTGCCTCAATGTTGACAAGAGAGCTTGCTAGTGGACATAGCGAGGAAACGATACCGAAGATTATTGATCGCATGCAATATAATGGTCAGGTGCATGAATATCAATACCGGAAAAAATCGTGCTCGCTTATCGCTCGTAATAACGGATGTGTCAGTGTTGAGGCTCTCGCTGTAACCGAAGGATAATACACAGTTGAATATAGGAATTTTGAAGGGACCGAAAAAATCTGACGTTATAACGAGGTTCTTGTTATATGCCGTAATCGCTACAGCGGACTTCTACTGTATGTTATGCAACAAGGCATGCCCCAGTAGCATCAGCATTCAGCTGTTATCATAGAACAGATGCCCTGAACAAACTCAAAATCAGTTTGGAAAGAATGGTACGTAGCATGGCTGTTATCGAAGCAAAGCTATCCATTCACAACAACAAGGCATATTACCTACTGTAAAAACAACGTATCCCTTTGCTCACAAAAGTAATTTCTGAGGATTACTAAAAGGTTGATATATACTGACTGGTTCATTGCATCATTCTTGATTGCTACATGATATATCTGCACTCATACCCCTAACACTACTACTACTGCCAAATACTGACATGCAGCAGAGACCTGGAAACTGACACAAAGACAGGAGAATAAAATCCAGGCCAGTGAAATGAAATTTTAAACAAGTATGATAGAAGAGACAAGAAATAACAGTAAGAAATGAGGACATCAGAAAGGAAATCGGATTGGAAAAGCTTTATGACAGACTGGAGAGGGATACACTTAGATGGTTTGGATACGTTAAACAGATGTGGAAAGACAGACAGAAAGAGTGAGGCCCATCAATCAATCAATCAATCAATCAATCAATCAATCAATCAATCAATCAATCAATCAATCAATCAATCAATCCTGATCTGCATTTAGGGCAGTCGCCCAGGTGGCAGAACCCTATCTGTTGTTTTCCTAGCCTTTTCTTAAATGATTTCAAAGAAATTGGAGATTTATTGAACATCTCCCTTGGTAAGTTATTCCAATCCCGAACTCCTCTTCCTATAAATGAATATTTGCCCCAATTTGTCCTCTCGAATTCCAATTTTATTTTCATGTTGTGATCTTTCCTACTTTTAAAGACGCCACTCAAACTTATTCGTCTACTAATGTTATTCCACGACATCTCTCCACTGACAGCTCAGAACATACCACTTCCGTTATAATTCTCATGTTAGGTCCGTACTGAAATGTAGGTAAATACAAAGTATGTTACAAGTGTTGTTATTTTTTAATATCTACCTATTCAATACAAAGAGATCTTTTTTAGAAATTAAATATTATTATAACATGTTAAGGGACATGTTTCGCCCACATTAAGAGCATCATCAGCCTCAAACTCAAACCTGTATGGTGAAAAATCAGGATCCTGATTGCTCTTACAAGTTATAAAAAGGGGATATCAATGTAGGTGTCTGTCCAAACATAAAAATTATTAGAATATCCTTGGCTAAAATCGCAGTATCAAGCTGCATGTCAAGTTTTTTGGGCACATTGACTCAACGCTCTGGAAAGTATAATCATGTGAACTTTTGACGTGCAGCTTGATACTGCGATTTTAGCCAAGGACATTCTAATAATTTTTATGTTTGGACAGACACCTACATTGATATCCTCTTTTTATAACTTGTAAGAGCAATCAGGATCCTGATTTTTCATCATACAGGTTTGAGTTTGAGGCTGATGATGCCCTTAATATGGGCGAAACATGTCCCCTAACATTATATAATAATATTTAATTTCTAAAAAAAATCTCTTTGTATTGAAAAGGTGGATATTAAAAAAATAATAACACTTGTAACATACTTTGTATTTATGTACATTTCAATACGGACCTGACATGAGAATTATAACGTGTAATGTAAAAGCCAACCAGGCCTACTATATGCTAAACAAATTTCTCAACCTGAAGGTTGAGATTAGCAGTTTAAGTAAAGACATAGCTTTCCTAAAAAAATGTCTGAGACTAAAACTAGTAACAAGATTCTTAAGAGATGTCCAAAGGAGAAACTTATGAGCTCATAACTTATCAAAAACCCAAAACAAAACTAATGAAATCTGGCTTAAGTACGAAATAAAAACTTTCTATAAGAAGAAGTCACTCTTAAACTTACAACTGTACAAACTACACTTATCGGTGTCACAATATGTGAACCCTATAGAATGGAATTCATTTCAGTCACATGTTGATTATAAATTAAATGATATACTAAGCAGGAAACAGTTCACATTTGATAAAAAACTGACTCACTTAAAAGAAAATAAACTACAAGCACCCATACACTTAAAGAAAAGGGTTCCTTCTTTCAACAACTCTTCTGCCATAGTTAACTTGACAAACACAAGCTTCTCAGTAAAAGAAATGGAACTTTTAGGTAAAGGTATAAAACACAATTGGCCTAGACTTAGGATGTAATCTTTTAGTATTAGACTATATTAAGTTATATTAATATTATATACACTGTGTTAAGTTAGAATGTAAAGTTTGGATTCAGTATTAAGCCGCATAATGTGGTTAAGTGTAAGAGAGGGCCAAAAGCCCTAACTTCGCCACAAATAAAGACATCAATAAATAAATAGTATACAAAAAGAAAACGATGTTATCACCACCATAGCAGAAGTCGAGACGAATATTTCAAAACTCCCTCTGGAATTACAAAATGACACTAGATACGAGATAAAAAAGAAACTTCCAACACTAATTGAAGGCTTAAATAAAAACGCTGTTCTCAATCATTCAAAATTAAAGAGGTAAAAAACAAAAAAGATAACAAAATAACAGTAACTAAAGCCGATAAAGGAGGGACTACTGTTTCAATAGATAAGAAAGATTGCCTTGAAAAAACGGAAGAATTTTTCACAAATGAGACTTACACAATAGTCAATAAAGACCCCACAATAAGAATCCAACGAAATTTAAAAACACTATTAAAGAATTCCACATTTTTACTCAGTGAACAAGAACAGCAAAAACTAATCCTTATGAACCCTAAAACCCCCACAGCTAGAGCATTGCCTAAATTACATAAGACCGGGCGAGTTGGCCGTGCGCGTAGAGGCGCGCGGCTGTGAGCTTGCATCTGGGAGATAGTAGGTTCGAATCCCACTATCGGCAGCCCTGAAAATGGTTTTCCGTGGTTTCCCATTTTCACACCAGGCAAATGCTGGGCTGTACCTTAATTAAGGCCACGGCCGCTTCCTTCCAACTCCTAGGCCTTCCCCTCCACCACACCCTCCTTCGCCAAACTCACATTGATACAATACTAGAAGCACAAGTGTCAGTCATTCAACGCTACCATAGCAACTGTTTAACACCATAGCAGTCAAAGAAATAACTTCCGTTATAATTCTCAATTTAGGTCCGTACTGAAATGTAGGTAAATACAAAGTATGTTACAAGTGTTGTTATTTTTTAATATCTACCTATTCAATACAAAGAGATCTTTTTTAGAAATTAAATATTATTATAACATGTTAAGGGACAGGTTTCGCCCATATTAAGAGCATCATCAGCCTCAAACTCAAACCTGTATGGTGAAAAATCAGGATCCTGATTGCTCTTACAAGTTATAAAAAGGGGATATCAATGTAGGTGTCTGTCCAAACATAAAAATTATTAGAATGTCCTTGGCTAAAATCGCAGTATCAAGCTGCATGTCAAGTTTTTTGGGCACATTGACTCAACGCTCCGGAAAGTATAATCATGTGAACTTTTGAAATGCAGCTTGATACTGCGATTTTAGCCAAGGACATTCTAATAATTTTTATGTTTGGACAGACACCTACATTGATATCCTCTTTTCATAACTTGTCAGAGCAATCAGGATCCTGATTTTTCACCATAGAGGTTCGAGTTTGAGGCTGATGATGCCCTTAATATGGGCGAAACATGTCCCTTAACATTTTATAATAATATTTAATTTCTAAAAAAGATCTGGGTATTGAATAGGTGGATATTAAAAAAATAACAACACTTGTAACATACTTTGTATTTACATACCACTTAGTCGAGCAGCTCGTCTTCTTTCTCCCAATTCTTCCCAGCCCAAACTTTGCAACATTTTTTGTAACATACTCTTTTGTCGGAAATCACCCAGAAAAAATCGAGCTGCTTTTCTTTGGATTTTTTCCAGCTCTTGAATCAGGCAATCCTGGTTAGGGTCCCATTCACTGGCACCGTACTCTAGTTGGGGTCTTACCAGAGACTTATATGCCCTCTCCTTTACATCCTTACTACAACCTCTGAACACCCTCACAACCATGTGCAGAGATCTGTACCCTTTATTTACAATCCCATTTATGTGATTACCCCAATGAAGATCTTTCCTTATATTAACACCCAGATACTTACAATGATCCCCACAAGGAACTTTCACCCCATCAAAGCAGTAATTAAAATTGGGAGGACTTTTCCTATTTGTGAAACTCACAATCTGACTTTTAACCCTGTTTATCAACATACCAATACCTGCTGTCCATCTCACAACATTATCGAGGTCACGTTGCAGTTGCTCACAATCTTGTAACTTATTTATTACTCTATACAGAATAACATCATCTGAAAAAAGCCTTAACTCCGATTCCACTTCTTTACTCATATCATTTATACAGGGAGAATATTTTAAGTGTTCCGACTTCTTCTCGCATGCCGTGGGAAGTCCCGAGCGAGCGCCATGTGGCTTCTGTCAACACAGCGAGATAAGAAGTGTTCACTGCAATGCGCAGCTGTTTAGCACTATGTCCCTCAGTTAGAAAATATTGGACTTTTAAGGTGTGTTGTGAGGTTATTATCACGATGGTTAAATACACTATAGAGCAAAGAATATTTTTGGTCGAGTGTTATTTGCACAAGAAGAAGAAACCAGTTAAAAGGTGCCTTCGAAAATTCCGTAGACTATTTCCCCGTGCGACAGTACCATCAAAACGTTATGTGCATCAGCTCGTTTATAAGTGGCATGGTACTGGTTCCGTAAGCAATAAGAAAATGAAGTGAAGGAGAACTCAGTCCACATAAGTCACTTCGGAGATTAGCTCAGGAAAGTAGTATTTCACCTTCTTCAGCACGTAATGCAACAAAATTGTTACTTTTACGATCTTATCGGACTCATTCAGTCCATAACATACTGCCTACAGATTTCAATGCAAGAATATGATTTTGCAATTGGCTAATAGTGTCCACGATGGTGTTGTGGATCCGAACTTTCTTTTTATAAGCGACGAAGCCTGGTTTCATTTGAGTGGATATGTCAATTCACAGAACAATACAATCTGGGATACAGACAACCCGCACATTTTACAGCCGAGACCTCTGCACGATGTGAAGGTGGGTGTGTGGTGCGCTATCAGTGCCCGATGAATTATCGGTCCGATATTTTTTCAGGACACGATTACTTCTGACCGTTATATGCACAACATTCTAGAATCACTTTTTGCTGAACTGACTGAAGAAGAGAAAAGGTACGGCTATTTCTAGCAGGATAGTGCAACGGCCCGTAGCGCTATGCGACAGTTACGGGAAATGTTCGATAATGATCGGATCATCAGTGAAGGCTTATGCCCCCTCGTTCGCCTGATTTAAGCACATGTGATTTTTATCTATGGGAAAATCTTAAAGGAAAAGTTTACAGGAATAATCCTCGAACTGCAGAAGAATTAAAAACTGAAATTAGGAACATTGTGCGTTCTATCGGTGTCCATGAACTACAAACTGTGTTTCGAAATCTCATTAGAAGATGTGAAGCTTTCATTGCAGCTGAAGCAGATCACTTGCAGCATCGTATGTAAATACCGATGAGTTCAGTTTAATTTCCTAGTTGATTTATTTATTTATATATTTATTTATTAATGGCGAGTTCAGTTTAATTTCCTAGTTGATTTTTTATTTGTTTATTCATTTACTTATTTGTCCAAAGCATCTATGTAGCCGGCGAGTTCAGTTTCGTTTAGTTTCTATAGGCGTAATAATGCCGCTCCTTTGAGCCGACTATGCCTGCTTGTCATGGCGGGCACTGCGCTCACTGTCTCCGCTTCCCAGCGCGCCTAATCCTCGGCACTCCACTCTGTATTTTCAAATTAATCACCCTGTATATATATATAAGAAAACAAAAGTCCAATAACACTGCCTTGAGGAATTCCCCTCTTAATTATTACAGGGTCAGATAAAGCTTCGCCTACCTAATTCTCTGAGATCTATTTTCTAGAAATATAGCAAGCCATTCAGTCACTCTTTTGTCTAGTCCAACTACCCCCATTTTTGCCAGCAGTCTCCCATGATCCACCCTATCAAATGCTTTAGACAGGTCAATCGCGATACAGTCCATTTGACCTCCTGAATCCAAGATATTTGCTACATCTTGCTGGAATCCTACACGATGAGCTTCAGTGGAATAACCTTTCCTAAACCCAAACTGCCTTCTATCGAACCAGTTATTAATTTTGCAAACATGTGCAGTATAATATAAACAGAAAAAATGTCTTCACAAAGTTTACATGCAACGCATGTCAAACTTAGTGCCCTGTAATTTTCAGCTTTATGTCACCCTTTCCTTTATACACAGGGGCTACTATAGCAACTCTCCATTCATTTGGTATAGCTCCTTCAACTAAACAATAATCAAATAAGTACTTCAGATATGGTACTATATCCCAACCCAGTGTCTTTAGCATATCCCCAGAAATCTGATCAATTCCAGCCGCTTTTCTAGTTTTCAACTTTTTATCTCATTGTAAATGTCATCATTATCATATGCTATTTTTAAACAGAACACTTACAGAAAAATGTAATTTTTTTCCGTATTTTCCAAATGAACTGAAACTTTATTTTTTTCAAAGTCAGTGACACTCAACACCATTGCACCATTTTTAACCCAACTTTGGCAAACTAGCAGTGACATTTGACCTTGAAACACACATTACTGTGATACATCTCAGAACATGGAACTGGACAAATTGCAGGCTGTCCTGGGCAATTCTTACAAAATTAATGTCTGTTTTCTCTTGCACAGTCCCTTTATATTCTTTGAACATTTTTCTGGTAATATGGAACAAGCAACACAATTATGTTTGTGACTCTTGTCCTGCTGCTCCCCAAGAAAGTGCCTCTCCGTCAGGCGCGCTTGTGGTTTGTAATCGGAAGTTGTTCCTCGTTTCGCCGGCGGACTTCGCTGATACTCTCGTAGAAGTCCCATTATGACAGAATATCTGAAGTCAGGAGCATTAATTGCCCACTTTTAAAGCTTATTGTATAATATTCTTTGATTAGTGCAGTTTCAATGTCATCACTAATATCCCGCAAGACCGATAAAAAATGAAGATCTTCCTCGTTGGCACTTTCTTCCGAACAATCACTATGCATATCATCACTTGTTTCATTGTCCAAAGTTACCGAATAGTCTGAATCAGAATCGGCCACTAAAAGATAGAAGATTTCTTCACTTCCATTAGTAATGTTGTTCCGCGCGCTCATAGCTGCTGGGTGAAGCCTGCTATCGGCCAGACAGCTGACAAGGATGTTGGCGGGTGGACGGGTGAAATATAACAAATAAACATAGGTCCAGTATTGGCGGCAAAGTTTTCAAACAATGCTCAGTACATAGTGAATACATGACTATAGATTTTTGTATTATTAAATGGGCCTTTATTGAAGAAGCGCGCGGAAATTATAGCAGGAAAGTACCAAGTCGACAAAAGTCGATTACCGCAGCGAATGCTATAGGGAAGGAAGTCGACAAAAGTCGACTTCCGCAGCGAAAGAGTTAATACTTCTTTAGCCTTAGTCTCCTCCTCTATCTGGACATTATCCTTGTAACCAACAATCTTTACATACTGCTGACTGATTACTTCTGCCTTTTGAAGATCCTCACAAACACACTCTCCTTGTTCGTTAATTATTCCTGGAATGTCCTTCTTGGAACCTGTTTCTGCCTTCAAATACCTATACATACCCTCCCATTTTTCACTAATATTTGTATGACTGCCATCATGTTTTCCTTAGCTGCCTTATTTGTTAGATTCAATTTCCTAGTAAGTTCCTTCAACTTCTCCTTACTTCCACAGCAATTTCTAAATCTATTTCTTTCCAATCTGCACCTCCTTCTTAGTCTCGTTATTTCTCTATTATAATAATGTGGGTCCTTACCATTCCTTACCACCTTTAAAGGTACGAATCTGTTTTCACATTCCTCAACAATTGCTTTAAACTCATCCCAAAGCCTGTTTACATTTTTATTTACCGTTTTTCACCGATCATAGTTACTTTTTACAAACTGCCTCATGCCTGCTTTATCAGTCATATGGTACAGATTAATAGTCCTACTTTTAAGACCTTCTTTTCTATCACATTTATTTTTAACTTACGACAAAAGGAGCTTCATTATCACCAAGGCCTTCCATTACTTCGGGTTTTCTATAGAGCTCATCTGGTTTTACCAGCACCACATCCAGGATATTTTTCCCTCTAGTTTGTTCCATCACTTTCTGAATCAGCTGTCCTTACCATATTAGCTTATTTGCCATTTGTTGGTCACGCTTCCTGTCGTTCGCATTTCCTTCCCAATGGGAATTTAGAATTTTCCGTTCGCATTCCTTTCCACGTCGTTTCCCACATAGCTGATTATCTTATCAAATAAATCTGAATCAGCACTAACCTTTCCCGGTTTGTACACTCCAAAGACATCAAGTTGCCTATTATCTTTAGAAATGAGCCTTACACCTGGAATTTCATGTTTCTCATATTTAACTTTGGGATGAAACATTTCCGTTTGTTTCCAAGATCAGCTTTTACAAAATTTATCTAGTACCTATATTGATGTATAGCCTGGAAGCAGCAACACTTACTGGACCAACAACAGGCAACAGAAATGAAGCTCCTCCATTCTTGTCTACAAAAAACAAAAATGGATAAAGTAAGGAATGTGGATATCCGACAACAGCTTGGATTGGAAAGAGGCTTGCTGGAGACTCTAGAAGTGAAGAAAAAAGAATGAACCCTTACAGGACTCCTCTAAAATACTTTGACCACAATGATCCTGGGAAGAGACCAAGAGGAAGACCTCATTGATGTTTGGGAAAAACAGATAATGAAGGGCCTTGAAATTAAAGATGTGAACTGGTGTCGCATATATGAGTAGCATCTGTGGCTGGATAGAACAAACTGGAGAAGGCTTGTACACAACCACACCCGGCTTGCTGGAGCGAAGAAATGATGATGACGATGAACTTTTTCGTAGCTTACAAATTCTTCTTTCACCAGAATGAATACTCCCCTTCCGACCATTCCTATCCTATCTCTACGATACACACTCCAGTTACATGCAACTAATCTCATGATTAGACCCGTATTGAACTATGCTATGATATACTAACAATTTGTTGGTTGTTTTGATCCACCTTTTCAATACAAATTAGTTTGTGTTGCTAGGTCGTAATGGTACAACACTAATTTACCGGGACATGTTTCGCTTTATTCAGAAGCATCATCAGCCTATACAATTGTCTCAAGGTTTGTCATATTTGCATTGTTGTTACAAATTTCATTACATTGAATGTAAATCTAATTTCAGTGATAACAATATTTAAAACATAGGAATAATATACATATTAAAAATTAGGACAATATGATTTGCAATGTTAAAAAGGAGTAACTCTTAATTCTAAAATAAATAAAGTAAATAAAAGTAACTACACCAAAAAACTGAAGAATTCTTTTCTAATGAATCTTACACTATAGTAAATAAAGACCTGGTCTCTAGAATTCAAAGGAATCTAAAAACAATCCTTAAAAATTCAATTTGTTTATTTAATGAGCAAGAACAACAAAAAATGGTGAACATGAACCCAACATTACCCAAGGCAAAGGCACTACCTAAAGTACATAAAAACAATACACCCATTCGACCAATTATAAACAGCAGAAATAGCCCAACATATAAAATATCAAAATTTATACATCAGTTCCTCAAAAAGCATTATAAGTTACAGAGTAACTCCTCAATTAAAAACTCAATTGAATTTTGCAGAAGATCAACTACTTCACCTTTAACAATAAAATTTACCACCAATTAAGTATAGCTATGGGTGACCCCAGCTCAGGAATATTAGCAGATATTTATATGGATAACACAGAGCATAGAAGGAATCTGTCTTTGGCCGAGATTTGTTTACGATACATTTGTAATAACAAACAACCAAAAAAATAACAGCGAAAAAATCCTTGAAATTTTAAACATCGATAGATACGTAAAATTTACCAAAGAAGACGAAAAAACAACTCATTGAATTATTTAGATGTCACTGTAACACGCTTAAAATCCAAATTTGATTATCAGATATACAGAAACCAACACACACACCAATAACAATAAGAAATGACTCACTCAACCCCAAATCCCACAAACAAGCAACCTTTTTCAGTATGGTCTACAGAGCCTACAAAATTCCCTTATAATCCGCGAATTTTACAAAAGAAATAAATTTTATAAAAGAACTAGCACTAGCCAATGGATATAAAGCACTGGAAAAAGCCACAAACCTTGCACCACAAAAAGACTAAAAAATCAAAATACGCAACCTTCACTTACACCAGTTCAAAGATTCACCAAGTAGCAAACCCACTCAAAAAACGGGATTTGCAAATAACCTTTAAAACATATAACACTAACAAAAACTAATTTTTTAACCATAACAGTAAATGCCTATAATAACAAATTTCAAGGCTCCGGAATATACAGACTAACATGCGCGCAGTGTAAATTTTCATATGTTGGCCAAACTGGACGCAGTTTCCTAACCAGATACATGGAACACTTTAACGCCTTAAAACACAATAAATACTCCGCAATGAGTAATCATATGAAAGAAACTGGCCATCATTACACCTCAATAGACAAAGACCTTACAATAATCAAAAGAATTGAAAAGGGGAAGCTAATGACAGAGTTTGAAAACATATATATTTATTTGGATCAATACTTTAATAAAGGAAAAAACTTGAATGACGAGGTCGAAATAAAAAGTCCGTTAATAGAGCAGTTGCCAACATTATTACGAAATCTCAAATCAGATAAAAAGCAAATTCTTTAAAATATTCAATCTAAATACACTCACAACTGGAACCATTTCGGCAACACAAAAAAGTCCCCCTCCACATAACACACCAAAGCTTAACGCACCGCCTGCAGGATCGTCCCCTACCCCCACCTCAACAACAGACAAGAATTCCCTATCACATAGCACGTCAACAGCAAACGCCCCGCCCAACATCTCTTCCCCTCAACCCGCTCTTCACAACAGCTCTTTCATACGTACAACACAAGGAGTAGAACCACAACAGACAATAGTCACAGTAACGCAATAAGGTCCACAAGATTCTGTAGCAGCAGACAAAGGGGTAAGTGATAATGCAACATCAACACTCACATTACAAGCACAACACACACACAATATTACTTAAGTTAATTTCCATTTGTTCCAGATGCTTCTTCCATTCTATATCTCAAAAGAAACAAAATCAGATACTCATAATTTGGATTGAAACCCCTTTTAACCATAACTTACATTAAAACAATCAACTTCCAATGGAGAGTTTGGTCGCTACAAACAAGAATTAAATATGTCAATACTTTCTCTAATCAAACTGCAGCAGCAAGCCTCATCAATTCTAGAAGCCATTCTCCAACGAACCCAAGACTTCAATTCTAGATTATCATCATGACTCTAATCACGCATGATGCAAAATTACAGTCTTTTTAAATAACATTATTTAGAGAGCACAATTCTTAACTAAAATGCTCAATACTGAAATGTTACTGTATTCTAGAAACCAACGCACTTTAGAAACTATGGCTCCTATATATTAACATCCAATATTTATATTTATGACTCAAATTTCAATGCCAAATTATAGTTGAATCTATTTTATTTTAACATTGCAAACAATTTTTAAACAAATTTTCAAATTGTAAAAACTGTGTTTTGGACGTCAATGTGTTTTAGAATTAAGAGTTACTCCTTTTTAACATTGCAAATCATATTGTCATAATTTTTAATGTGTATATTATTCCTATGTTTTAAATATTATCACTGAAATTAGATTTACATTCAATGTAATGAAATTTGTAACAACAATCCAAATATGACAAACCTTGAGACAATTGTATATGCTGATGATGCTTGTGAATAAAGCGAAACATGTCCCGGTAAATTAGTGTTGTAACATTACGACCTAGCAATACAAACTAATTTGTATTGAAAAGGTGGATCAAAACAACCAACAAATTGTTAGTATAACACACTCCAGTTCCGCGAGAAAATTTCTGCATCCATTATATCATTTCTCAGCCATGATTCAACTCCTGTTACAATATCTGGTAAATATATATCTATTAAATTACTTAATTCTATTCCTTTCTTAACAATACTTCTACAGTTCAACACCAACATTTTTATGTCATCCCTACCTGATTTCCAGATCTCTGTACCCTTATCACCGCTCCCTAAACAACCCCGTTTTCCTGAATGTACCTCCCTATTACCCTTCCAAACAAATTTTCTAACTTATACATACCACTGCGGTTTTAATGAAGGCCATCTGAGCGCAGATCCCAATCTCCTACCCACCCATTAGGATATAGAAATTTCACTCCCAGACTTCATAGTCTCATTTAATTCCCCAATCACCCTCCAGTCAACATCCCTCCTACACAGTATATTACTGATAACAATCTCTGCTTCCTTAAACTCTACCCTTTTTGTATTTACCAGATCCCACACATCCCCAACTATGTTGGTACTTATATCAGCTTGCCTTACGTTGTTGGTACCAACGTGAAGCACTACCACCTTTTCCTTCCCCTCCTCCCTCTCTTCTACTTTCGGCAACATCTTCCTCAACCTATAGTAGTCTCCGTGTAAGGACATACCCTAAGGGTGCAACCTTACCCATTCTCCCCTAAGGTATTGATTTATAGTTACTTTTCTTGCTGTTGGGTATTTTGCAGGTCCATTTCAGTGTCTGTAACCATACAGTTTAGGGACCCTACTTGCTGATACGACGTCTTACATTTACCGTTAATCTCGCACGTAGGCAACGTTCAGTCCAGTTCTAGCGTGAATTACGTATAACCACTGTATTACTGTTAAAATCACTAGTCATACATTTGTGAGAATATTTAAAGCACATTTTCTTTTTCTGTGGGATTGTAAATCTATTTGGCTAATACCAGGCAAGTAGAATTGTGGCATGTTCAGATAATGCATTTAATAACATAGTTTGTGTGAAATGATGAACACATCATTTTATTAATTACGTTTCCATTTTGTCCCATACTTACGTACGGAATTCGAATGGGAATGTTTAAGAAGGAAGAAAAATCTGCAAGAACTCCTCCGAAAAGGAAAGCAACATTACGTCCTTTACAAAAATCAATTCAGAGATTGCTAGGAGGATATTTTTTTTTTTTTGCTAGGGGCTTTTACGTCGCACCGACACAGATAGGTCTTATGGCGACGATGGGATAGGAAAGGCCCAGGAGTTGGAAGGAAGCGGCCGTGGCCTTAATTAAGGTACAGCCCCAGCATTTACCTGGTGTGAAAATGGGAAACCACGGAAAACCACTTTTAGGGCTGCCGATAGTGGGATTCGAACGTACTATCTCCCGGATGCAAGCTCACAGCTGCGCGCCTCTACGCGCACGGCCAACGCTAGGAGGTATTGAAAAAGGAAGATGACGAGTTATCACTCGTAGTGATATGGACCTTATGACAGGTGTTTCACCATTAATTGGGGGTAAGTGTTCATTTAAATTTTAATTTTGTTTCTATGATAAGATTCTGACAGTGAGAATCAGTTGAAATGGAAAATATTTCGTTATGAACCTAACCTAACCATGTCTTGTCGTGACGTCGGTACGGTTTACAGACCCAGCCTTCGTGTATTCTTATTGACTTACAGCATATGTGTACGTAATATATTTGCTCATGTGTATTATTACAACATGGTTTCATTTCAGATTTCTAATCTGTTTACTAGGTAATATCTGCCACCTGGGCGACTGTCCTAAATGCAGATCAGTGATGATTGATTCAAATCAACTGGCTTGATGTAGGAAGTGGCATTTTAACTTACAGCTTCAATCTGCATTTAGGGCAGTGGCAGATTCCCTATCTGTTGTTTCACTGCGTTCTATCAGTGGTTCTTGAATTTGACTTCACCACTGTTAAGGGGTCTGTTGGTTATGAAAAAGACCTGTAGTTATTCACTTTCGGCCAACGATTAACTTAACAGATGCACTTCAATTATAACTTCTCCAGTGTATGTTCATGTAATATTACTGGATATAGGTATCAGCAAATTACTTGTACTATCGGCCTATTTATTAGGTTCATTCTGTATTGACAATCTCCACCTGAATCAGTGCATAATTGACTATTGCACACCTTCTAAGCTTCCTATTTCTTAGTGCTTGATATAGGTTTGGTATTCGTAGCAGTTATATTTCTTCTGAAGTATTAAACATTAGTGTTTATAGTAATATCATTAATACAAGTGATCATGGACTTCTAGTCTAGATATACCATACTGATGTTAAACCACTATCAATATACTAGATATACTAATACATGATCAATTTTAGCACAGAGTAGTGTAAGTAGCAATTCATTAACTTCATCATCAGGTGACTGTTGCATTGTAATTGCTTTCACTTAAAATCAGACATATTTTTCAATCATTCAACAAAAATAATTTTTGTCTGTTAATATCCCTGTAGAAGGTGGTTTCATATTTCTAGGGAAAAGATGAAATAACTTCATGCTAAAACTCAAAATTCTTACAGGTGCTGATTTGATATTTGCCACAGATTTGAAGAGAAGTCAAGATTATCATGGTGCTATGAACAGTGGGTGGAAACACAATTAATCATAGGATTAAGAAATATAGGACCCCGTGTATTGTGATGTATAATGTAGCATATCACTGTAAGCTTGTGGAGCATCAACCGACAATGAAATGGAGGAAGGATCAATTAGTGGTAATTATAATAGACTGAATATTTTCTACTACTGAATTATATTTATGTTGTTACAGAATTTTATTTTTATTTTTCCTTTAATTTATAGTCATGGTGAGGCAGAATTGGGGTGGCTCCACCACAAAACTCAACAAAAGATGAGCTGCAAAAGATGTGTCATATGAATCAGTCACTTAAAGAGGTATAGTAGTATCTAAACATAAACTTTAGGTAGGCTAATGTTGTTTACTTTCATGTATGCATAACAATATTTCTCTTTTTTTTTTTTAACCAGGTATATTGTTGATGAGATTCTGCACAATGAAGGCCATGCTATGAATCAGAGGAGGAAGAAGAAGAAGAAAGCTGAGGAGTTAGCTGTACCGCTGTAAGAGCTATTCCATGAGATTAAGGGTTTTCCAACTTTGCTGGGAAATAATATATTTCTAATTCCCCTGTCCTTTCGGATTTAACAGCATTACATTTGAAAATTGTAGGGAAGGAGAACAAGATATATTTAAACTATGAGAGACACTGAATATTCTAGGTATCTGGTCCTGCCTATGTGCTCTGATCAAAATTTATCACGTTATTATGCACGCGTCTAGTTTTTTTGTACAAGTTGCTTTACGTCACAGCAACACAAATAGGTTTTATGGTATGATGTGACAGGAAAGGGCTAGGAGTGGAAAGGAAGTGGCCGTGCCTTACTTCAGGTACAGCCCCAGCATTTTCCTGGTATGAAAATGGGAAACCATGGAAAGCCACTTTCAGGGCTGCCGACATTGGGGTTCGAACCCACTATCTAGCAAACAATGGATACTGGCCACAGTTAAGCAACTGCAGCTATCGAGCTCGGTGCATCTAGAATGGTGGTGCTTGGATCGCCCGACAGATAAATTTACAACTACGCCATCAATACCACGTAACTAACTCATTCCTTACCAACCTCAGTGCTCTTCTCGAATTGAATTTGCATTTAGGGCAGTCGCCCAGGTGGCAGATTCCCTATCTGTAGTCCAATTGCACTCATTTTTGCCAGCAGTCTCCCATGATCCACCCTATCAAATGCTTTAGGCAGGTCAATCGCAATACAGTACAGTTGACCTCCTGAATCCAGGATATCTGCTATATCTTGCTGGAATCCTACAAGTTGGGCTTTGGTGGACTAACCTTTCCTACACCCGAACTGCCTTCTATCGAACCAGTTATTAATTTCGCAAACATGTCTAATATAATCAGAAAGAATGCCTTCCCAAAGCTTACATGCAACACATGTCAAACTTACTGGCCTGTAATTTTCAGCTTTAAGTCTATCACCCTTACCTTTATACACGGGCTACTATAACAACTCTCCATTCATTTGGTATAGCTCCTTCACGCAAACAATGATCAAATAAGTACTTCAGATATAGTACTATACCCCAAGCCCTTGTCTTTAGTATATCTCCCAAAACCTTATCAATTCCAGCTGCTTTTCTAGTTTTCAAATTTTGTATCTTACTGTAAATGTCATTATCATATGTAAATTTTAATACTTCTTTAGTATTAGTCACCTCCTCTAAACCAATAGTCTAGTCAAAAAACACCATTATAAAAATATACAGCATCCATGACACATTTTACATGTATAAAAATACACTGTGGTGTTAAATTGAGATATGTCATTAATGGACTTAGTTGAAAAATCTTAATATTGTATGTAGTAACACATAGAGTATAGGTTAGTGTTTGTTAAAATACAATACAATTATCAATCAATTACCTGAAAACAAATCATAAAAAATATGTTCAGCACTTTTGCTGAAGGCTGTGGTTCCTATTAGATTGGACTAATTTCGAGGGGGAACATTTCTTCGAAGTTTTGCAAGCTGAATGTTGGGCTTGTTTTCATAAAGACATTAAAAATGACGGGGTATCATTGTTATTCTAGCATCAGCCTGGTCAGCCTGTGTGCCACCTAACTGCATGGTGAAAGAAAGATGTACCATGTTTGTTATCATGATTTAATGCTATTCTGAAAGGAATAAATTTAATTTGATTCCCTCCCGATAATCCGCTCAATGTTCCTATCATCTGCATGAACCATGACTTGCCGATACATTTCAAGCAATATCTGCAGTGAAGGCAAAGGTATGCATTCTAAAACTTAGAATAACAGAGTAAAGATCCTCTTGTATTGTCGTTCCAACCATTACTATATCATTCAATGAAATATTGTTAGATATGTTAGCAGATGTAAGAAATACAACCCTTGTTTTTGTAGGTGAGCTACTAAGCTTAAAACTGGATGATGGGGTAGATAATGGCTTCCACCTTCATTCCCTGACCTTAACCATTTGCCCCATGGCCTCTTACTCGTTCTGCAACCAAGTTTCAATAATGAAAATAAATGCTCTGTGCCTATTAATAACTCAAGTGTCCCCTGGCTGGAAGAACTTGGGGTCTGCAAGCTTCAAGTCAGTGAGCTAGTTCCAGTGCTCAATCTGAATATAGAGCTAACCACTCTACCCCACCAAGTGCCAAAGTTATGGATAGCGGAAGCTTTTACCTTTCACTCTTACAATGGCCTTCATGGCTTGAACGGAGATGACTTTACTTACTCCATGGCTCTACGGTCCTTTAAAGACCCTGGCCTCATTGACCACAGCTCTCCAGTCGTCCCGATCTTCAGCATGCCTACACCACCTCCTGACTCCAACGGTCCTCAGATCAGTCTCCACATCCTCCAGCCATCACACCCGGGGCTGACCTCTCCTTCTGCCCCCAGGGTGCCCTGTCAGTGCCTTCCATGGAAGTCTTCCCTCCTCCATCCATTGCACATGCCCCAGCCATCCAATTTATTTTCATTTTGACTGACGTCACCAAATCCAGCTCCTTATACAATAATCTTATTTTTCATTTGTTCTGATTCTCCATAAATCTCCTTCCTTCACCAATCCAAATATCTTCCTCAGTACTTTCGTTTCCCACACATTTAATCTCCTCTCTGTGGCCTCAGTCAATACCCATGCCTCAATCCCATACATAAGTACTGGTTTAATTATTGTTTTGTAGAGAGTAAATTTAAAAATTTTTACTTCTCAGAAGAAGGAAAAGTGTTCTGTAGGATCTGTTGGTAGCCTTAAAACGATTTACAATATCTGTCTCAACTTTATTTTCTGATGTTATTACTGAACCTAGATATACTGCTTCAAAGGTGTAATCATCCACTTGGAGTTTTTCGGTGTTCCTTACACTTCTCTTTGTTACCATATAGGCTATTTAGATTTAGCCTCACTTATCTCTAAACCCAAAGATCCAGCCGCATCTTTCAGCTCCCTTAAGACAGTGCAAGTGCCTCGTTACTCCTAGCAGTTATCACCACACCATCTGCATAAGCCAAAACTTGGATCAGTCTATTGTAAATATTACCACCTGGATTAGTAGTTATTGATCTTGTAGCTTTCTCTACTACTATATTAAATAAGACTGGTGATAAGGGATCTCCTTGCCTTAGGTCTTTATTGGTTCTGAAAGATCTTGACAGACTTCCCTGTACTTTTATCTGACTTCTGCTGTTCTCCAGGGTCATCTTAGTCAATTTTATTAACTTCTGTGGGAATTTGAAATACTTCATTGTTTCCAATAATTTTGATCTCTTTACTTTGCCTAGGCTTGTTTAAAGTATATAAACAGATGTCCTAGTCGAACGTTGTATTTGTATGTCTTTTCCAAAGTCATTCTCGTGGTGAAAATATGGTCCGTCGTCGATCTTCCAGGTCTGAAATCAGCTTGGTACTCCATTATAATTCTTTCTGCTCTACTACTAACTCTCTTTGTTATGGCTATAGAGAGGATTTCGTACACTGTACTCAGTAAGGATATACCTTGATAATTCTTGCACTGCATGCGTGACCCCTTCTTATGTATAGGGCATACATATATTTGCTAGTGTCCAGTCCTCTGGCATTTTACCTGTTTCCCATACCTTTTTAATTATCTCATGTATTCTCCTCACCAACACTTCTCCAGTTTTACAATTTCTGCAGTTATGAGGTAATTCCCTGGGGCTGTACTGTACTTCAATTGTTTTATAATTTCACTTATTTCTTCAACCGATGGTGATCCCACATCGTCTTCATCCTCAACTCCATTCTCATTGTTCCTCTCTTCCCCCTCACACTCAACTCTCTTTGAAGTTTCCATACTACCTAATCCTTCTTTTTGTTCATTTATTGGTCTGCCAGAAAGTAATGTTTCAAAATGTTTTGCCCATCTTTCCAGAATTTGTTCTTTCCCAACAATCAGTCTATCAGTCTCATCCTTAAGCATATTCACTCTAGGTTGATATCCCTTCTTTACTTCTCCAACCCCATGGAATAATTTTCTACCTTGTTTGTTTTCAAATATCTCTTGCACTTCTTCATCTAATCTCCCCCTTCTATTATTTTCTTGTTCCTTACCAATGTCTTTGCTATTCACAGCTTCTCTTTAAAAACTGCCATTTAATTTTGAGTGGGTCTCTGTAGCATTCTTTGTCGGTCCAGATTTCTCTCTTCTAGGAACCTTACCCACTTCTTCGTCATATCACTTATTTCTATTCTGTTTCCTTTTCTCTCCAAGTACTTCCTGTGCTGTTGTATTTATTGCTAGCTTGATTTTTTCCAACATTTTAATTGATGTCCACATTCCCATTTCTGCCCATCTGTAGTTTTCTTTGCATCTGGTTTCTATACTCTTCCTCCTCCTCATCCCTTAACAGCTCTACATTATAGACCTTGCTCTGCTCAGCTCTGTCCCCGGGTTTAATTGCCTGTCTTTCTTGGAACTTGATCCTCACTAGTATGTGATCTGAATCACTGTCTGCACCACGCATGCTTCTCACATCCATAATATTGGAGGCATGTTGTGCATCTATCAGCACATGGTCTATCTGGTTCTTTGTCCGACCATCCAGTGATATCCATGTCTCTTTATGGATCTCCTTACGGGGAAAACATGTGGTCTTAATCACCAGCTCCTTGCTAAAGGCAAAATCAATCAAATTCCATCCGTTATCATTGGATTCTTGGTGTTTTACTGTGATATCCTGCCACTGGGTGGTTTTCTTTCTCTTTGCCTACTTTGGCATTGTAATCCCCTAGGACAACTTAACATCATACTTGGGCAACTTCTCATATGCTTGCTCCATTTTTTCATAGAACTATTCTTTCTCTTCCCCTTCGGCATCCTCTGTTGGGGCATGGACACTAATTAGTGATATGTTGGCAGGTCTCCGTTTCAATCTTAACCATCAGTCTGAGACTTATTGCTTCATATTCAGTCGTATTATGACTGATCGATTTCTTGACCATAAACCCTGTTCCTATTCTATTTTCTTCCTCCCCACTATTGAACAAAATGTAGTGCTGTAGATCTGCCACCTCAATTGTCTTCCATCTTATCTCCTGTAATAATGCCATATCTATGTTATATTTAAGTAATTCCTCCTCCAATTTTCTACTAGCCCCAGCCTGAAAGATACTTCTCACATTCCATGTTCCGATATATCCATATCGTTGTCATTTAGCACGCTTTAGTCATCGTAAGTTTAGGACCGTCTGGTTATCTCTATTTGGTTTCTGAACAATATGTAGTTTTGTGGTTGTGAAGTTGTTAGCCCCATGCACGCTTCTCACATCTATAATATTAGAGGCATGTCGTGCATCTATCAGCACAGGGTCTATCTGGTTCTTTGTCGGACTATCCGGTGATATCCATGTCTCTTTATGGATCTCCTTATGGGGAAAACATGTGGAGGACCAGGGTATCACTCTTAGCCTGGATCATCACCTTAGACCTGTCCGGCTTGTGTGGCCCTACCAGGAGCATATGCTCCCGCCTGCGTAGCTCTAAGGATAATTTGAACACGCAAGCCTCCAAAACACCCGGCAAAATGTATTTTGCCTTTGTCAAGGTGGTGATACCATCGGGAGGATGGAGAAGACTTTGCTTTTTAAATACTAGTACTTGTGTTTATTATTGTTTGTTTATTCATACCCTCTGCTTTATAATTCAGTGACCATGGAATGGCTTGTGATGTCTAAATTACCATATATTGATTTTTTACTCCATACTTTTGTTGTTATTATTATTACTACATATCCCTTAAAATGTAAATAAACTAACATTAAATATAGTAAATTATGCTTATTTCATTGCATATTACTATGACAACATGACTTCTTTATGATGTAGATACAGTATAAAAGTATTTCTTCCCAAATAGATTTGTTACACACCCCATGGATGAGGGACGCAGGCGAAGAATACACCCACGGTATCCCCTGCCAGTTGTAAGAGGCGACTAAAAAGGGTGACGAAGGGATGATTGTATTAGAACCAGGAAACTACTTGTAATTAGTACCATCACGTGTGGAACACCATGGGTCGCCTTTACTTGCGAGTAGTACCACTATGTTAGGTACACAATAGGTTTGTAATTAGTAGCAACATAAGGTGAGAGTAGGGATTTTCCAGTACCCGTGATTTGTACCATTGTGAGAAACACCACGTGTCTGGGCGTTGCCTGTGATTAGTGGCACTATATCAGCGGCACCATGGGAATACCGGCGCCTGTGATTAGTTCACTTAGGTGAGGAACACCATGGGTTTGCGTTGCCTATGAGTGGCGCCATTATGTGAGAAACACCATAGGTCTTTGTTACCTGTACAATGTAGAATACTTGCGAGTAGTACCATAATGTGTTGAACACCGTGAGTCTACACTATTTCTGATTAGTACCGCACCATGACACATACCATGGTTCTACTTTACTAGCGGTGAGTACCATTAAGAGGGTCTGTTGACCTGAATTTTGGACTCCTTTAGACAACACGCATCCTCGATTCAGGACTGTGCTTTAGAAGCAGTCCCTTGGTCAGTAATACTATTGTTTATGATAGTTTCTGAACTGGATCCACTGATTGTTTCAAATTCATATCCAACCATTCTTAATCAACGTCCTGTTTCTTTTTATTCTGGTCAGTGGATGATTTTGAACTTTTAAATTGCCATTACAATGTGTCTCATTTTGTACCATTAGGGGCTGTTGACCTAGATGTTAGGCCCCTTTAAACAACAAGCATCATCATCATCATCATCAGATTTTACTAAGATACATAATGTTCTTACATATATGTATAATTGAAGAACTGAAGATCCATATACAGGTAAGTGGGTCGCCTTGCGGTAGAAGTTAAAACTGTGTAATTTGGGAGAGAGCAAGCCCGTGTGGTAGGCCTATTACGCGTTATAAGAAACTGAGTGAACTGGCTGTGCAGTTCGATGACATTGCTGTGAGCTTGCTTTCAGGAGATGGTTGATTCAAGCCCCGCAGTTGGCAGGTCTGAAGTTATAATGCCAATTTAAATGGTTCGTTATTGGACATTATACATTTTCCAGCTAAACTCATTCCTGGCTGCCAGCGTTTCGCCCCCGTGTGCTAGGTTGGGTTCATCAGTTGGTACGTAGCACACCTACCAAGATGCTGGCTAGTGCATACCATGGAGGCCACTGCGTAGGCTGCTTGTTTTTTTTTTTTGTTCCCTAATTTTCATTTCAGGCTAATGCTGTGGTTGTACCTTTATTAAGGCAACAACCGCCTATTTTCATTTTAAGTCCTAGCCCTCTTTCCTATCCCATTCTTGACCTGTTTTCATGTGATTTAAGCCAATACATATGTAAAAATCTGGTAATGTTATTTGACTCATTAGCGTCCACGTACCTTTCCTGGGTTTCCTTAATGTTGTAAGCTTGAGATACACCAAGCTGCAAGCTGAAAATATGTTTAAAATGCCCCCATCCCCTATTGCTTATTGAAGAAAGAAGACAACATCCAAGCAAAAGGAAGGACACCGGGCTGAGTGGCTCAGACGGCTGAGGCACTGGTCTTCTGACCTCAACTGGGCAGGTTCGATCCTGGCTCGGTCCGGTGGTGTACTCAGATACATCAGTCTCATGTCCATAGATTTACTGGCACGTAAAAGAACTCCTGCAGGTCAAAATTCTGCCACCTTGGCGCCTCCGAAAACCATAAAAGTACTCAGTGGGATGTAAAGTTATCAGCATTATTATTAAAAGGAAGGACAGATATGTCCTATGCGGTAAGTCCTTGAACTTATAGAAATTGCAATGTATTATACAATCTAGATTCTTTCTGTCTTTCCCCTCTCCCCTCCCTGACCCTTTAAAAATACAGTTTTAGTAATGTGTACATCAGAATAAAGGCAGGAAATGTTTAAAATTAATTTAAGAGAGTGAAGGAGAGAATGTATGACTGGCTCAGGTTGGTGGGTTTGAGTCCGGCGGTATCTGAAAGTGCTCAAATATGCCAGTCTCATGTCTAGATCTACCGGTACATAAAATAACTCCTGCAGGACGAAATTCTGGCACCTCGGCGTATATGAAAACG
This sequence comes from Anabrus simplex, assembly GCF_040414725.1. NCBI lineage: Eukaryota > Metazoa > Arthropoda > Insecta > Orthoptera > Tettigoniidae > Anabrus > Anabrus simplex. The sequence goes on from NC_090265.1 coordinate 1,297,735,084, forward strand.
ATAGAAGTAGATAGTAGAACTAATATTCAATTCTGCAGTGAGCTTGAAAGCTGACCTAATTTCCGTTCACGTAGCTTGGCACATTAGTGTTCCTATATGGTGGGTTCGAGTTCAGCGGTATTTGAAAGTTTTCAAATACGCCAGTCTCATGTCTAGATCTACCGGTACATGAAAAAACTCTTGCGGGACGAAATTTTGACAGTAGAACTTATAACATTATTTTTAAATCCGCAGTGAACTTGAAAGCTGACCTAATTTCCGTTCACTGAGCTTGGCACATTAGTATTCCTATATGTTTCCTGGATAAGCTTGAAGATATAACCAGCCTGCAACTTTTGAAAATCATACTGCAAAGACTTATTAAATAAATTACATCATTTAACATGCCCCTCTTTCAAAAGAATATGGTTATAGTACGCCTACTGTATATCAAAATAAAGACAGATATATGTAACATTAATTTGAGTGAGAAAGTGTGTTTATTTCCTTAATTCCTCATTGAGCGTGGAAACCGACTTAATTATGAATATCTTGATTTATTTCATCTTAACTTTTATCATTTACTAGGGTAGGGAAACATTCATTATCGGTGTTTACATTGAGGTTAGTTTGTTACGGTTATGTCTGGTGATTTTAATATGTAACCAGGCAGGCTGGCAGCAGTGATCAGCCATTACAAAAAAAAAAAAAAAAAAAAAAAAAACAGAAAAGAGCATCGGGCAGCGATATTTACTTTCTGGGGTATTGCCTTACGTGGCAATTACTATAATTCCTGGATAACACTCTACCCTGGTACCCTTTCCTCCACACACTTTCCCCACATGTCTAATGATGGAATCCCCCATGACCAGAGACTCAACCCTACCCACCTCATTTGATCCCCTCCCCTCCTGGTCAGCCCTATCTTTCCTGATAGCTGCAGAAGCTACTTCCTCTTCCCATGACCCTGTTCCACCTGTCTCTTCCTATCCTCTACTCTACATTTCCCTTTCCTACCTTTTCCCTTCCTCCTACTTCCACACATCTCAGCAACAGTTCCCTGTTTCTCATCTTCCCTCTGTTGTTCTACCAGGAGTGATTTGTACCGATTTCGAACAGACACCTCTCCTGAATTCTGATCCTGAATAGAGCCCTTAGCCTGCAATCTTCTTCCCCTTAGAAAATTAGACCACCTGTCTTCTACAGTTCCCCTCTTTCCTTCCTCTCCCTCATGTACACCTACTGTAACCTGTACATTGTTTGAGGGAGGCCTATGTTCCTTCCTGTCTTCTGTGAGAATCCTAATTATCTCCCTCAAACTCTCCAACTCCTCCCTCATACCCCTTAATGCCTCGCCACACTCACAGTTCCTACACTTGCACTCCTTAGCTATTTACAGAAAAAAAGAAAAGAAAAGGAAAAATAAAATAACTTATGTGAAAAAAAATGAACAGAGGGATATACTGTCTGGGATAGTACTCAAAGATCACACGACAATAAGGTAATTAATATACGACTACACTACAATACTACTTACTGTTAGTCGAACTATATTTTTATCCTACAACACCCTAACAGGATAAAAACTGCTGTTAATTACTGAATACAGAAAGGAATACACAAAAATTACACAATTCTAAACTGCAATCAAGCCTAACCTAATTACAACAGAATTTGAGTAAGAGAGTTTCTACGGATACCTCTCCGGATACTCTGGAAATAACCTCACTCCTTGTGGGTGGGGTTAACTTCCAATAAGTAACCAGGGGAACCTGACCCCTATAGAGCGCGTCCCCAGGTGGCGGATAGGGGGCCCCCTACAGTATGTACGGCTGGTTGAAAAAACCAATACAACCCGCGGACCAACACGTAGCCCAATTCCTGGGGGCTTTATAATACTGGGACACCCTCTCTCCAGGGGTCATAAATATGGAGGGCCCTTGCCCTGGGTTAAGGGTGAAGACCTCAACGGTATCTACGGCAGAGAAGATGGACTTTGTTACGGTGGAGATAGCGCAAGATGCAACCCATCTTCCTGGGGTGTACAGATGGAACCTACTGCCTTGTAGGACGAGTAAGGCATCCTCAAAGGCTAAGGGAGTAAACCCTGAAAGAACATCCTCTTATGCAAGTCAGGGGGAGAGTATTGAGTACAGTCGCTTTCAATACGAAAAAGAACCTCGGAAAGAAGATTATAGACTGGACTGACATTTCCTCTCAGACAATTGTAAAGTATGATGACCATAAGGCTGATGATATACAATGTTCTGAAAGGAAACCCCAAACAAAAAAGAGACCCAAATACCGAATTGGAACTATGAACATTCTATCATTAACTGGAAAGGTAGAAGAACTCCTAGACATGATGGATAGAAGAAAAATATCAATATTGTGATTAGGTGAGACAAACTACTTTTACAGTTTTGTGAGATGCCATGGTGCTGAAATGTTGTCCAGCAGGAGTTCTTTCATGTGCCAGCAAAACTACTCCCACAAAACTGGCATAAAAGAGCACTTCAAATACCATCGCTCTGAACTGGAATCGAACCCACCAATTAGAGTTCAGAAGGCAAGTGATCTACCCACTAAGCTACTAAGCCTGACCTTTTGAAATTTCTGACAATGTATGTATTTTCCCCAGACTATTTGGCAAAGTCTTGATAAAGGTATTCCCAGTCTCTCACCACATACTGTGGCCTGCACACACATAACACGTCTGACAAGTCACAGTGACAGTATCTTAAAAAAAGCAGAGATGCCAACGTTCAAAGGTGGTTGTCCTTAGTGGCATGGTTTGCTGTAGATAACTGAACCAAAAGAAACACGTGAAATAACATTTAGCACAAAACACTATTATTGTCACTTTCTGCGGTAATAATAATAATAATAATAATAATAATAATAATAATAATAATAATAATAATAATAATAAAAGACAAAAGCATCTTGCATTGTCCTTCAATGCATCCCTACTTTTGTCTTATGTTGGGAATTTGCATTCATCAAAGAACATTACGATCACTGTTGAAGCTTGCAAATAAATGATACTATACAGTCATTCTTTTTTCACAAACTCTTTTCTATCGGCAGGTCTTCAAAATACAAATACTTTCTTCATGTCCGTGGGAGGAATGGGGAATCTGCAATAATCAGTACCGCTTCTGTAATGGCGTAATATATGTGAGAAAACTGTAGAAACTACAGAAAATCTGTAGTAGATGGCATCTCTGAACAAGGTACAGTAAAACCTCATTCATTCGAAGTCATTGGGACGCAAAAATCAGGCTGTGAATTATGTGATTTAGAATTAACCACCAACTCATAATTCAGAAATGCCAGAAATGCGTCACAAAATATTCCAAGACCAGTTACTGCATGCAATTAACTTTGATTCACATTTTAAACCTTTCAAATGCCATGAAAAAAAATATTTCCAAAATGTATCCATCAAACAAGGTGCATTTACAGTATTCAAATAATGCAGTTGGATAACACACCGGCAAACATAACCTCACGCAATGAAATTTTAAAAAGATTCAAAGACGATGAGAAATTCATACTGGCTCCCCTGTGCATTGACAGAGTATAGGAAACAAACATGAAAATATTGAAATAAACATTCCCAGCTTAATTTTAATTTGTCCCTACTGTATTTGACACTACTTCCGAAATGTATCCAACGAGGTGCATTTACATTATTCAAATCATGCATTTGGATAAAACACTGGCAAACATAACCTTACACAACGAAAGAACTTTTTTTTTTTTTTTTTTTTTCAAAGAAGGACAAATTATGCTGGCTCTCCTGTGCAAATGCTTTGTTTCTTGGATTACTGTACTGTTTACAATTTTAGATGCCTTGTACCACAGATAGTGCCCGACGCCCTTAAAACATAGTGGCTTACCGAACTTTCATATGTAGAGGGAGGGAAGTCGCTCATTTCCGTGTGCATTGCAACACAGTACAGTGCCCCTACTCTTGTACGATTTCCCGGCTGGCACTTCTCTCCTTTAAAACCATAAGTCCGTTGTGGCTCTCATTAAAAAAAAATTCAGTTTGATCAGCCTTGACAATATTGTTTGATGTGTACGAATTGATTACCGGTACATGAGCCACGCTTATTCACCAACTGACTGCATCGCCAATTTTTGCGGATTATGTTTGTCCGCACACTGCCTGCTACTTGATATTGTGGTGCTCCTTAAAACACTGAATACAAAAGAATTACGATTTCACTCAAACTTAACAAATATGAAACACACTGTATACACACCGAAGTGAGTGAAAGTGCATGTCCCGGAAGACGTGTTCTTTTCATGATGCGGAGAAATTCTGAATTTAAATTACTCTGTAAAATACTATTTTTTTAAAAATGTAAAGGCAGTTTTGAATTAAAAGTCTGAATTTCGGTAATGGGACTGACATTGTTCTTCAAATTACGAATTAAACAATTTAAATGACATGCAAAACCGTACCTCATGTTTACGAGAACGAGAGCTGCTTCGAATTAGGTGAGATTTTGAATGAACCGATTTTGAATTATCGAGGTTCTACTGTAATAACTTAGCATTGACAGAGTATAGGAAACAAACATGAAAATATTGAAATAAACATTCCCAGCTTAATTTTAATTTATAATGGGAAATATATCCATTCCCAGGTGTCTTAAATTATTTACTTGCCTTTTCCTGATTCCTTCACTATTTTTAATAAGATGGGAGTGATTTGGCAAAAAAAAAAAAAAAAAAAAAAAATATCAGTCCTTACTGGTGATATTTCAGTTGGAGACTTCTGGAACTAATAAGGAGCAAATTTCACTCGCAAATACTTTGCTAACTAGGTTGTATATTGAGGGGCTCTCTAGTATGAGGCATCATATGGATAATCGGTACAGTACATGATGTCAGTTGATATTTCTAATTGAAAAGAACAAGTGAGTTATAAACCAAGCCATATTACCAATATTTCTGCTGATAATAATAATAATAATAATAATAATAATGATATGCCTAAACTAATGGGTTGCAGACTTTCTGAAGCAGAGCTATTATGGTGTTTTGAACAGTATTCAAGATTATGCCATTTTCTCAGACAATGTTGAGATACCACTAGAGATCTTTAAAACGTCAACAATAATGATAAAGAGTGCTAAGATATTCCTTTACTTTTCAAAAATTCACTATACAGACTGAGATTGATTCAGTGAACTTGGAACGAGTCTGAAACCCTACCTCTGATCCATCAAACAGCAGAGATTGTTGATGAGTAAATGGACGAGGCAACAATCACGCAAATGAAACCGAGATATAACCTTCAATGAACACCGGGAATTTAATTTTTTACAATAATGTTGCCAACACTATAAAGTTATGAGGAGAAAAATCAGGAATATAAAAGAGAATTCTCTTCAAAGGATGAGACAATATGGATAAATTTTAACATGGGCAATACTGGTGGTGGAGACAAGGGTATGTATACTCTCAATAATGCATCAGCATCTTGCCATAATTCATTAAAATTAATATATTAACAAGGTCTTCCCATAATAGTCATCTTTAACTTTGTTGTTGACATCAACACAAATGTATACTTATTTCATTTACATATACAGTACCAGTACACGTAATTTGTGGTATATATAATCAATATCCCGTAAATAAAACTTCTACGTGTCAAAAACACTGATGCATTCTGCTTTTTACTGTTTTGGTGGAAGGGGCTTTAACACAATCAAAACTTGAAAATATTACCATTTTAAAAAGTCTTATCTTCTCTTTCTGCAGCTAACTTAGTTATAAAAGAGACCTAAAAAAGGTTTTGAAACACACATTTACAAATGTTTTTGCATACTCATAAGTTAAGAAAATCTTTAAATAACTAGTGTAAAAATATCTTGTATGCCTCTGCAAGGACAAATATAAAAACAATTAAACAATAACAACTATCTGACTAAGTATATAATTTAATGGAAATAAAAAAATGAACACAAATAAAGAGAAAGGTGTTCACAAGATCACCTCCTCCTACGAGTTGACCAAGCATCCCATATACCTTCAAGTTTCTTTATCCGAGATGATTCTCTTCTCGCTGGTGAGCTGTTTGACCTCAGATCAGCATCTAAACTATGTCTTTTTCTTATAGGACTACTAGAAGGGAAAGAAGACGACGATGCACTACGAAGCCGCCGATTATTAATGACTCCCGATGTCTCGCTAGACAAAGATGAAAGAAAATTAAGATCTGTAATATTATCAATCTTTTTAACCCTAACACATGGTTGCAGGTCAGAGGGATTAGCATCTAAACTTAAGGTTCTCAAGAATGATTTACTCGTTTTGAACCTTTCCGCAGGAGAACGCATATTTGTAATTGAAAGTTCCTTCGAAGAATGCCTGTCCACTACATTACCTTCACTTATTTTCCCTAAAACCTCATCTCTGGAAAATGTCTCCAGATTTAAATCTCCAGTTCCAACACTCAACTTTCCACCAACTGAACTACCATCTCCACCTACCCTACTTTTATCACCCTTATTACAATTTTTACTATCATTAGGTAACTTTCTCTGTGTCTCTGAAGCACTTTCTTTAATCAGACTTTTAGAAGTTCTCTTCACACCTACTTCCAAAACACTATTCCCATCGATTAAAGCATTACCTAACTTCTCTGACAAACCTCTTTCATCAGACATTTTGTTTTTTGGCAGATTTTCATTTCCTTTATCGATTTTTCTGGGAATTTTCTTCTTTGACTTTGCTTTTTCAGCAGGCCAACCAGTCAGATTTTTTCGCTTCCTCTTCTTCTTTTTGTTAGGAAGTTTGACTGTGCTATCAGGTAAATCAGATACAATGGTCTCACAAGTAGACGATGCACCACATTCAGAACTGTTACACGATGATTCTTTCCGATGAACATACTCTTTAGGGGGTGCAACAGGATTAACTTTCTCACAGTTGGAACAATCATTACTAGCAACTGAAACGTTGTTCATGCAATTGCATGCTGAGAAACCATCCAACAATGTAAGTACATCCATACAAGGTCCTCCTCTGCATCGAACTGCAGGCTTAGGAATACAATCCAATTGCTCTGTTGGATGTAATGCTAATTGCTGTAACACTGCAGGATCAATGTCAACTATATCTGTCTCCTTCATACCAACCAGTTCAAGTCTATTTGCAACTACTTTCAAATCAGGTCCTTGATGTTTAATGGATTTCTTGCCTTTTGAAGTTTTCTGCTTAGTCAACTTCCCAGGGTTAACTACTCCTTGTACTTCTTTGTATGATACATTAGCAACAATTGCTCTAGATTCATCCTCAGAGTACATTAACATTTTGTCTATGTTCTGAGCAATTTCTCTCATATCTCTGTCAGACTCAGATGTAAAATCTGCATTCCCGGGGACTTTCGAGGTAGAAGCACTTGCAATATTATCTTTACTACTCTGATTCCCATCGTCGTCTTCTGGAATAGTTTTCAGAGTCCCATCATAATTTTCATCCCCTCTTGAGTTATCTGGTTCTTTGAGCTTCTGGTGCTGCATTAAGCTGGAAAGGATAGCTAAAGTTGAAGCGTGACACCTAGGAGATTTACGTGGTCTACTATCGAATGCATGGACACTTTGCCTTCGTTTCTTTTTATGGAAAGAAGAGGAGTTCAATGTTCCACCTAAATTGCTTAAACCACTTGGACCTGCAGATAAGTTTAACAGTTCCCCTGGAGGCATTTCATATGGTAACAGGAATGGTTTCCAATAACCGGAATCACTAAAACAACCTAAATAAAATTCTTCTCCCTCATCTTGACGCTGATATGTTTGATACCACGGCTCACTCTGGGGTAATGCTTCGAATGAAAAATGGAGGCCCTCCATAATACTACCATCATATGTATCTACATCATGTAAACCAACTACATCTTTCTTGCAACTTCTTGTTTCTTCAGTAACCCTTCCTGCAATAATTTCTTTGTAGTTTTGTTGCTCCTTTGAGTATAAAGTGTCACTTTTTCTATCTTTCAATGTGTTCACATTCTTTGAACTACATGGTTCTGCATGAATTTCTTTATTCTTGGAAAGTTTTGCCTCTGCATTACATTCATTTTTTATTTTTGATGACGTCCCATTCTTTAATGTATGGCTTTCAGTAAGGTTTGCTTCTTTACTTCCAGTATTTAAATCTGTGCTTCCTGTTTCTTTGCTTTTATTCCTTAACGTTTTCTTTGCAGAACTGCTAGCTTCAGCACTGGTCAAGTTTTTATTTTTGGAGTAATTTTCTTTAGAAGTCTCTGTTCCAACAGTTGATTTGTTAGTGAAACTAGTGTGAGGTAATGTGCTACCTTGGAAGCGAAGACGTGAACCAGGGATTTCAAATTTATAATAATCCAAATTATCGTGAATAAATGCCTCTGCTTGAGTTCGTCTTTTCTTCTTCTTCTTAGCTGTATTATCTGTATCACAACTACTAGCAAGACTACAAGAGTCAATGGATCCCATTGAGCTCTCATCGCACTGTAAAATATTGGAAGGACGGTGACTACTACTTTCCAAGGGTAGTCTGGCAGAGGAATTGGTCGAGTTTTCTTTTGACTTGGAACCTTCCTTTTTACTGGGATGGAGGTCTTCATGTTTGTTAACAGAATTTCTAGCACTTTCTATGAAGGTTTTATTCATACAACATTCTTCTCCTTTCACAGACTGCTTGCTTGTTATCTCTTCTTCAGGATGAAGAATATCATCATCATCAGACGATTCATCAGAGGTCTCCTTTCGAACTGGTTCGCCAAACATGAAGTGCTCGGCTTCATTATTAAGCAACGAGAGCTCAGTAAGCCTTATCTTCCTCCTTTTAACAACATTCTCTTCCTTTACAGGAGTTTCAGGTCTTTCTGTATCCTTGACTTTACTCTTATCACCGTCTCCAACAGCTAAAGTATTGTCTTTAACAGTGTCAGACTGAGGAAGTTTAGAATCTTTCAACACAACAGGAAGGGATGAGTCTACTTCTCTTTGGCTGGGATAACGACTACTTGAACGCAGTTTGTTATTCTTCAATTCTATTTTATAGTAAGCTTTATTATCTTCTATTAACTGTTCCTCTACTGTAAGCCTCTTCTTTTTCAGAGAGATACACGGACTGTTTCCATGATTCACCTTAGTATCTACACCACATAGAATGTCACTTTTGTCAACTATACTAGCACACGAGCGTTCACCAGTACTAGCAATATTCACATTACTAGTTTTCGTATCCCGACATACCTTTGCGCACTGAAACTGATTGTCTACCGCATGAGGACTCTCGCCACGACGTGAACGGGGAAGGTTACATTCATCCTCGGCGGTGGTGCCTAGTAGATTGCTGGGTAGCCACATCTGACCCCGAGATCGTAGATGATGCCCAGAATCACTTCCAGTTGGAGATAACTGCGATAACTCCAAAGTGTTGCAATATGATGCAGAAGCAGTTCTAGTTCGTTGCGGACGAGCTCGAAGACTATGATGTTCTTCCCAATAGCTACTGCGTCTTGGTGTTCTGCCTCCATACCTTGTTCCGTAACCATGAGGACTGGATATACCATTACACTGAATCTGAAAACAAGATAAAGAAGAAAAATAAGAAACTTTTCAACTACTGAAGAGACTGAAACCAAATATTTTCAAATTTGACGGGAAGTTACTGAATATCACAAATTGTCACAACACTTAAGAACTAAGCTTATGTTACAAGGAGATTCCCATCTTCCAATACTTGTCAATTTCTTATAGCTAGTTTATTATTTACATAACATAATCCAGGTTAATCTCCGAATATAATACTAACTAGAACAGGTTTTGTTCCAATTATGGAACATCTTCAGCTAAAAGATTTATCAAAAATTGACAAGACAAATAAAACACTTGTGATGATTATGATAATGATGGGATAAAATGTTCATTCATGTTGGGTTAAAATTTTCCAACAATTCAATGTCCAAGTTAACGAATATAATCGGCGTAACGGGTCTTGTTTTTTGGCTGGAGAAGTATGTATTTGTGAATCTTGAAGGTAAAATTAAGAATATAAAATATTTTCTTAAAATACGATTGTCAGGGGAACTCTTGAAAACAACCGTAGTTGAAGTTGAATTTAGAGTGTTCAAATAAGTCTGAAACGAGAAAGACATTAAGAAGGGTGGTATTTTAAAGGAGAAAACCCTGTAAGAATGTACAGTATATTGGTGAAATGTATAAGGATATATGAAATGGAGATAATCGACCAGAAAGTTGGCAGAAAGCAATAGTTATCCCTCTTCATAAAAAAAGGTGACATAAAAAACAGTGAAAATTACAGAGGAATTAGCATCATTAACTCAGGTTATAAAATATATGCAAATATCATTAAAGATAAGTTGCAGTGACATTATGAAGATAAATTGGGGAATGAACAACAAAGTTTCCATAAAGGGTGCTCCTGCACTGATGTATATTTCACTAAGAAGATATTAAGAGAAAAATGTAGAGAATTAAATTTGGAAACACACACTGCATTTGTGGACTTTGTAAAGGCCTTTGACCGAGTAAAAAGAACCACATTGCTTGAAATTCTAGAACAAGACAATGGGTGGTGTGAATAAAAACGAGTCTAGGCGACTGAGCGTGTGATCGCTGCGTGCCCGAGTGTCTCCCTGCCGATGAGCTTCCACTCCGCATTTGCGGTGAATAAAAATGTAGAGCGGAAGCACAATGTAAACTCGAACGTATGGACCAGCCGCTCAGTGCCACCGATCAAGGTCGTGCACGTGCCATGTATATGTAACACTTCGATGACTTCCGGATAGTTCAATACTCAACACCGCAGAAGACAATGTGGAATTCCAGTCTGCTTTTTATCTCCATTTTAAAGGAGCATATCGTGCTGGCCTTTGGTCGCCGGGGTCCCCGGTTCGATTCCTGGCCGTGTCGGGGATTTTAACTTCGTCTGGTAAATTTCTCCACCTCGGGGTCTGGGTATTTGTGTTCGTCTTAAACGGATAAGTATAATTCATAATTAATAATCAGAAACATACAAAATTGTAGCTGGCTAAGTGGTCGATAAGGGCGAAAGCCAAAAAAGAGAGGTAGAGAAAAAAGGGGAACATACAATTTTGTTTTCAAAGCCACAGTTACAGGATAAGAAGCACAAGAAAACAAGTGCAATAAATGTAGTTCAGTGAGAACTACTTGCTAAATTTACCTTAAATATTTCCGTCTAGAAACTTTTGGTAAAACAATTACAAAACATGAAATCAAGACAAATATGAAGTAGATTTAAATCGTACTAGAAACAAACCCATATCGTTAAAATAATGGGAAAAGTGCCAGATGGATCTGATGCAGGGGGAGAATAACCCTACCATCAGCCGTCTGAAAGGTAGGAAATCATAGCCTGAAAATTACAACATTAATAAATTGAGGAAAATGGTATAATGTAAATTACAAAAATTCATTACGACGAAAATAGTATACTGACAATTGAATGTATTTTTTAAGTAGCCAGATCTGCAGGAGACTTCAACAGAGGCGTTATAACAATGCAAACATCGGAGTTCCTCCAAATTCGGGAGTCATGGACAGAGCCAAGACACGATACATCTACACTGGTTGAACTCTTCACTTTCCATTGCAAGTGGCCTGTACAGTAATGCTAGGTTAAGTAAATATATTTCATTATTTGTCCGTATTGAACCAAGATTACAATTTATTAAAAATTCGTATCCACCTTATTCAATACATTAAAATGCTGTTAAGATGAAATTACAACATGTATATTAATTTTATCAGAACTAGTTTCGACGCTTTATATCGCGTCATCATCAGCTGATACGCATTGGAAATATTGGCAAACATATGTAAGTTTATCTACGTCACACAAATTATAAAAATCATAATGAAGATTTAAAACCATGTTATAATAATACTATTTCGATGTCCATATTGTCCAAGACTTGCAAGTATTAAACTTTGAATTGATAAAAAATAAAATTAAATAAAAAAAAATAAAAAGAAGAACTTAATACGTTCAATAGCTAAGGCTAATGGTTTTAGTGATTGCTTTATTGAACGTATTATTAACAAGTTTAGATTCTGTTTGCATACTACTTTGGTCAAGGACAAACCCAATCATAAGGCATTTGCAACTTTTACTTATAACAAAGATATTTATAAATTTACTAATATTTTCAAAAAGCATAACATGAAAATTTCATTTTGTACTGATAATAATAATACTGTAGTTTTGCACAATGCAACTTCGGTTAACAGCTCTAACCCATATACCAAATCGGGAGTATATAGATTTAAATGCAATGACTGTAATTGCACATATCTAGGCCAAACAGGACGTAGTTTTAAAATTAGATACACAGAACATGTCAATGCAATAAAATATAACAGATTTTCAGCGGCAGGCCAGCATGTACATGACCTAAAACATAAGTTCACATCTATAGTACAAGACATTGAAATTTTGGAGAGCTTAGGGAAAGGTAATTTGCTGGATGTTACGGAGAGCTGTTATATACATTTAGATCAGTATTTTAATCCAAATTTTAATTTAAACGATTCTGAAAAACCAAATATTCTCTTTGATTTTCTTATTGAGTTTTTTAAAAATGTACATATACCGGACAATAGGACAGTATTTCATATTATGCGCAGTAGCTTTATATACAGCCTTCCACGATCATGCCCTCCGGAGCTCGAACAGGTTGCCGCCCCTCAGTTGCTCCTCCCTCCTTCCCCTAGTTCCACTAGTTCCCCTTTTTGACTCAAACCAACCTTGGACACTGGATTGCTAATACAACAAGGTTCGCTTAGCTACTCGGTGCTTTGCAAGGACAGCGATCTCATGAGGTGAGTCACATAAATGTTTATGTTATAAGACGTAAAATTTCACTTTATCAGTTAAATGCGATGGTTTACTACTTTCATATTATTTCAGGTTCGCATTGAACTGGGAATGAGATAATTGTTAACTTACTTAAGCACCGGCTTCGCAATCCGCCTCTTAACGATCGCTACATTACAACAATTTGAAGATTTTATGGAATAGTTTCAATATGGATTTTACAAAATATTAAAAGTGTCAGAGATAATGTTTTTAAGATTGTGCCTTCAGTGTTTGTTGTTTAACCTTATTCCGATTCTTTATGATCACTACATTACAACAGCCTGAAGACTTTATTGAATAGTTTTAATACGGTTCTACATAAACATTTTTTAAATGTGTCAAACAGAGCTTATGTTTTTAAGTAAATTGTGGTTTCAGTTTATTTTGGTTTAAATTATGATTATTTAAACCAAATTACATCGGATTTTATAAATTCAAAGTTTAATACTTGCAAGTCTTGGACAATATGGACTTGGAAATAGTATTATTATAACATGGTTTTAAATCTTCATTATGATTTTTATCATTTGTGTGACGTAGATAAACTTACATATGTTTGCCAATATTTCCAATGCATATCAGCTGATGATGACGCAATATAAAGCGCTGAAACTAGTTCTGATAAAATAAATATACATATTGTAATTTCATCTTAACAACATTTTAATGTATTGAATAAGGTGGATACGAATTTTTAATAAATTGTAACATTAGTGCTAGGGACGCCTTTTCTCTAAATGTACTCATTCCCATGAACATGCGGCTTCTTAATTTGTACATGAGTAGAGTCCATAGCTTCGACAGAATAAAGAAAGCTAAAATGTTCTTCAATCAATCAATCAATCAATCAATCAATCAATCAATCAATCAATCAATCAATCAATCAATCAATCAATCTCTACTGATCTGCATTTAGGGCAGTCGGCCCAGTGACATATTCCCCATCTGTTGTTTTACTAGCCTTTTCTTAAATGATTTCAAGGAAATTGGAAATTTATTGAACATCTCCCTTGGTAAGTTATTCCAATCCCTAACTCCCCTTCCTATAAACGAACATTTGACCCAATTTGCCCTCGATTCAAACTTATTCGTCTACTAATGTCACTCCGCACCATCTCTCAACTGACGGCTCAGAAAATACCACGTAGTCGAGCAGCTCGTCTTCTTTCTCCCAAGTTATCCCAGCCCAAATTTTGCAACATTTCTGTAATGCTACTCTTTTGTTGGAAAAATGAAATGGCGTATGGCTTTTAGTGCCGGGAGTGTTCGAGGACTAGTTTGGCTCGCCAGAAGCAGGTCTTTTGATTTGACGCCCGTTGGCAATCTGTGCGTCGTGATGAGGATGAAATAATGATGAAGACGGCACATACACCCAGCCCCCGTGCCAGGGAAATTAGCTAATTAAGGTTAAAATTCCTGACCCTACCAGGAATCGAACCCGTGACCAAAGGCCAGCGTGCTAATCATTTAGCCATGGAGTCGGACTCTTATAGGAATCACCCAGAACAAATCGAGCTGCTTTCCTTTGGATTTTTTTCCAGATCTCGAATCAAGTAATCCTGGTGAGGGTTCCAAACACAGGAACCATACTCTATTTGGGGTCTTACCAGAGAATTGTATGCCCTCTCCTTTACATCGTTTACATCCTAAACACCCTCATAACCATGTGCAGAGATCTGTACCCTTTATTTACAATCCCATTTATGGGATTATCCCAATGAAGATTTTTGCTTATATTAACACCTGGGTACTTACAGTGATCTCCATAAGAAACTTTCACCCCATCAACGCAGTAATTAAGACTGAGAGGACTTTTCCTATTTGTGAAACTCACAACCTGACTTTTAACCCCGTCTATCACCATGCCATTGCCTGCTGTTCATCTCACAACATTATTTGGATCATTTTGCAGTTGCTTACAATCTTGTAACTTATTTATCAGTCTATACAGAATAACATCATCCGCAAAAAGCCTTAGATTCCACTTCTTCACTCATCCCATTTATATACATAAGAAAACAAAGGTCTAATAATACTGCCTTAAGGAATTCCCCTCTTAATTATTTCACTTAGCCTGTGTTTCCGGCATCTAAGCAACATTTGTTAGAATTTTATCTAATAATCCTTCATTTCTATTCATGTCAAAACCTGCAAAAATATTTTTGACACAGTACTCCAAGATGTCTTCACCAACTCCATTCTGAAATCCAGGGTCATAACGCAAGGATTTTCTTATTTTTTCTTAATTTGTTAGTGCACCACCTCTTGTTCCTTCGGAGTGCCCAAAGAAATGCTCCGCTAACCATTCAACATGTTCCTTACTGAACCTATATAACACTTTGTAATAGTCTGGCTCCATGGCTAAATGGTTAGTGTGCTGGCCTTTAGTCACAGAGGTCCCGGATTTGATTCCCGGCAGGGTTGGGAATTCTAACCTTAACTGGTTAATTTCGCTGGCACGGGGCTGGGTGTATGTGCCGTCTTCATCATCATTCCATCCCCATCAAGCCGCGCAGGTCGCCTACGGGAGTCAAATCAAAAGACCTGCATTTGGCGAGGCAAACTTGTCCTCGGACACTCCTGGCACTAAAAGCCATACGCCATTTCATTTTTCACTTTGTAAGAGAGTTGAGATGATTTTCTGCGAAGTTTATATAATGTCCTTTTCCTATTAACCACTGTAGCCTGCCTGGTGGCCGTGACCGCCAAGGCGCTGAAGTCTAAATGGTCTAACATCGTGGTTAGCCGGTTCGAGTCCCGTTGCTCGAAAACATTTTCACCACCAGAATGTTGGCCGGCAGGGTAGGAGAGGTGGTGGTATACAATTTCTAATCACTAGATTGCGTGCCAAAAGCCTGGATTAAATTCCAAACCTATGTGCAGTGCTCATATAGAGTGAGGGCATATGATGCTGTTGATGGCGATTCGTCCGTCGGATGGAGACATTACGCCTTGGTGCTATTCGATAGGAGCAGATCTCAAGACTTGTCTCGAATTACAGCAGGAGGAATGACATTCATGCGTTGAACAGCAGGGTATACAAAATGGGACAATAAAAGGAATGAAGAGGTGCTAAAAGAACTGAAAGTACAACCGATAACTGACTAAATATACAGTTATCAGGAAAGCTGGGAACGTCATATACAAAGGATGGAACCTGGCAGATTGCCAAAAGAGATTCTTCGATACCAACCCAAAGGGAAAAGATCGGTAGGACGTCTGATGAAGAGATGGAGGGAAAATGCAAGACAGTAACGAGACACATGGCCCAATACTTGGAAGGAAGATGATGATGAATGAAGACGCAGCTACCTCCACACCACCTTCATTACGCAGAACTAATGTGTACACATTCCCATTGCCCCACCTACTTCCACTCCCCTTTCTGCAAAACAAAGTTAATGTCAACAAAATTACTCTTCACCTCCCTACTTAGCTACAAAGATCAAGACCAGAAATAAACAACTGATATCAGTTCAGACACAGTTGCTGAACATAAAGAACGACAGCAGCTAAGACAAGTACAGCAAAATTTCCATAATTCACTAAACTGACACCAGAGGACTAATACATTCATTATTTGTCCATATTTGTTTATAGTACCACCAATTCATAATCATTAATTTTCTGCTAGTGGCTTTATGTCGCACCGACACATATGGCGACGATGGGATAGGAAAGGCCTACGAGTTGGAAGGACGCTGCCGTGGTCTTAAGGTACAGTCCCAGCATTTGCCTGGTGTGAAAATGGGGAAACCACGGAAAACCATCTTCATGGCTGCCGACAGTGGGATTCGAACCCACTATCTCCTGGATGCAAGCTCACAGCCACGCGCCCCTAACCACATGGCCAACTCGCCTGGTCATAATCACTAAGGTCCGAATGTCGACGAGTTAAAGAATATTACAAAATGCATTATAAAATGTAAAAAATGTTTTAAAATCCTTCAGAAAATAATAGGTTAGACACAAACTTACAAAGTACACACAATACAATTAATAATGTTTGAAAAAGAACTTGAAATAATAAAAAGAGTATTTGTGAATTTAAGGTCTAAAAAAAAATTTTTAAATTATAAAGAGACAACTTAGGAAATTAATTTCTACAGACCGTAAGATACAAATATGGTTCGGAAATGAAGACACGAAAGAACATGAATAAGACTACTTAATTATGTGTTCTTTTAATTCACCTTAGCCTCAGTTGCACTGAACTTCAAACATTAATTTCAAGTTCTGGCAAGTGAAGGATCTGCCAATAAGCTTATATGCATCGAAAAACCGTGTTCTACATCAGCTGATGTGTTTGAAGCATACTAGAAGTGGGGAAGATCGTTGGCTGTTAAATCTTACTCAATCCTATCCAGCGTAGATTTGGCACAAGTTTTATTTATGGTATTTTTTCCCAGCACTTTTTTCAGTTTAAATGCAAAATATGTAGCAATTTCAACACGAGTGTTGTTAAACATCAGACTCCAGCTGCTTAATGAGTGAAATTAAATCTAGCCTTGCCTCATTTTTGTTTTCCTCTAGGTGTCCTTCATTCCATTTTTAATATCTTTTTTGGTATTCTCTCTTCTCCCATTCTCTTAACATGACTCCCCTCCCGTGCTGCACACTCCTCCCACTCCACCCCTCCAGATGTTCAACTTGCTAGCTCGAAAGTCCAACAGTCTGCCGATTGAGCTTATAGTGCCAACACATCTGTACGGCCTTCGCATCCTATGTAAGTCACTTTTAATTTCATGCGCTGGGTTCTTATTTTGTCATGTCGCACTAGAACCGTTACATTTTAGTTTCCCTTTTCTTACATACAAAAAATTCAATTTAACCTGGCAGGATTGATCTTCAAAGATGAATATAATCATTTCTGTAGGATGCGTCGAGACAATTGATTTGGTATAAGCAGACCAATACTGTTTGAACTTTATTAAGTACAACAACTTGAAACCCATGAAGGGCATTGGGACTATGAAGGTCATAAAGATGCCACACCGCAACAACATTTGATAATTGTTAACCATAAAGGAACTCTTTACAGGACAAAATGGACATAACATGAATGATATTCATGTTTGAACTTTTAATATGTTTTTACTGTATTGTTGTTCTTAACCAGTTTTATGTTAGGACATACATTTTTTAAAATAAGGTCTTTTACATGCATGTGATTCTGCATGTGAAGAAGAGAATATTAATTCTCGAAACATGTACTTATATATACTTATGCATTTGATGTATTAGAAAATATACTAGATTTTGAATTGTATTGACAACGCAGACCTTTAAATAATTAACTCTTTTGGAGCCAGGTGGAAGTGCGAGCACCCGCCCTTTAAATTGCCAAAGCCGATCAGGTCGGCCTTTAAATATCCAGTCGGAAGCTGCTGGAGCCGATTACATTGGCCGGCTTAAAATTCTGTTATTTGGAACAATGTGAAATTAACGCGGATGATTTATCGGATAGCGATAGTGAATTTAGTTCAGAGAGTAGCGACGAAATTATACCGGACACGCCCGCGGAATCATCGCAGCTAAAGAAGAGACGTTTAATTGTTTCTAACGGCACTATAACTACTCTTAATATGGTGGTAGATGAAACTAGTGATAACGAAGATGATGATGATGATGATGATGTCTCTGGAGAACATTTTGTGGAAATTTGTCCCAATGAACCCGACAACATTCCTCAACCTCCTGTCTCCTTCAAGGAACTTCTTGGACCTAAACATGCCCCTATGTCTGATTCTCCGCTCATACCATACTTCAATTTACTTGTAACTTTCTCTCTGCTAAACCTTATAGTCACATATAGTCCTGTATCATTACATAAATGCCGGTCCCCGCGGGCCAAGTGTAAAGTGCCTGCCTCTCACCCGGAGCTTATGGGTTTGATTCCCGGCTAGATCAAGAATTTTCGCCTAGTCCTGAGAGTTGGTACGAGGTTCACTCAATCTAAGCGACCCCACGTGATTGCAACTGAGGAGATATCTGAGGGCGAGAGGGCGACCCCGGTCTAGAAAACCAACAATAATGACCGAGAGGATTCGTCTCTCTGACCATGCCTCACCTCATAAACTGCAGGTCTCCGAACTGAGCAGCGGTCGCTTGGTAGGCCAAAGCAAATCAGGGCTTTGGTGCCATAGATTTCTTAATTATGTATGTTCTGTTGTATTGTAAAATTATTTTTCAAATACTGTAGATACTAGAACCGAAAACGAGAAAATGACTTTGCTGAAAACAAACACTATATCAACTATTTTTTATTTTTTTAACAATTCAGAATTATCCTTATACTATGTTGTCTGCACGTAGGAAAATTCTTGTCAGTATTTGCCATGCATCGATGTATATACAGTAGTTTTTTTTTTTGCTAGGGGCTTTACGTCGCACCGACACAGATAGGTCTTATGGCGACGATGGGATAGGAAAGGCCTAGGAGTTGGAAGGAAGCGGCCATGGCCTTAATTAAGGTACAGCCCCAGCATTTGCCTGGTGTGAAAATGGGAAACCACGGAAAACCATCTTCAGGGCTGCCGATAGTGGGATTCGAACCAACTATCTCCCGGATGCAAATACAGTAGAGTCTCGTTAATCCGAACTAATTGGGACCAGAGTCTGTTCGGATTACGAAATTTTCGGATTAACCGGAAAATATTTTTTAATAATAATGTTAATGTTTTTAAGTCCCGCTAACTACTTTTATGGTTTCCCGAGACGCCTAGGTGCCGGGATTTTCTCCAACAGGAGTTCTTTTACGTGCCAGAAAAACTGCCGACACAGGCTGACGTATGTGAGCACCTTCAATACCACCAGACTGAGCCAGGATCGAACCTGCCAAGTTGGGGTCAGAAGGCCAGCGCCTCAACCGTCTGAGGAAAATAGTTTCTTCAGTACAGTACATACTGTAATTTGAAATGTCCATTCTTTTGTAGTCACATTAATAAAATATTGTATAAAATTACAGTACGGTAGTTAAGAACCCATAGAGAAGAGAATGACAATGAAAATGACAATAGCGAGTGGATGGAAGCTGACTCATCAATTACAAACAGTCCAAGAAATTGTAGCTATGGTGGAGAAAGAATCTGGAGTTGATGAAGAACAGAGTGACGACAAAGAAGACCACAATAAACAACTAGTGTCACATTCAGAGGCCGCGGCCGCCGTAGAACTTGCCGTACGCTACGCCGAGCAACACTCTGCTGCTACGCCCACTGGTGTGATATTTATGAGACACTGGTTTAACACTGTATCTTCGAGTAGGTTCCAATCACTATGGCAAAAGAAACTAACAGACTTTGTAAAGATAAACGACCAGTGATTGATGGTTTATGATGTGTCATTATGTTTACATTAAGTTTTCTAGTAAAATATGGCCAATAAAATGCAAGTAAATCTTCATTCTATAATATGTTCCTTCATTTCAATAAGGAAATTTTTTAAGAAAATTGAATATCTCAGATCGGATTAACCGGACTTTCTCATTAATGGGGTTCGGATAAACGGGACTCTAGTGTGTGTGACACACACACAAATTTTTCGGTGAGTGTAAATTGTCTTGTTTTTACTAGTGACATATGTTTAAATTTTTATCTTTTATGTTTATATTTTTCTCGTTCAAATTAGTTATTCTATAGAATTGTATTTAGAAATACATTATACATAATTACGTATATTTTTATCGTAAATGATTTTTTCAAAGTAGATATTGTGAGAGAAAGTGCAAAAATGTTTTTCCCTTCCTAAAAATAAACGTTATCGACAACTATAAATCAACAATAAAACTTTGACTCTTTATATCACTCTAAACCAGTTATTTATTCTCTCTAATCGATATGTAGAAAATTTCATGCCAGTATTTGCTATACACCGATAGATATACGCGAATTTTAAAATACATGTATTTCCACTGAAAACGGCCTGGCACCTTACAGTGTTAAACTGTGATCGTCAACCAACGGCAGTAATTATTATGTCCAACTTGTTGGCTGAATGGTCAGCGTACTGGTCTTCGGTTCAGAGGGTCCTGAGTTCGATTCCAGGCTGGGTCGGGGATTTAAACCTTCATTGGTTAATTTCAGTGGCCTGGGGGCTGGGCGTTTGTGGTATCCCCCAACTTCCCTGCAACTCGCACACCACACATAACACTATCCTCCACCACAATAACACGCAGTTACCTACACATGGCAGATGCCGCCCACCCTCATCGGAGGGTCTGCCTTACAAGGCTGCACTCGGTTAGAAATAGCCACACAAAATTATAATTATTATAGTAATTATTATGAACAATGGTGCCAGACACTTTATACCCTTTCTCCCCAAACTGCTTCGATGTAAATATATATATAAACTTTATAATTTCCTAAGATTTTCTAATAAGGTAGAGTCAATTATTCTTCGGACCACCACTGCTGGACACTGCTGAAATAACCTGTGATTTCACGCATTGGTACCGACTAGTGTCTATAAATAAGTTAATATAACCCATTTGAGCTCCATTTATTGAAGAACATTGTTTTCTCAATGAACACTGTTCCTTAGTGAAATTTTGGTGACAGTTACCAGCATTTCTGATAATAAAGTGTCAGTACTTCATGTGGACCACTGCTGCTGGACACTGTCAAGTACCCTGTGGTCTTGCCTATTGGTGCAAGTCACTTGCTTTCCCTTAAACTGCCCCATGTTAATGTTGAGTCATCCTTTGTAGGACGTACCCTAGCAATCTGACGCCGTTGTCCTTCACAACTGGTAGTTTGCAGTCAACGGCTGATATATTGTTATCTATAACATCACTGAACATAGTTTCTCTCTTCAATTTCCCACTGTAATATGTCAATTTTGTATCTTAGTAATTTAATTACAAATCAGATACCTGATTTATGGCTTGAGGTGGTACTATGACTGATGATGCCCTCAAGGAAGGGCAAAACATGTCTCATATGGAAATAATAATAATAATAGTAATAATAAATTCCTAAATGTTTAAAATTTCTAATGTATTGAATAGGTGACATAATAAAAATGTTAGCATCCTACATACAACACACACGTAACCGCTGTGCCAGCCAACATAGAATGAGATCTAGTCCCCGGTCACTCACATGTGAACACACACCAACACACATTTAATTAACACACACATTAAACTTAAAAATCAACTACAACAATATACAAATACAGTTAAGCAACATCGGGCGCAGTTACCCACTGGATGGATGGCCACACACCAGACATAAATACTATTAACAAAAACTCTAACTGAACATTAAAGTACACAAACTGACATAAAAACAACACGCATACTGGCACACACCCATAACAGGCCGACAGAGGAGCTTGGAGGAGACACCGGTATTGGCACGTCACAAACCACCTATCTCTTCGGATATAGGTGGAACATACAGATCACCAGGGTTTAATAAATTTACAAGAAAGAGTACGTTTAAAATCCAAAATATGATAATAAAACCGTTAAAAAGAACGTGAAATTCTATAAAAATAACATCGATCTCCACCAAAAAATGAAACGAAAAATGCAGGTCCCTAGCTAGATGTGGTAGAGCTGTGTGTAATTTTTACTGGGATGACATGGATAATTACGTAAGAAATAAACAATTTGTGAGGTCTCCTCACCCCAAGGTTTAGCTCTGAATGCTGTGAAACCAGTGGTCTTTCAAGCTTTTTTTTTTTTTTTTTTTTTTTTTTTTTTCACTTGAACTCGCCCGGGTGAGTGTTGACGCGAGTGTGCTAAACGGATATAACTTGAAAACAATATTCTCCCACCCATGGCTAAATAATGCAAGTATCGAGCTCAAATTATTAATATTGTTTTATGATTATTATTATTATGACTTGTAATGTATGGCTATGAAGTGTTTACATTCAGTTAGTATTAGTATTATTATTCTTATTACATCATATGTTCATACGATATGATCGCGCTGTTTATGTGAAGTTAAGATGAAATAAATAAGTGTGCCAACTGACAGCATCTTGTATGTGTCTTTGTGGATACAATAACTGGCGACCGTGACAGGACATAAGACTTTATGAGTGAATACGAGTGCAGAAGATCAAAATGCAAGTGATACTAGAGAATATGTTGCTTCTCCTTTCTCAATAATGACACTTCCTTCGCCCTTCCTGACATAAGTCTATTCACACCATTTGCTCATTACTTGTTAGTACTGTGATAAAACATTTTTTGCAGCTTGTTTTGCAACCAGCAGCTGCTTTTTAGTGTAGGTTTTATTGAAGCATCCTTCCCTTTGTGATGATATTTTCATTTTCTCAACAATAAATGATTCCAATGTAGCTGTGTTTAATGTAGGCATGAATTGTCCATTGCACATGATAATCAGTGGCGAGCCTGCATAACAAATAGCACAGTTCAAATACCTTGGTCATATCATAACAGAAAAACTTCAGTGTCCCACTGGAGGGGGGAACCAACAGCAAAGCAAGCCTTCAGAGACAAACAGTCCCTTCTATGTCAGAAAACGATGTCCTTCATCTTATGTAAGAATAATGAAACCTTATGTTTGGTCTGTTGCGCTGTATTGTGAAGAGACTTGGATGTTAACCAGGAGGCTATTAAGAGGTAGAAACCTTTGAGATGTGGTGTTGGCGTCGGCTGCAAAGGATAAGCTGGGTGGAGAAGAAGACCAACACTGGGGTATTGAACACTGTCCAAGGAAAGCGACAACTGTTGAGCCCGATTAGGAAGAGACCACTTTCTTGGATGGGACATAGGCTTAGACATAGGAGTGTGCTAATGGAAATTTTGGAAGGTAAAACACCAGGAAAACACCCCCGTGGAAGACCAAGAAAAACATTCATGATGCATGATTCATAATCAGTCTCCAGTTGGAGACGACTCATGGCAGGGGCAAACCAGTCGTTAGACTGAATTACTCTAAAAAGAATTGTCTGATTTTTCCTATCAAAACTGAGAACTCTTTCTGTGGGAGAGTTGGTACTTTCAGGTACAATTAATACAGCAAATACAACATGACTTAAGGATTTTACTTTTTTTAAATTTGCTTTATGTCGCACCGACAAAGACAGGTCTTATGGCAACAATGGGATAGAAAATGCACAGGAGCGGAAAGGAAGCAGCTGTGGCCTTAACCCTTTGGATGCCGACCTATAATAGGGCATCATATGCATAGAATGCCAAGCATGTTTCAATGGATTTTCCATTACTGTATAAAATTTGTTATTTACGTCTCATTTTAAAAGATATGGAGGAAAAATGGGGTATGTGAGCTTGATATACACCAAGGAATATAAACATGTGATTTGCATTTCAAAAAACAAAATTTTGTGGAATATTGTGCACAAAAATAATAGTATTTTTTATTTAAAGAAAGGAAAAACATAACTTAAAATTAATTAGCACATTTTACACTAAATCCAAAGTGACTAAGTGAAGATATTTCATCTTAACTCTTATCTGGGATGATATATACCAATTTATATTGTTAATTTAGGTCTATTTACCAATTTATAAACTAATTTCCAAAAACATTGAACATGTGGAGAGAAAGACACCAACAGTGTAACCTGTCAACGATGGATATTTTATGAATTTTGGGCGAGTAATAGTAATCGTTTGAGAGAACTGTGTCTAATAGCAGTATTTGTTACTACAGAACAGTTCAGAAGATCAGAACAACATACAAAATCAACTAATAGTGTCTTGGAATGAAAGTGTAAAGAACAGATTCAATATTCTATGGGTGGAGCATCAGGATGAGGTAGGCCTACATGTTTTGGCCCTGGGATTTGATAAAAATGGTGGGGATGGACAACATTACTTTCAGGGAATATGTATTCAGTCCAATAATCATCTAATTCACTGTCACTGACATTTTCATTAGCACTGTCACTATAACTCTTTGACGTTGCACGAAATGTTGTAAGCCCATTAGCCAATGGCACGGCTTCATCATCCCTGGTGCGCTATCTGAAGACCCCAAAAAAACATCATAATCATCACTTTCGCTAAAATTAGAGTCGCTTACATCTTCAAAGCACCCCAAAAGTTCCTCAATTTCTTCTCCCGAATTAGGCCTAAGTGACGACATGCCTTGTGATAAATATACTATTTACAACTTGACTACGACCTAAATAAATTGCTAAGTAACTATAAATACAGTAGAAATAATAATAAACTTAATGTATTATGATAAGTAACTCAAATGTGTCAATTAGAACGTAAAATTATTGAAAACAAATCACAACATGCGGTCATAAACAAACAAGGAAGCTGCCATATTGGATCATAGACGTCAAGCGCTCACAGATCATACACTCAAAATTGATTAGTAATCTAGCAAAAATGAAGCTATGTCAGTGCAATCTAATGACATAAGAAGGAATTACAAACATTCTACCTTCTTTCTACTTTATTTGTGGCGCAATCTAGCGCCTTACTGCATAACTACACCACTTATACGAGGGTGCCGATCGAATCGGCATCCTGGCATTTTTCGTACAGAATGTAAGTGCCGATGCATCGGCACCTTGGCACTGTAAGAGTTAATTAACGTAGAGCCCCAGCATTTGAAATGGGAAACCACGGAATACCATCTTCAGGGCACCGACAGTGGGGTTCAAACCCACTATCTCCTGGATGAAAGCTCACAGCTGCGCACCCCTAACCTCACAGCCAACTCACCCGGTTACTTAAGATTTTACAGTCGAGAGCTCCTTCATTCACAGTTTCACAATACTCATGGGTAATAAAAGACTGATGATGATGGTTGCTGTTTAAAGGGGCCTAACACCTAGGTCATCGGCCCAGTAGCAAAAGGAAGTAACGATCGAATAAATATCGTTGCCAAAACACAAGCAGTGAAACAAGGAGTGTTGAGCAATAATGCTCGAAAGGACTGGACATTTTTCTTTCCCTTTATTTTGTAGAATTAGTTTTCATCATAATGTAGCTTTTCTGTAATAATTTCCCTTTTGAAAGCAATGCTGCAATCATCAGGCAAAATCCGTAATAATTACAGACAAACCGTAGTAGTTGGCACTTCTGCATTCACATAACTGATGCTATGGTCTGGAAGTCCTAGGTGCCGTGTAGAAAAGTTGTGTCTAACTCGCCTTCTCTGCATGAAGTTCTCCTTGTTGGGACATCAAACAAACCTCTTGATCCTACTGGCTTGGTAGTCTAGGTAACCGTGACAGGCATCTATCATATTTTCTATTTGAAGGTCCAGAGCTCTTCCTATACCCTTTAAAGTTTCCAGCACGTCTTCATTGGCTTTCTCTGGAACACCAAATATTTCAAGTGTGTTCTTGTTAATCGAGTGCTGAGACTTTTCAACTGAGCTCTGAGATAAGAGTTCTCGACATGGATTGCTTCCACCTGTTCACTAATGTTCCTTATGTCATCTTGCTCAGCAATAGACTTGGTGTTGCTGTCTGTCTTTTCATGGCAGCGATCTATAGACTTCACTAGCTCACACTCTCTCTTCATTTGCTCAGATTTGAGTTCCCTTATTTCACTTTGCATCTCTTGTAACAACTTTACCATGTCCTTAATAGAATAGCACTGCTTTTGATTCGTTCTTGCCCTACAACACTTGCCATATTTCATTTCACTACATTTGCCGTGAGTCCGTTTTTCACACAGTCAACACTGTACTTTCTTCTTCTTGCCCAGCTCCTTGTCACACACAGCGCAGATTGCTATGTTCCTGTTTTTCGATGGCTCCACAAAGAAATTATTAATAATAAAAAAACTGTAATACTTAAACAGTTCTAGTTACGTTGATACGTTCACACTTGCAGTATTTCAAATTTACACTGATTGCATGGGATATGTATATTTATATTACACAATGTTCACGAGACGATCATCACACCACTCTTACTCTGCCGCCATCTATAAATTATGATTGGTGTAGAATTCAACCAGCCAACTTCCTCTTCCATTTCTTTGTCCCAATCCGAGTTTCCCTACTGCATTATCTTCTCTTCCTTGGCCTACCACTGCATTCCAGCCTCCCATCACAATAAGATTCTCATCACCTTTTACATATATTCTTTCGATTTCTTTATCATCCACTGAACTAGAAGGCATATAGACCAGCACTATTGTGGTGTGCATTGGTTTGGTGTCTATCTTGACAATAATAATCCTTTCACTATGCTGGCTGTAGTAGTAGCTTACCCGCTGCCCTATTTTCTTATGCATAATTAACACCTTAACTTGAGCATTAATTTTCCACGTGCTACTTTTAAAAATAAATTCAGATAATTTTTCATCACTAAGAAAATGTAATATTGCCAATGGCTTGAGATTATCCCCAAAGTTAGCATGAATCCCACTATTGCCAGTAAAATCGAATCTGTTACGCAGTCCTCCGAACATAACTCGGTCAGTCTGAGCATCTTCAACTTCCTCACATTCGTGTCTGTCATTGTGGAATTCACCACTCGATTTGGAAGAATAATTGCCACTTTCATCTTCACTTCCATTGCAAAGCAAGAGCATCTGCTCAAAATTACTGCTCAATTTGTTTGTTTGCACTTGGGGGGTTTTAGCGTGGAAGCCATATCGCATCGTCTACTGACCACATGGAAAATATGTGCATGGCCAAATGAATTCTACATGGAATACGATATTCCATGGAAATAAAATGTAGTAATGAATATTGAATTTTCACGACCGCATTGTAATCGAAACCGACTTTCAACCTATTAGGTCGTGTTACGTACATTTAGTACGTGTTGAAGAGATGTTAAGTACAGAACAAAAATGGCCAACCAGACACCAGTGGGATCCGAACCCACAACCTCCCGATTTCGCGTCGGTTGCTCTACCAATTGAGCTATGGTGGCCTAGGCCATCTTTGTTCTGTAGGAAAGGATCTAATCTACAGGTCTGGCACAACTGCCATCACACTGTAGAGTGCGAAATCGGGAGGTTGTGGGTTCGGATCCCACTGGTGTCTGGTTGGCCATTTTTGTTCTGTACTTAACATCTCTTCAACACGTACTAAATGTACGTAACACGACCTAATAGGCTGAAAGTCGGTTTCGATTAAAATGTAGTACTTCGTTGCAAAATATGGCCAATAGATGTCAGACGTATCTATAAACTTTTGATGTTATAAATGGTTGACACAATCTGTAATAAACACACAACTTGTGAATAATTACCTTGACGCATATAAGCGGTTGATGCTGGGGTTAAACAAACTTCTACATTTTTGAGAGAGAAGAATTTCATATTGGTCTGTATTGAACCGAACCTGTATCTGGTTTGCTTTTCGGATGAACTGCTTGCCCTCTGTTACTTATGTGTACTCACTGACTTCGGTATAATGGCTGGCTCATTGACTTTTATTGTAAACTTAGACCAAGGAGATCACAGATGTCACCTTCGTCATCCTGTGACTTACCGATGTTTGTTCCCAATCTTGTGAATCTAGTTTTCTCCATGGCCCTTCTTCTAAGCTTGTTATCTTGGTGAAGGGTTATGGCGAGCGACACAATGTTTATACATGCTTGTTTTACAAGCGTTATTTTAAACGTTTTAAGACATATAGCATTTTGTCTAGGAGGTTTCCAACGTGCTTTCTGCACATATATGCATGGCTCAATTAAGGTAATGTAACTCCTTTTAATTTTAATTTTTATTTCTGTTGTTGCCCATGTAACGTTATTTATATCAGCTATATTTTTTTTCTGTGTCACAACTCGGTACAATGTTTTGCGTCTTATTGTAATTGAGTGTCTGTATTGCGTGAATGACCTCTGTTACACCTTGGATGTGTGTTACATCAATTTTATTCTACGGTTCATGTGTGGAAGTCTCTTTATTATTATTCATGTACCAAATTGCTCTCCGATGTCGCCACTATGTTGCTGTGCATCGGAAGGGCCTGTACATGGATTGTTTGAGCTGTTTTGGCATTTGAACTGTATATGAGAGACATATCGATGATGTGATTTGGGCCTCCGATCTTGTGTGGGTTTGCCCATAAATATCCGCGCGAGACGTTAATTATGAACCGCGCTTCTACATTTTTGGGTCCTTTTGACCATTGATATCTTTTTTTGTGTTCCCTGTTTCTTAGACTCCTTTTTAACCTATTGTGCGAGTGTTCAAATGTGAGATATGTAGGACGCATATCATATTGCCTAGCTGTGTCATTTGTTCTTATTTTTGCTTTTTTGGGCTGTGTATATGTTTCCTTAGTTACACATTTTTTATCCCTGATCCCAAGCTTCATGCTTGCATGTGCCTTCCATTCCTTGATCTTTGCTTCAGTCATATATATATATACACAGTGGCGGTCAAAATAATAGAGCCACCTCTATTGACGAGATTAAGAACTAGGATATCTATTAGTTCGCAAAATCTCCATGAGTGCCATGTTGTCAGTCAATTTTAGACAATATCAGGGAAGACGTCGCTGCTGTCTGTAGTCGTGCGAAAGGAAGCGTTTGAGCTAGACGTTCGAAAAGAGGCATAAAGGTAAGAATCTTATGGGTCAAAATAATAGAGCCGTTTTACAGAAGTCCCGTTCAAATTGATTTTTTGCAGTTGTTTTGGGGGCTAGCGATATTATTTGTCAACAAACCTCCACTCAATATTATTTTGTATGTAAACTGACGTTTGGTTTTGTTTACATTCTTCTAGATGGGCAGAGCAGAGCATACAAGTGATGATGGTCGTATAGTAATGTTCTGGATGTTCAAAAGTGGGAAATCCATGAATCAAATAGCCAAAGATTTACACGTTTCGCGAAAACGAGCCCAGAACGCCATTAGACTGGCAAAACAAACAAAGCCGCAGGTGGGGAACAGGGGGCGACCTCGTGTAACTACTCCTCGCGTAGACAGACTCATCACTAGGGAAGTAAAGAAACCCATTTCTGTCACCACCACGACTGAAAGCCTTTTTGTTTAGCGACAAAAATGATGTTCAACCATCAACTTCAACGATTCAAAGACGACTGAGATCCGCAAAATTGAATGGGCGCACTGCGAGACAGGAGCCACATGTTTCAAAAGCTAATGTTCGGAAAAGGTTGGCCTTCACCTGGAGAAATGAACACAAACCCAATATTTGGTGGAGGAACATCCTTTGGTCCGATGAATCCAAGTATAATAGGTTTGCCTCAGACGGAAAAGTCTATGTGCGCCGCCCACCAAACCAGGAATTTAATCCCAAGTACACTTTAAAAACTATGAAATACGGTGGCGGAAGTGTAACGGTATGGGGATGTTTTTCATGGTATGGCCTTGGTCCAATACACCGTATCAACGGCATAATGAACGCAGAAATGTACAACGACATTTTAGCAAATGTGATGCTGCCTTATGCTGAAGAGGAAATGCCGCTGAAATGGAAATTTCAGCACGATAACGATCCAAAGCATACTGCAAGGATCATAACGCATTTTCAATATCACCATATCGAAGTATTAGAGTGGCCACCTCAATCCCCTGACGCATCATCCATCGAGAACTTATGGGAGATCGTAGACAAGAGAATTGACCGCTCAAAAGCTACGTCTTTAGATAACTTTGGGAAGAAATCCAAAGAGCCTTGTATGCGATCAGCAGCGACGAATGCAGGCGTTTAGTCGACTCCATGGGTAAGAGGTGCAGGGAAATCCTCAAAAATAAGGGTTACACCATGAAGTACTAATGCACTCCTATGCAAAAACGACTGTTCCTGTAAATTTCATAAGACTTAGATCAAGTACAAAATATTTGTGTCAATTGGCTCTACTTTTTTGACCCTGTGGTCTGGTATTATTTTGAATATTATTGATTTTCAGTTGTGTTATCTATATAACTGACTGTGGTACAATGTGACTCTGTTGTAATGGTTCCTGTACAACGTAAAATTTTGTTTCCATCATAGTACAAACATGTCTAGTAATAAATTTGCACTTTATTCTAAACCTTTGCCAGGTGGCTCTATTATTTTGACCACCACTGTATATATATATTTTTTCAGTTTGTTGGAAACCAATGTTGTACGGCATCTCACTGAATGGCCGTGCATCACGATCTGTAAAGACTCGTCCTCTTGATGTGGATATTTAATAATTTATTACTCTGGGCTGAGCTCTGCGTCACGGATTCATTCTATTTTGTTCCCAAGTAACACTTTCTTTAGTTATTTTCTGATTAATTGTAATTTATGTATGGTTGAACCCGTTGGCTGAATCACATCATGGGTAGAAGCAATGCTATGACAATAGTGAATAGTTTATTAAACTTATGTATTGTTTCCATCTGGGCCTGTTTTCCTTTTTCTTATTTTACCACTTCCTGATTTTCGTAGGACCATTTACTATTTTGATTTAACTATTATTTAATAAACTCTTTTGTTTTTCTAATTAGTGTTATTATTGTAGGAGTAGGAGTATGAGGGATAGCCATTTAAATTTTATCTTTTTGATTTAATAGGTTCAAGTTCAGTTCATGACTTTGTCTCTGGTAATTTTCTACCTGGTCCACGTGAACATGATAGGTAAGTATTTATGTATTGCCTCTGGTTGATTTGATCTTCCACTGATTTTAATTTTTGTTTTCACTTTTCATTATCTTTCTGCCTGTGTGTGTGTTGTGTTTTCCGGCTATTTATTCCTCGGTACTCATCGTGCCCAGATCTGCCATGGGCATGCCAGAAGAATAACACAGGGCTGGTCTAATACAACAACATGTCGTATTCATCGTATGAAACTACAGGATCGCATAGCGGGGGTTTCACAGTGCTTACAGTGCCAACTCTTGGTGTGAGTTGGATACTACACTCGCACTGCCGTCAGCAGTTTCGTATTTTATTTGCCCGCGTACCAAAATTACTTTGCAAGGTTTACATTGTTTTTGCCATTTAAAATGTTATGCTAGATAACATGTAATTTAAAATGGAGAGTTGAAGAAAACTAAAGCACTCTGGTTTGTACAGTTTATTTAGCTATAATACGAACTAAAAGTCACAAAACCATGAGTGACATAACTTTGCTTTGATGTTGTAGGATAGGTACTGGAATCAGGAATAGGCCTATAAATTAAAATGCTTTTCATGAGCTTTTGGGACAATTTGTGACTTACTTTCTGTAGCTTAATCTTTTTCATTTGTGATACAAAGGAATCATTGTTCTTATTTAGAAATGCTTTGATTAGGACTGGAAGATATTTGTTTGCCAATAACATGTAACAACTATTACACACTCCTCCTAATTTGGAACATTCATTCATGAGTAACCTAACCATCTTGCTTCTCACCCCCCGCCCCCCCCCCCTTCCGATGCTTTCAATGACACATCAACTGGGAGGGGAAAAATTTATAGTTGGGCCCATTTTAAGGAATTTTAAGAAAAGGATGCTGTAATGGTACCTCAACTTGCAGCTCACTTAACAAAGAGATGCAACACACACCCTCCATTTACTCCCATGAGGGTATGCTTAGCAGTCACTCTGTCGCTACAGGTATGTTCGTGCATGTAGGTTTCAAGTCTTTGCCATCATCTGCTTTCACAGTTGAATTCATTGAAATCTGTGATATTTATCTATTCATCCAAAGTTAGTAGCCCAAACCAATTTAGAAATCCTCTTTGTACCAATAATAAACATTTACGGAAGTTTGAGAAAATGAAATGCATTTTCAAACAAATAGTTGTTCAAAATGAGGGGCAAGCAGTAAAAGTAACCTACAGTGTATCAAAGGATGGGTAGGTAATACCAGAACGCTTATCTTGTTGTGGAAAGAACTGAGGGATAGGTTTGGTTTTAGTTTCCTGTTCACCAGAATGTTGACTCAGGATTGCATTGAAAATGCCTTTTCCATTACAAGAGGGAAGGAAGATAACAATGTAACACCCGATGCTTGTAAATTTCGCAGCGCCATAAGATTGTTATGGTCAATAGTTTGCTTTCTCTCCTTCAAGACAGTAACTGTAAAGTTGATGCAGCAGCATTTCTTGTAAAGTTAAAGGAACTGGAAAAAATGACTTTCATTGCACCTGTAAGTGAAATGTCTGCTGAGGACAGGCATGATGGGAATGTGCATATGCTCTTTGTGCATCGTGAGGTTATATCACCACCTGGCACTTCATTTAAGATTAAACATTTCTTCATCTGGAAAGTAAAATAAACCAACTTTATTTTCCATAATAAATTTTCCCTTAATCATAATATTAGTATAAAATCTGTAATTGTTGCCAGGTCTGCACGGGCAACCGTTAATCAGATTAGAACCAAGCCTGGCATTGCTATTTAACTGGAGAGAGGTAGCTAATCCAGTGTTATTGCAGAGTCCCTTGCCGAACTACTGAGCATATCATACATGAATGAAGACTATGGGTAGAGCCCTGCATGGATGCGGATATCCGCAAAGTTAGTGTTTTGGTGGATGCAAACTGTGTGACAGTGCGGGTAATTTAGCTGAAAATTTCTAAATAATGCTTATTGATTTTCACTCATGTATTCCCTTATTTTTGCTTGTGGTTAGGCGACCCTTGACAGTTATGTAAGAGCCATGAGGCCATAAAGTCGTAAATCTAACTTAAGCCTAACTGACTTCTGCCCGCAATTAGTGGAAGGAAGGAACAAAGGTTACGAAAAACAACCCCTCAATATGTTGGTAGTTGTCGCAAGAGGAAATTCGTCATAAATCTGTCACTGTAGGGGGTCTGGTACCAGGTATAAGGTCTACTGTATTATGTTAATGGACCTATCCGTTTCAACACCTTCGGTGTAATACAGTTATTTACAATATCCATGGATAACCATCCAGAAAAATTATACAGATTATACGGAATAGGAGGAACTTGGTGGGTCATTACTTGAAAAGATAATATAAATTGCTTGCTTGTGGATGCTGTGGAGGTTATAGTGAGAAAAAAAAAAAGAGGACATAAAATATATAAAATGGCAAGGAACATACATGTGGAAGGGAGATATATTATGACGACCTGCTTGAGGTAAAAAACACCCTGAACACACACACCTGCACCATTTCTATTGATGAACATATTACATCACTGAGTGTATCTTAGTTTCAGTATCTTGAATTTATTTTGAACCCTTTCTGTTTGTTTCGTGCAGTACTAGGCAAGTTCTTCATGCACGTTTAGCAGTCGGGGTCACGAGGTTTTAACAACCGAACTCTTGTTTTGTTTCATATCAAAAACTATTTTCGTTTTGTATATTTCTGATTGTCTTCTCTAGGCTGTTAGCTGTCAGCTGTCATTCATAACATAGCTATACAAGAATAGTCACATTTGCACCCTAAGAAGAAAGATAGGGTTTGAAGAACTCTATGATAAAGCAGTGCTGACCTTGATTGTTGAATGAAGCCTTCAAATTGCCTCTCAGGACAACAATAATAGCTTTCACACATCATAGGGATGCATTCTACAGATCATTGTTTTCTCAATGAAATGAAGATAAGGACTTTAATATAATTCATACTAAATTGTAAGAGTCACAACAATATCTAGAAACAAACACCAATTTCTCTTAAAAGATTTTAGCAAGCAAGCTCACAGTTTTATACGAGTACTCATATTATGATCACAGGCATATGACGCTGTTGATGGTGATTCGTCCGTCGGATGGGGACGTTAAGCCTTGAGCAGACCCCTTGGTGCTATTCGACAGGAGTAGGCTATGTGCCGGCACCGGGTTTCACCCTCTCCCTACTATCATATATCACGTCATTCATTTCATCTCCCATCAACTCCTCTGATGAGGTTGACATCAGGAAGGGCATCCGGTCATAAAAAACCGCCACGACAAATTCATCTCACCTCATACCCGACCCCGTAGGGAAACGGGACGAGGGTTGGACAAACACTCATATTATGATCACAGTCATGGAACCTCCATTTCCATGTGGAATCTCAACAAGGACATGACTTTCATTTCTTAAATCCCACGTGTATTAAACAGAAATCAAACAGCGTATGCTTTTGTGAAAAGCCAGTGGTGGTGCAATTCAGCTATCATGAAAACCTAGTGAGATTCAGGTTTAAGCAAAAAGTCAGGTGCTATTTTCAACCAGATGAATAGCCCAAATGTTTCTATTGTGAGTCTACGTCTGTCAATGGTAAGGAAGATGATTTTTTTCCCTACAAGCTCCTCAATTTTACAATACTTACCTGAACAACTTTCTTTTCCTTTTTTAATATACTTTTTTAATGCAAGTTGCTTTACGTCATGCCGACACAGATAGGTCTTACAGTGACGATGGGACAGGTAAGGGCTAGGAGTGGGAAGGAAGCGGCTGTGGCGTTAATTAAGGTACAGCCTCAGCATTTGCCTGGTGTGAAAATGGGAAACCACGGAAAACCATCTTCAGGGTTGCCGATAGTGGGGTTCGAGCCCACTATCTCCCAAATACTGGATACTGGCTGGAATTAAGCGACCGCAGCTATCGAGCTCGGTGACAACTTTCTTTTGAAGTTTCCTGCTAATTAATACATTGACAACAATGGAAGTGGGTGTAACGTAAACAGTTTAATTAGACGATGAGCAGCTGCCCTAATGAAAGTGAGAATGTGGAGAAAGAAGAAAGAGGAACCTACAACTCCCAGTTCAACATGTAGCAATATAGAGATCTTGATAATAACGTGAAAAGATGAAAGTTGTATAAAAACTACCAAACTATGACACAGAGCAGCTAAGAAGCATAGATGAAAACCATACCAAGAAAGATCCATAAATTCCACAACAACAACAACAACTTATGGGAGAGGTGAAGAAGGCAATGATACTCGTACAATGTAGACCTATATATTGCTGACTTTACTGCTGGGCATACAACATAAAATTGATGATGTAATAGAAAGTAGCATTAACCAGGATCTTCTTTTCGGGACAGACGGAAAAATATGGGTTACTAACAAATGGCCAGTTTATTATTTAACAACAGTGTTAAGTGGAATCCAAACCAAACAGTGACGTGACCTTTCACTTAAAAAATTCCAGAATTTGCTGCCTCTTCTTTTTTGGCTAGGTGAAAATACATTGACAATAATATTCAGCTATCACCCCTGGCGAAATTGCATTTAAATTTTGTAAAAATTATGAGAATTTTTTCAATTTGTTTACGTTGGATTAAGATAAGTCTTATGGCAACAGGGCTAAGGCTGGGAAGGAAGGAAGTAATCACGGCCTTAATTAAGGTACAGCCCCAACATATGCCCAATATGGAAATGGGAAACCAAGGAAAATTATCTTCAGGCCTGCCGACAGTAGGGTTTGAACCCATATCTCCCAAATGCAAGATTTTACAGTTACACGCCTCAAACCACATAGCCAATTCACTCAGTATTGAGATCAGCGGGACTGTTCTTCACACTTTACACTGGTGACAGAGGGGTGGGGTGGTGTGTGTGTGTGTGTGTATGTATGCGCGCACGCACGCGTACGAAGTAAACGGCAAAGTCTACCAGAAATTCCAGGAATGGTACTTGTTGCCAAAAGGCCTCAAGAACACTATGGAAGCGCCATACTTATTAGATCAGGTATAACAGTCCTATCAACTGTGTGTGCTGAAAAAGGTAACATTGAGATACTAACAGTTGAACTGGCCAGTATCTTCAGTATATAAGCCACTCAATGCTACCTCCAGTTTACAAAGTCGAAATATGCGCAGCAAAAGCACCCATTTTGTAGCTGGAGATTTCAATAGCGATGGTATAAGGGGCGATTGAAAAGTTTCCGCTTGACGGTTATACAGTCTTAAATAGGGATGCCAATCGGGCAAAATCGCAGTGAGCATTGAGGCACTCATCCCACTGACGCACCACGCTGAAGACTCCCATGTGGTAAATACAGTGTCCTGCTGCGTGAAGAAGTCCGTAACTGCCTGCTGCACAGTACAACAGGAAACATCAACACTTCAAAGCCTTTTTGAGGGGACCGAAGGCGTGATAATCGCATGGGACTACGGGGCGGGAGCTTAAGTGCCTCCCACTTAAGTTGGGGTACTTTCTGCTGGCCTTCCACATCGACCGGCATCTTGTGTCGAGACATGACCCACAAGGAAGTTGGTGCACCATTCCAATATGGCGGTTTTCAAGAGACATACTGTCTCATACACAGTCTTCATTCTCCAATGGATGTCCACCGGCTCTCACAACCGTAAAGTAGTACACTACAGACAAAAGGTTTTACAAAAGCCTTTCTTGTTTTTGAACTTATATGGGTATTTGTTAAAACACTCCTTTTATTTTGAAAGGCCTGTTTAACAAGATCCTCTTTGGATTTCCTTGGTGCATCTATTGTCTTCAGTAATAATGCTTCCTAAGTTACAAAAATGTTGCACATCACAGACTATTTATTGTGATCCCATTAACGATGATGGCCTACTGTGCTTTAGTGTCTCATTTGACACCACCTTGGTAATATAATGTGGTTACACTATAACCACATCACTTTAAGTAGAGTATCCAACCAGCCTATGGGCTGATGATGTAATAGCTCAGAGAATATCCTTTCGGAAAATGAAGAGTGAGAGCTGGACTAGTGGTAAAGAGGAAAGAGATTGATTGGAAGCATCTGAAATGTGAATTTGGAGGAAAATGACTAGGACATGCCTCATTTCTTGCTTTATTTCAATAGCACAGGTTGGTGTTATCAACCTTCATTGATGATACCTAATTTCAATACAGGTTGGTAATACTTCAGATGTTTCTACCATCCACGCAAAGTTTCTTTGGAATAGGTAAGAAGGTTGATGTCAAGCAGTCAGAAGGGATTAATCTATTGGTGTATGCTAGATATTAAGTGACTGGTCTTCTTTAAGTATATTTCTCTAGGTATACCATCAGACCTAGCTGCTTTTCAGTTTTTGTAGCTCTTGAGCGCATATGACACTCAAAACATGAGTTATTAATGGTCGTTCATCTATAACACAACAGAGGAGATAGTCCTCTATTTTTAATTTTCCTCCCCCGTCACAAACCTCCTGGGTAGGAATGAGGTTCACCGACCTCCATCCACTTCTTGCACCTCCCTGGAGACACAAAAGATGCATGTTGCTTCGTGTCTTGGAGTTTTGCAGTTTGAAATTTAGGACTGACACACCCTTTTGTTATCTTTAATTTCAGCCAAAGGTTAGCGACCAATGAATACAATGAAACTTCAGCACCAGGGTAAATCTTCACAGCACAATGAAGTTTCTGAATCTTTTAAATCAGGATGTAATCAATTTGATTCCTCACATTCTTCGACTCCTTTTCAGTATTTGATTTCGAGGTGTACACCTACACGCAGGTAACCTATTGAAATTATGCCACAACAAAGCTCTCTTGTTGACAAAATTGAACAAACCTGTCTCCACGATCATTTCTCTCACAGAAGCCACAATTATGTCCTTGCATACAGTATACCTTTACAGCTTTTCCACTGAAATCTCCAATTAGTACCCTATGGTTATTTCTGAATTCTTTGCTATTTTTAGGGCTTCATAAATGTCTCCATACAACTTCTTGATATCATCATCATCATCAGTTCCATCACATGTGAAAGCACATGCTTGGATGATATATCAAAAGGTTATGAGAAAAATTGATAAAATTCTGTCCAGCAACAGAATGAAGGTATTTGCTGCACTATTTTCTTACTTACCCAGTATGATGCCAACTCCATTGAGATGATTTGATTCTTTCCTTAGTAACAGACAAAAATTATCTGATCCAGACCATCATATTTATTTTATTTTAAGCATTTCCATTCCTCT
Organism: Anabrus simplex; assembly: GCF_040414725.1. Taxonomy (NCBI): domain Eukaryota; kingdom Metazoa; phylum Arthropoda; class Insecta; order Orthoptera; family Tettigoniidae; genus Anabrus; species Anabrus simplex. The sequence goes on from NC_090265.1 coordinate 1,297,773,710, forward strand.
TATGGTGTTATAGATCCTCCCTCTTTCATGCACACATCTCACATTTCAAGTGTATATCTTCTTTGCGGCCGACTTAATGATTTTTACCGGGCAAGTTGGCCATGCAGCTGTAAGCTTGCATCCAGGAGATAGTGGGTTCGAGCCCCACTGTCGGCAGCCCTGAAGACGGTTTTCCATTTTCACACCAGGCAAAGGCTAGAGCTGTACCTTAATTAAGGCCACGGCCACTTCCTTCCCACTCCAAGGCCTTTTGAATCCCATCTTCGCCATAAGACCTGTCTGTGTCAGTGCAACGTAAAACAAGCTGTATTAAAAAAAAAAAAAAAAAAAAAAAAAAAAAAAAAAAAAAAAAAAAAGATATTTAGCACCTTCTCACCACCGGAGGCCTGCGAGGTATTTGAATGTTTAGCAAAACTGATGATATCCCGGGGAAAATGAATTTAGATGAAGTACTTCCAGAGAATTATGGCCGTTTGTTACTGCTGTCCAGAAATGTTCTTATGAGTGCATTCCCCGAGGCTACACAACAATGTATAAGGGGCAGTCAAATGAAAACTGAACACCTGCTACAACGTGACAATTGAATGGTTTTATTCAAAAGTAATTATCAAAAGCATTAATACATTAATCCCATTGGGAGATGAGATGATCAATTCCAGTTTTGTAGAAAGAGGTAGGTCGTTGACGGATCCACAACTGCACCAACTCTTGCACTTCCTCGTCCAAATGAAACAGACGCCCACGAATGTCTTTCTTCAGGTCGCCAAAAATATGAAAATCACAAAGTGAAAGATGCAGGCTGTATGGAGGATGCTGAACTGTTTCCCAACCAAAATGCTGAAGGGTAGCCGTTGCCAGATTGGCAGTAAGGGGGCGAGCATTATCATGCAAAAGGTTGACTCCACCCGACAGTATTCCAGGGCGCTCTGAATTTATGGCACAGCACAGTTTCCGCAAAGTGTCTTCATAGTGCTGTGCATTGACTGTGGTTCCACGCTCGAGGAAGTCGACAAGAAGAGGGCCCCTGCAGTCAAAGAAGGAGGTCATCATGACTTTACCGGAACTTGAGTGAACAGCTTTGGATTTATTTGCGGAGGAAAATTGCGATATTTCCATTGTTGACTTTACCATTTGCTCTTAGGCTCAAAGCGGTAGTACCACATTTTGTCCCCCGTGACAATGTGGAACAGAAACGCATAGATTTCACCATGGTTGCGCTGCAGACGACTCAGGCATGATGCCATTTTGTCAATAGCTTGTCCCTCAGTCAGCTGATGTAGAACCCACTGTGCCCAAATTTTGCGGAAATGCAAGAGACTTTTGATAATGCCATGCACGGAGCCATGACTAATTACAAGTAATAAATCTCACTGTAGACCGTATTGGACATCAGTTATGAAACTTAAAACAAGAATAATAGTTAACACCATCTTTCCAATACTTATCTTTCCTTATATTTAGGATATAAACATTACAACAGGCGTTGTAAGATGGGACATGTTTCGCTTAACTGTCGTAAGCATCATCAGCAGAAATAAATCTTAGCCTAAAGTTAGGTCAGGGCCCCGAACCTAGTGTCCTTAAATATATATGCCACCCTAAGAATCAACATTTACATTTAGAAAATCAAAAAGGCTTAAAACTAGTGTGAAAAAAATATAGAGTGTTACAACATGGCCGAGAGAAAAACATACAATCGTGTTGAAACAGAGGTTAAAAACAGAAAGTACAATATGGAGCTGGTAGTGAAATAATTAAAATCATTAGGATATCATTGCTACCAGTCAGTCAATCAGAATGTTCAAACATAAAATAAGAGTGTTCATCATGGCTAAGTGAAAAAAGCACACACGTAATCGTGTTGCCAGAGGTTCAAAACATAAGGTACAACACAGAGCTGGCAGTGTAATAATCAAACTCATTGCTACCAGTCATTTAATAAGAATGTTCATACATAACAAAAAATGATCAAAAATAATAATAATCGTATGGCCTCAGCTACCGTGTGCAAACATTTCAATTTGACGCCATCTGGCTGTCTGCTCGTCAATTTCGACGTTCCGTTTTACTCTAGGCCCACTAGATGGCAGACCGAGTAAACCGAAACTCTCTTGGGCGTCTATGGCTGAGATTTAATGAATTTTGTCGGGTAAAAACCAAATGTATCACCAGAGATCTTTTACATGCCGACATCGTACGACATGGAGTGTCGAATGGACTTTTTTCCGCCCTTCAAAAATCCGACTACCTCTGCCGGGTTTGAACCTGCTATCTTGGGATCCGGAGGCCGACACTCTACCACTGATCCACAGAGGCAGCTATAAAAAATGATGTTTATATTCTTTTGAATAAAGAAATAATTAAATGATATAGATGTTAATTCCCATAGGGAATCTGAAATATTTGTTCCGAATGAGTAAATTTATAATACCAATATAAATGGTCCGTTATTGGACATTATAAATTTTCCAGCTAACTCATTCTTGGTTGCCAGCGTTTCGCCCTCGTGTGCTAGGCTGGGCTCATCAGTTGGTACCTAGCACACCTACCAAGACGCTGGCTAGTGCATACCGTGGAGGCTACTGCGTAGGCTAATTGTAGCCACCGGCAGTGCCAATGCACTATGAGACACTTTGTCCCATTATCAAAAATTGATGCCTGCCTGGCCATCAGATGATATAGATGTTAATTCCCATAGGGAATCTGAAATATTTGTTCCGAATGAGTAAATTTATAATACCAATATAAATGGTCCGTTATTGGACATTATAAATTTTCCAGCTAACTCATTCTTGGTTGCCAGCGTTTCGCCCTCGTGTGCTAGGCTGGGCTCATCAGTTGGTACCTAGCACACCTACCAAGACGCTGGCTAGTGCATACCGTGGAGGCTACTGCGTAGGCTAATTGTAGCCACCGGCAGTGCCAATGCACTATGAAACACTTTGTCCCATTATCAAAAATTGATGCCTGCCTGGCCATCAGATGATATAGATGTTAATTCCCATAGGGAATCTGAAATATTTGTTCCGAATGAGTAAATTTATAATACCAATATAAATGGTCCGTTATTGGACATTATAAATTTTCCAGCTAACTCATTCTTGGTTGCCAGCGTTTCGCCCTCGTGTGCTAGGCTGGGCTCATCAGTTGGTACCTAGCACACCTACCAAGACGCTGGCTAGTGCATACCGTGGAGGCTACTGCGTAGGCTAATTGTAGCCACCGGCAGTGCCAATGCACTATGAGACACTTTGTCCCATTATCAAAAATTGATGCCTGCCTGGCCATCAGATGGTAGGTGTGCTAGGTACCAACTGATGAGCCCAGCCTAGCACACGAGGGCGAAACGCTGGCAACCAAGAATGAGTTAGCTGGAAAATTTATAATGTCCAATAACGGACCATTTATATTGGTATTATAAATTTACTCATTCGGAACAAATATTTCAGATTCCCTATGGGAATTAACATCTATATCATCTGATGGCCAGGCAGGCATCAATTTTTGATAATGGGACAAAGTGTCTCATAGTGCATTGGCACTGCCGGTGGCTACAATTAGCCTACGCAGTAGCCTCCACGGTATGCACTAGCCAGCGTCTTGGTAGGTGTGCTAGGTACCAACTGATGAGCCCAGCCTAGCACACGAGGGCGAAACGCTGGCAACCAAGAATGAGTTAGCTGGAAAATTTATAATGTCCAATAACGGACCATTTATATTGGTATTATAAATTTACTCATTCGGAACAAATATTTCAGATTCCCTATGGGAATTAACATCTATATCATCTGATGGCCAGGCAGGCATCAATTTTTGATAATGGGACAAAGTGTCTCATAGTGCATTGGCACTGCCGGTGGCTACAATTAGCCTACGCAGTAGCCTCCACGGTATGCACTAGCCAGCGTCTTGGTAGGTGTGCTAGGTACCAACTGATGAGCCCAGCCTAGCACACGAGGGCGAAACGCTGGCAACCAAGAATGAGTTAGCTGGAAAATTTATAATGTCCAATAACGGACCATTTATATTGGTATTATAAATTTACTCATTCGGAACAAATATTTCAGATTCCCTATGGGAATTAACATCTATATCATCTGATGGCCAGGCAGGCATCAATTTTTGATAATGGGACAAAGTGTCTCATAGTG